>NC_062290.1:91464792-91769165 GCF_902655055.1 Lutra lutra | reverse complement strand
GATAACCACCCCACCTCGAGTGGAAAGACCAGATTTAGACAAGATACCTGAGACGAGGTGCCAAGGGGCACAGAGCACGCAGTAGGTGCGTACCTGCTGGGACGGGCTCCGCCCTCCCCTTCTCCAGCGCACCACTGTCTCCATAAAGGGAAGAAACACCTCTGCACCCACTTTGATGTGGCGTCTAACAAGCAAAGGGACACGTTTCCAGACTGCTGAGAAGTAAGAAACAGACCGGGGGCCGCCCCACCGACAGGGAGCCGTTGGCTGGACGGATAAATGACATACTCATCTGGTGACTCAGTCACTCCAGCTGCCAAGGGTCAAAGCCAGTGGACCCAGGACTACAGAGGGACCAGACTCAAGAAGGAGCCTCCCCACCAAAAAAAAAAAGAGAGAGAGAGAGAGAGAGAGAAAGAGAGAGAGAGAAGAAAGAAAAAGAAAAAGCAGAGAATGATCTATGTACTTTTCAAAACTTAAAACAGAAATCAAAGGGAAACTGAACTGTTTTAAGTTTTGACAGCTGCAAGGATCATTCTGTTTGGTTACTCTATTTATGTTTTCATTTTCTTTATAGATTCATTGAAAATCGCATCATGTAATAGGGAAGAAAAATGTTCAGTATTTCCCGCCCCCGCACCCTTGTTCCTTCCCGAGAACAGATGAAAACGCCAGCTCCGGTGACTTCAGTTTTGATGTATATTTCATAATATCTCATTGATTGTAAGTTTTATTTCCATGTCAATAAAAAACTGGTATTGTAATAAATGAGAAGGAGTTTAACACAAAATGGCAGCTGACCTGTTAGCAGAGCGGGTAGCGGAAGCGGAGGAAGAGGCTCGGGGAGGAAGCCTGTTAATAAGGATGGCTATTGATTGCCGCACGGCGCTGGGGGCCTGGGGGACGGGGTCCCCGCTCCCCCTCCGTGGGCTGTAGGCCTGCTTTCTGGTTGGCTCTGGGTTGCCGTGCCCAGAAGGTGATGCAGGAAACCCAAGCAACGCCTCTCTCCTCCAGGACAGGCAGTGGCAGCCACTGGCGGAGTGCAGGGCACCGTGCTCTGCACCAGGGAGCATACAGAGATGGATAAAAATCTGGTTGCAGGGGCGCCTGGGTGGCTCAGTGGGTTAAAGCCTCTGCCTTCAGCTCAGGTCATGATCCCAGGGTCCTGGGATCGAGCCCCGCATCGGGCTCTCTGCTCAGCAGGGAGCCTGCTTCCTCCTCTCTCTGCCTGCCTCTCTGCCTACTTGTGATCTCTCTCTCTCTCTCTCTGTTAAATAAATAAATAAAATCTTTTTAAAAAAATATCTGGTTGCAGAGGACGGAGTGTAGGGAGTGAGTGCAGGGGTTTGAGCTGATCAAGGAGGAAAAGGATTTGACCTCAAGAGGCATTAACGCACAAGCTCTAGCGGCTGCCCCTTGGGCCGGGATATACCCAAAGGAAATCCTTCACAGGGTGAGGCTGTCCAGAGGCTTACGGGTGAGGGGCCCCCATCCAGAAGGGGAGGAGGGCACAGTAACTCTGGCGGGAGGGCCTCCGAGAGGGGCTCAGGCATCTAGGTGAGCAGGGCAGGGCCTCTGGCTCTCCAGGCTCCAGGGGGCAGCAGCGGCTTGGGGTCTTAAGGACACGAGGCTCTGTCTTACTGGCTAGCAGCTGCTGGTGTCATTTGAGGGCAAAGCACGCAGGCCCTAAATGGCTAGAAATCCGCTTGTTTGGGCTCTTTTTAAAACAACTGGTTATGTAAAAGTGGGTGCCGAAGGGCTTTTGAGTTAATGAGTCTCAGCCTGCTGTGAAGAAGGAAACGTCCCGGGCGCAGATCTGCCTTTCAGTCACCTCTCCGTCACCCACTCCTGGGCTCACGCCGACTCCTGCCTTAAATGTCACTGCCTTGGGAAAGCCCCCCACCCGGCAGCCCCAAGGTAGACGCCTCAGTGACATCATCTCATGTGTTCTCCCCTGGACCCGCCTCACTCTAGCTGACCGATGGGGTCGGGGTCTCGGCCACAGCTTGCTCAGCTGCCCACCCATTGCATGAGCCCGGGTCAGCTCTGTCCCGCTCAGCGCAGTGTCCCCGGCGCACAGTAGGTCTTCAACACACACTTCAGGAATGCTCATGCGACCAAGTGCCAGTGAGTAGTGCCGGCGGCTGGTGTTCTGGAAGCTCATGGAAACAGTGCTCGTTCCCAGGCCGGGCCTGTCTGGATCAGGGAACACGTTCCCAGATTCTCCAGGGAGGTGATTTCTGGGGGCAAAAAAGGGGAAAAGGCCAGCACTGCCCCACAGGGGGCCCCACAGGAAGGTTGCTGTTTCTGGAATCAGCAGGAACCCCAGAGCTGGGCAGTTTCCTGCCTTGCAACTATGACAGGAACCAGCTAGGGGCTAAAGGAGAGGGTCAGTCCAGGAGGGCAGCCCTGAGGAAGTTCCTTCTCTCCTTCTCTGGCCTCAGTGATTCCATCTGTAGAGCACAGCTGGCTGATTCCTAGGGCTCCATCCGACTCTGCCGCTGTTTCTCTGGAGCACGCCTGGGTCTGCGTCCCCCACATCCGCGTGTCTTTGGTTTGGGAAGGCAGGACAGTCCGGTGGGAGAGCTTCGGAGCCAGCCTGATCTGGGCCCGGTGTCCGCACTCCCGCTTGTCAGCTCGTGGCGCGTGTGAGGAGAGCACACGGGGACCCTCGCGCAGTAAGTTCATGGGACGGGGACGAGTGGCAACACTGAGAGACCTGATGGGGCCTGTCCCACTTCCACCTGCCGCACGGGCTCTGGCCGGCTGCCCTCAACCAGACTGACCACAGCACAGCCGCCTGGGCCACCCGGGACGGAACTCCACCCATGGCTTCTCCAGCACACGCGGCAGCCACTTTGAGAACCACCCCTGACTCGTGGGACGCTGTCTAGATGCTGAGCTGCAGCGGGCGGAGGGCGCGTGAGGCACGTGGTCCTGAAGACCCTGGATCGGCCAAACTGAGCCCAGGCCTGCGAGGCCTTCCCGGTACCCTCACTCTCCTGTGTCTGCGTCTACGGCTCTGGCTCTGGACTCGGGAGGAGGGAACGCGTGGTACAAAAGAGATCGGTGCTCCCCGGAAGGCGCTCAGCGCACAAGACGGCTGATCGATGTTAAGGGAGGATGAGGGGCTGTGTTGTAAATGATTTAATGGGTGGCTTCTTACAATAGAGCTGCATAACTCAGGTAAAGATTTCAAATATATGGCCTAATTGCTCCATGTGAAATCTGTTTGTACTTAGCTTTTAGTCTTGGAAATTACCAAGCTCTGGGCTGCTCCTACAATTCATCATTAAAGAATTAAGACGGAGAATACTCATTATTGTAAAAGACTCCGGCGATGGTCTTGATCCAACTTATAAAATAGACAGATTTGGTGCAACTGAATAATTTTCCTCTTCCGCGCACAGAATCAGGAAAGCTAGTCAGACTCGCCGGCTGGAGTGAATGCTTACAAACTCGTACAGACCAGCCTGTAATTACCAAAATAGAAAAAGAACAGCATTTTGTAATGAGTGACAAGCTGCTGAGCGGAAATCTAATTTGGTCTAATTAAGCAGCCTTTTGTGAGGATTTGTCTTTAGATGAAAAGAGGGAGCTGAGGAGATCTAAATGCAAATGAGCTCCAGCATTTGGGTGTTAAAGGGCCAGGGCCCGGCCTCTCTTCCTCAGCTGGGACTTCTCTCCTTGCCACCCACGCCGGTGCGCACCCCACCTGTCTCAGAGGAGCCTCCCACGTCTCATCCCTTGCCCTCGTATCTTCTCGAACAGGACGCCTCCCGTCCACAGACCTCACGGACAGCTCTTGCTTCTTCAGGAGCGAATGTTATTTTGCCCAAAGTAATAAAAGCCCGTGGGGTTTTGCTGACTCGAGGAACACTGATCTCCGAGGGGGCACCTTCTGAAGTCTGGAGGGTTGGACGCACACCCAGGGCCATCAGCACCCACAGAGCGACGGGATGGGGGGAGGAGGGAGGCACCCCTGCGTTGGCCAGAGCGCACCCCGCAGGTCAGCTACATCCCGGTCCACTGGGTGGACCCACTCTGGCCCACAGAGCTAACAACGTGCACCTTGTCCCTCGGCCCCATGCCGTGGCTTCGGGGATGAGCGGAGGCCAAACGCTGGGCTTCCATTTGCGGGGGTCCCAAGGCTACCTTCAGCTTCCGTGACTCACCGGGAGGAACCACAGATCTCAGAAAAGCCATGGTTCTCACGGTCATGGTTTACAGACACAGGCAGAAGTCGGCACAGGGTATAAGCCAGGGCTTGTCTCTCCCCCTGGGGTTGTGTGACTCGCGTTTACTTCTCCCAGGTTTGATGTGTGACCACTGGCACAGAGCACTGACAACCAAGGAAGCTTGCCCGAGCCTTCGTGTCCGGACTTTTACTGGGAGCGGGTCACACAGACGGGCTGACCACCCGGAGGGCAGACCTTAGTCTCCAGCCCCTCCAGGGCTCAAACCCACACCATGTGTCCCGAGGGCCCCACCATAAGTCACACTGTTAGCTTGGCCCAGGGGGCTCAGCCCAACCCCGGCTAAATCAGACATTCTCATCAGGCAGGACTTTCCACGGGCTGAAGGCTGGAGGTTTACGTCCGAGGAGCTGGGCCCCTGATCCTCTCTTTGGACCAGGGAGGGTGCGGACATCCCAAACCTGCTGGGCTAGCCCTTTACTGCCCAGTGGTGATCCCCCCCACCGCCCCCGCCCGCAGCTGCCCGGAACGGGAAGTGGCAGAGGGGTTAGGACCTGACAAGGCTGGGCAGATGAGAAGAGAAGAACAGAATACGCTTCCTCGGGCGCCTGGGGGGCTCAGTGGGTTAAGCCGCTGCCTTCGGCTCGGGTCATGATCTCGGGGTCCTGGGATCGAGTCCCGCATCGGGCTCTCTGCTCAGCGGGGAGCCTGCTTCCCTCTCTCTCTCTCTCTCTCTCTCTGCCTGCCTCTCTGTCTACTTGTGATCTCTCTCTGTCAAATAAACAAATAAAATCTTTAAAAAAAAATAATACGCTTCCTCACTCTGACGCCCCCATCTCTGCTCTCCAATTTGTTTTCAAAGAAATTGCAAGCGTCTGGGCTTTTTCATGGTTCCAACAGGAGCAAGGTGAGTGAGGGGAGGCAGGAGGCCCGGGCAGGACCCCTCGGCAGCCCCTCCCCATGAGCACTGGTTCAGAAGGAGGACACCTGCCAGACTGCCCAGTGAGCCGGTGGCCTTCACCTCTTCGCATCCCCCCCATGTCTGCCCCGGCATTCGGGATGCCCGAGGGAGGAAGCAGGGAGGGACTGAAACAGAACACAGGACAATAGGAGGCACAGAGCACCCCATGGGGGGAAGCAGGACAGCAGGAGCAGGACTCATTCTGGTCTTGAGTGCCGTTGTGGGTTGACTGTTCCTGGCGCCCAGACTCATATGCTGAGAGCTAATCCCAGCATGATGGCTTTTGCAGGGGGGCCTTTGGGAGGTGATTAGGTCATGAGGGCAGAGTCTCCCTGAATGGGATTAGTGCCCTTCGAAGAAAAGGCCAGAGGGCTAGCTTGCCCCTTTCCCACCGTGTGTGGCCACGAGGAGAAGCCAGCCATCTGTAAACTGGGGAAAAGGCCCTCACCAAGAAGCCAGTGGGGCCGGCACCCTGACCTGTGAGAAACACATGTGTGCGGTTTAAGCCCCCTTCCCCCTCGGCCCGCCCCGTCTGTGGCAGTTTGTGACAGCAGCCGAGCTGGCTAAGCCGAGCAAGAACAGCTCCTGGGGCTGAGCAGGTCCTCTGCGCCTGACGCCCGCTGACCCCCGACGACCCTCTCCGACCTGACCTCTCACTTAAAACTGTGCCGCAGCCTCCCCTCATCTCCACCCCCGCATGGTGCTTCTCCACAGCGCTTGTCAACTGTGTACGTTACTGATGAGCTGCGGTCCCCGAGTTTCTCTCCTTCGGAACATGGGAGCTTCGTGGGGCAGGGACAGTTCTGCTGCTGCTCGCTGCTCTGTCTCCAGTGCCTAGAATTGTTCCAGGCACGGAGTAGGTGCTCAAATCTTCATCGAAGGATGGATGGATGGATGGATGGATAGATGGATGGATGGATGAATGAATAGGTATATGTATGTATGGGTGGGTGGATGAGTGGATGGATGGATGGACGGATGGACAGACAGATGGACGGACGGATGGATGAATTCTCATTGTATCCTATGAAGCAGGTCTGTTCTTAGCCCACTGTCACAGATTAGTTCTCAACAGTGACATGCATGCCCAGGGCCACCCAGTTAAGAGGCAGGGCTGGGAGGCTGGGCATGCCTGACTCTGGGCTCCCCCTGGCTGGGGCCTCTCCCATCTACCCCATCCTCCTCACTGTCTTCAGCACAGAGATAACAGTCAGCTTGGTGAGAGTGGGCGCAAGAGACTGCTTGTGGCTCCAGCTGTCCGTGGGGCCTGAGGAGGACAGGGTCACAGGACAGACAAGTCAGGAAGGCCTCTCCATGGCCCTGAACCTTCTCCTCTCTAGTAGTTTTCCGGGGCTGCTGCAAACAAACAGCCACAAGCTTGGGGGCTTTAAACCACAGAAATCGGCTTTCGCCCGGTTCTGGGAGCAAGAAGCCGGAAATCAAGGGGTCTTCCTTCTGGAGGCCCTCCGGGAGAATGTATCCAATGCTCGTGTGGCTGCCAGTGGCCACCAGCCATCCTTGGCATAGCCTGGCTGGCGATGTCTCCCGCCACCCTCTGCCCCTAGGTCCCCCCCACCGACCTTCCCTGTATGCAGCTGTGTCCCACTCTCCTTCCCTTATACGGACACTAGTCATTGGGCTCACCTGGAATCCAGTAAGGTATCAACTCCAGATCCTTAATCTGACGATACCTACAGAGACTCTATTTCCAATTCGATTCCCGTTCACAGGTGCTGGGGGTTAGGACTAGGCATATCCTCTTGGGGGACATAATCAACCCACCGCACCCTCCAGCAACACGACACACGGCACCATCCAGCCACCCACCTTGACAAGCATGAGGCAGGGGGCACCCTCCATTCACAGCGCTGACCAAACAGATGTCACAGGAAGCACCTCGGTGCCAAGTTCTGTCAGGACAAGCCAGACTCCATCTCCCGGGGCTGATGTCATGTGTGTGCCCCTTATTAAAGTTCACGGGGAGACAAGAGCTCAAAGAGGTAGATAAGCAAGGTTCTCGGGACCCCAAGCTGAAAGTAGCTCGCCATCCCCGTCCCCAGGGCGGTGTGGGATCATGTGGCGAAGGTTTCACAGAACACGTGGTGTGTGAAGTAGGGGTGAGGGGAGAGGTGGACTTCTCCAGCGCTAACGTGCGAGGGGCATTCCTGGAAGCGTGTGGCCATGGGACCACGGAGGCTGGACATGCAGATTCCTTTGGCCTGTCGGCATCATGAGTATATCAGGCTGTGGGATTGCTGAGGAGGGAGCAGGCTTGTCTGCCCGCCAGCTTTGGGGCAGACTTCCTGGAAGAGGCAGCATTTCAGAAGGAGTTGGAGTGCTGACCAGAGGGATACGGGTGGCATCTCACAGCATGTGCCCAGACAGTGGGAAGGCATGACCAGGAAACACAGCCGCAGAAGATGGTCCACTGACCAGGGAAAGATGGGCAGTGGGGCCAGACTCTGCCGGGCTCCCTTCCGGGAACGGGGGATGGGTGTCCTGCTTGGTTCGGGTCAGTGGTCATGAGAAGATTAGCACAGAGCAGTTAGGAGAGTCAGACTGGGTGGTACAGGAGGGACTGGGAGGGAGAGCAGGAGGCCAGGGGCCCCAGGAGTCTGGCTTGGCACACCTGGCAGGAGGAGACAAGAGTCTGGATTAAGAGTCCTGTCAGCACAGGCTACCAGAGCCGTTCAGCCTGCAGCGTCTCCAAAGGTGACTCAGTGCAGAGAAACCTGCAGGCTGGTGTCACGTGGCTTCCTCATTCTTCCTGCCCCTAACCTATCCCTCTCCTTGCCCATCACCCCTGGATCTCCCCCTTGACCAGGGCATTCCGGACTGGCGAGCACTAGGGACGTTTGGAGAGAATTACTTGCTCCGACCCACGGCAGGCCTCCTCCCCACCCCAGTGTCTCCTCAGCCGTGAGACTAGAACCCTCCTGGGTCCTGTGACAGTCCCCATAGCAGACCAGGCCTCAAACCAGGCCCCAGTGGTAAATGCGACCTTGAAGAACGAGAATTAAATATGTGCTCTCGCCCGGATTTGTCTTTTCCCTGAGATGTCCTGACTGGGCTCTCCCAGATACCCCAGGATCCGTTTGCTTCAGAATGTCAGAAAAGCCTCATTTTAAAGGGTGGGGAACAAACCTCAGAAGAGAGTCCCCGCCTTTGATCGAAACCTTCAGGTGCCATCCCTGCCCCCTCGAAGACCCGAGGCCCGGTTAATGTGGCTGGTATGTAGAAAAGTCTTTCTGTGCGGAATTGCCATCTCCTTTCCAACAATAAAATGGTTAAAAGTTTTCGTCTTAAATGATGTGCTTCCTCAGTGTCAGATGATCTCAGAAGGATGGGGCATCTCTACTGTTCCACACCCCAGAATTCCCCTAAGAAATCAAATATAATCCTCTTTAAGAAGCTTTAAATAATTTTGAGCTTTCTTATTGACTTATTAAAAAGCAGCTTAAAACACGCCTTCAATGCAATCCTTTTACAAGGGTCAGGGATATAAAATTCGAAGAAATATAATTAGTAGATCAGTTGGAAGGCATAAGCAGTCAGGCCCAATTTTGATGATTTCAGAGAAACACTCCTAACCAGCGTGCCGTGGGCACAGGGGTGCCATTCCCGCCTTTGTCCGTCATCGCTGCGTGAATTCTCATGCATTTCCTAATTCTCAAATGGTTCTCGGCCCAGAGGAGTCTGCCGCCACCACTCTACTCACGTTTGCCCTGGCAGCCCGTCTGTGAGCTCGCCTCTGGTCCTAATGACTGAACTTCTCAGAAACCCCTTTGTTAGGACCTTGAAGGGGCTTAGAACATTTCCACGGTGGCCTTTGATCCCTGGCATCCTCAAGGGATAGAACCCGGCTCAGCGGTGCCCTCTGACCCCCCCCCCCATTCTTCCCATTCCGATAGAGCCATGCTCCTTCCTGGGATGAGTGCAGGCAGCATCACAGTTGGGTAATTTTCATGTCAGAGTGAATGAATGAACGAAAGAAGGGGCGAGTGGAGGGAAGCCCAAGGCCTTCCTGAGTGCCCGACTATCCAACAGAAAGCCACGCAGACAGGGACTAGGAAAAGCAGACTTTTCCTGGGGAAGGCATCCTTTGGACCACATGCATTCCCTATTTAAATGAGAAGAGATACGTATCTTAAAATGCACAACGCAGTTCATGTTTAACGGACCAAGAGTTGCGTCAAATGCAAGCCCTTACAAGAGACAAACCCCGATTCTGTAAAGGAGTTCTGACACACGCAGGTACCCTAACCACAATTCCAGGGTGGGCGATGGACTTGGGCTCATCAGAGGAGGAGCGGACGGGATCCATGGGGCCCTCTGGACCTGGACAGTCAGCGCCAAGTCCTGTCCAGCTGGGTGCCACCCACTCGGGCCAGGAAACCTCCAGGGACACGTGCATGGACCATCTGGTTTTCACACAGCTGGTCTGGCCTGGAATGGCTCTCTCCAGACACCAGATGTCATCCCGACGTGCAGACAGTTTGGAAATTCAATGTGTGGATTTAGGAGCCACGACTGCAAAATCCAAGCTCTGTCACTCCCCAGCCGAGCAACCCCGAGCACGTGACTGCATCGCTCTTTGCTTCCGCGTCCCCAGTTATAAGACGGGGAAGCAAGTAGGAACTTCCTTGAGGGGTAGTCACGGAATCGGAGAAGAAAACTTTCATCGAGAATCAGAACTGCAAAGTGGTTGTGGGTGTGGGTCCCAATTGGGAAGACCCTAGCAATCTCGTGGGACTCAGTCCGTGCTTGCACGCGCCAGCCGCTCAGGAGAAGGGAGCCGAGCGTGGTTACGCCCACGTTCATACCCGCCTGCAGGCGAACACACTTGCTGTCGTGTTGGCCTAAGTGTGCCAGAGGACCGGTCCCACTGCAGCCCCGCTGAGGGGCCCAGCACATAAGTGCCAAAACAACCAGCCCATCTCCTCACAGGAACCTCCCTGGGGCCATCACTCGACGCCTACTTGCAGACAAATTCTACCGTCCGGCGTGTACCAGGCAGGGTGCTCAGCGCTGGGAATGCTGAAATGAGACCCACAACTCTCAGCCCTAAAGTTGGCACAGAAAGGAGGACACGGGTGGGCACGGGCAGAGTAATGGGAGCCATCAGAGGGGTCTGGTTGGGTGCTGAGCTGCATGGCCAGAGGTAGCAAATAGAAGAATGCAAGATATCCAGCTAAATTCAAATTTCAAACAGTGAATAATTTTTTAGTATAAGTGTGTCCCAAATACCGCATGGGACATACTCACTATGCATTCATTGTTTGTTTCGAGTTCAGATGTGACTGGACAGCCTATATTTTATCTGGCAGCCCTAGCAGGGCCGGAGTGACGGGAAGGAAGACCCAGGTCCCCCTCGGGGGAGGGCTGGAGGCAGTGGTCATCCTCATCATAGTCATTCAGAATCTGGTAATGACCCCCACACATCAGCAAGCGATCGGGACGCATGTTTGTCTTAGTCCGTCAGGCTGCTGTAACGGGGTACAGCAGACAGTGATGCCTCAGGGTTCTGGAGGCTGGGGAGTCCGAGATCAAGGCACCGGCATTTGGGCGGGGTGAGAACCCTCTGCCAGTTACATCTGGCCTGTGCTTAGCTGGTCCTCACGGGGCAGCAAGAGGTCCCTTTTGTAAGGGCACGAATCCCGGACGGACGGGCCCCTAGTCGTGAGAATCACCTCTCAAGGGTACCTCCCTCCTAAGACCGTCATCTTGGGGGTTAGGATTTCAACATATGAATTTGGGGGGACAAAAACATCCAGTGTTCAATCTTACTTGACAGAGACACAGTGAGACAGAACACAAGCAGGCAGGGGGAGTGGGAGAGGGAGAAGCAGGCTTCCCGCTGAGCAGGGAGCCCGATGCGGGGCTCGATCCCAGGATCCTGAGAGCATGACCTGAGCTGAAGGCAGAGGCTTAATGACCCAGGCACCCAGCTACCCAGGCACCCCAAATAAATAAAGTCTTAAAAAAAATACTCCAATGTAACATATCTTTCAAGTAAAAATCATATTCCCCTTAAAACAGAATGACCTGGGCTGGCCGGGACTCCCAGCACCAACCCTCACATTTATGGCACAAAGTCAAAGCATCCTTGAGCCGAAGACACGTGGGATTTTGAGAAGAAGCTTTAGCCATCTGCACATGAGCTGAGGGCCTGGTCGCTGACTCAGGGGTGGCTGTGGGCCTATAGGAAGTGATCGAAAGGAGAGAGTCGACCTCATGTCAGGGGCCCAGGAGCACCACGGGCGGGTGAGGGGCCCCAGAATGACACCCACACTTTCTGCTCTCGGGCTCTGTCACTTGCCACAGAGTTCCAGGGAGCCTCTAGTGGCCACCCCTCCAGATCACCTCTGGGAACACCTCCAGCATCTCCATCTTGTTCAGCATCATTTCCTGTTGGGTTTGGGGTCACAGAGGCCCGGGCTGCATGCTTCAAAGGCCATGGCCTCCTGGAACCTCTCAATTTTGCATGCAAGGCCGACTCCTCCATCAGGCGTGGTGACACAGGAACCAGGGCCCACGGGACTTAGAGGGACCTGCAGAAACATTGTAATTTCTTCCCAAGCAGAAGGAGTTCTGAGGGTTCATGAAGGCGGAAGTGCCCCGAGTGCGTGGCTAGGGAAATGGCCCCAGTTTCTTTCTCAGGGAGGAATAAGCATCTGGATGTCAGGGCACTGGGGCCCAGAAGGCGCATCCCCCCCATCCCACCCCCCCACTCCCCCCCACCCCGCAGAAAGAACACAGTGGGGGGCAGGATACTGACTCTGCCTCCTCCCACCGCCAAGGCAGGTGCGGGGAGCTCAGGCTGATCATCTGGACCGGGTTCTAATCCTGCTTCCAAGGCATAGATCAGCCAAAGGTCTATGCCTCAAAGGAATGAGGGGCATCCTTCCTGAGCCCAGGGTTGTACAACGGGGATGGAGACAGCCCTTACCGCCAAGGACCGCTGTGAGGACTGGGCAGGTGCAGCATAAAACACTCAGGCTGAGGCTCGGCCCCGTGTTCATCAGTGCTCGCCAACGGGTGGCTTTATGGCTGCGATGTCTCCAGAAAGAAATGATGGAGCCACGAGTGGGATCTGAGGAAGGCCTCTGGCTGGAGCCAATGTCAAGTTCCTGGCATTGACGTATCCTTGGCTGAGAGGTCACCGCTGGGGGAAGCTGGGGGAAGGGCTCTAGGGACCCTTCTATACTGCTTTTGCAACCTCCTAGGAGTCGATAATTATTTTAGAAATTAAAAGTTAAAAAAAGAGAAGAGGGGGCCGATGAAATGCCCTTCGTAAAAAAGGGAGATCAGTGCCAACAAAGGGCGGATGGACTCCGCGACTACCTCGTTTCCTGGGGAACTCTGAGAAGCCGGTGTGTCACCTCACGCCCCCCTGCCCCCGTTCAGCTGCCGTGCTATTCTCCTTCATTATGCCAGCGCCTCAGAAGTAAACCTCTCTAATTTTCTACACCACAGCTATTTATTTAAATGCTAACTCGCATTATGAAGTGATAATCCGCACGCGCAGGAGATAATTTATGAAGCATTTAAATTAAGAGGAGCAGCTAATTGGGAGCATGTGTCTTATAAGCCTCGCTAACACCAGAAAACTACAAATTAGGGGGAAAATGGAAGATATTTTTATCTTGCTTTTATCTTCTTTCGGAAGTCGCTCGAAGGAAAAATCTCCCTGTGATGCACACGCCAGTCCCCCAGCCCCTCCTGAGACTGGTGTGTCTGGCCCAGCCCCCCACCCCGGCCGCTTACAGAGACCCCCCCCTTCCACCCAGGCGAGCGGGGGTGCCCCGCACCACCCCTGCTCTAATAAGGGAGGGTCCTGGGGGTGGTTATCAGAAAGCTTCTCAGCTCCACTACAGAGATGCAAGGGGCGAAGATGGGGACTTTCTAGGTGTTTGTGCCTGATGAGCGAAAGAGAGGCAATTCGGAGGGGAAAATCAAAGCAAAATATGATGCATTTTGTAATGATTTGGCTTCTTCCGTTTTGAAAAGGGCTGCCTCGGATTTGTACACAAGCTGAGAGTTAAACCAGAATGTATAGGTGTGGCGGTGGGTCGCTGTGTGTGTATGTCTGTGTGTGCGTATGCCTGCATGTGTGTCTGTGTGCATGTGTGTACGTGTGTGTACATGTGCATATGCACACACACGTGTTCCCAAGCATGCATGTGTGTTTGTTCAGTTCCTCTTGCAAAAGAGTTAAGTGAGCACCTACTATGTGAAAGGTACTGGGGAGGGCGCCTGGGTGGCTCCATTGGTGAAGCGTCTGCCTTTGGTTCCGGGCATGATCCCGGGGTCCTGGGATCGAGTCCTGCATCGGGGTCCCTGGGCTAGAATGAGCTGGTGGGGAGGGAATGAAACCCAGGGTCACTCACCCCTGGGAGGCACGACCTGGAGCCTGGGGGGCTGTGGCCCGTAGTAGGGGCTCTGATCTGTGGTTCTGAGGCCATAAGGAGCCTTCGAAGGCTTTCAGACCAGAGAGGAAGGGCAACGTCATCGTATCTACAGTGTGACCCTTCCCCCAGGAACGTTTAACTCACGGGGCTTTAAAGGATGCTCCCCCCGCACACACACCCATTAGGAGGGCTAGCATCAAAAGAGGGAAAAGGAGGAGGAAACAGGAAACAAGAAGTGTGGGCGAGGACGTGACAACATGGACCCTTGTGCATAGCAGGGGGAGCAAACGGCGGCTCCTCAGAAACAAAACACAGAAGCACCCGAGGATCCAGCAATTCCACTTCCGGGCATTTACCCAAAAGGATGGAAAACAGGGTCTCAAAGAGAGATGTGCACATCTGTGTTCACGGCAGCTAAACATGGAAGCAACCCAGGTGTCACCAGGGGATGAAAGTGTTAACACAGCAGCACGTCGTTCAGCCTTAAAAAGGGAGGATGTCGTGACGCCTGCTACGACTTGGGGTGAACCCAAGGACGTGTTGCCGAGTGAAATAAGGCAGTCATGAAAGGACACAGACCATACGGTTCCACTCACAGGGAGTCCCCAGAAAAGTCAGAGTCACAGACAGGAAGTGGGTTGGGGACAGGGAGAAGTGGCTGGAGGGATCTAGAGTTTCCGTCTTGCGGGACGGAGGAGTCCTGGAGCTCGATGGCGGCGATGGTTGCAAAAGGGTGTGAATGTACTTAACACGATCGACATGGTACATTTTAGGTTATGTGAATCTTACAATTTTAAAAAGAAAAAAAAAGTTCCCGGCTTTAGGACACCTGGCTATGACAAATGGTGTTGATTCCCTTGGATCAAAGGATTGGAGCTGGGGGAGGACCCTGGTCTCTCCCCAGCGCATCCACTAGGCAAGTCCCTGGCCATGGAGGACGGGGTCTGACTGGCCTCCAGAAGAGGCTCTGAGAGCCGGGGGCTGATGTTCTTCGTGAAAGGGAAACAGCTCATCAGGGCCTCTCTTGGCCAGGTGTCCCCATGCCAACTCAGTCTTTCTCTCCTGGGGACCTGACACACAGGAAATTCTCCCACAGTCGGGGGCAGTTTAACCCTCACTCTGGTGTGCGCCTTACAGAATGTTCCAGGCCCCTGCCCACAAGTTCTGGGAGACACGGCCCTGCAGCCTGCAGGGAACCTGAAGTTGCGGCCATCCAATGTTGTCTCAGGGCATTCTGGGGCGGGTCCTGTTTTGGGCGCAAGATGGACAACCTCAGCCCCAGCTGCCCTAGAGAATTGCCCAGGAAGTTTAAAAAAAAAAAAAAAAAGCTCACATCTGGATCCCACCCTAGATCGTCTGCCCTTGCGAATCCTTGGTAGCCGGAATTTTAGCCCCGCATGTACGGATTTTGCAAGTTCAAATGGTATTGATGTCAGATACCCACAGATAGAAGCAGACAGGAACATTGCCAGGTTTCTGGGGAGAGCCTTCCTCCTGGCTGGTTCCTTCCGTGCGTCATTTTGAACTGCCTTTATTTATTTATTTGCCTCTATTGGGTCTTTTTATTTTTCTTTTTAGATTTTATTTATTTATTTGAGAGATAGTACGTGCGAACAAGGTAGGGGAGGGCAGGGGGAGAAGCCGACTCCCCGCTGAGCAGAGAGCCGGATGCAGGGCTCAATCCCAGCACCAGGGGATCATGACCCGAGCTGAAGGCAGGTGCCTAACCGACTGAGCCACCCAGGCACCCCTCCCTCTATTGGGTTTTTATGTCACTTCATGTCCTCACCCTGTTCACCCTGTTTCCTTCTAAAAACAGCTGGCCTTTATAAAGGGCTGAGAACTCAGCCCCCAGAAGCTGCCTGCTGTGCTCGAGGACCCAGGGGCCCGGTTTGACATAATCAGGGTGGGGGGACTTTTAGGAAACATGGGTGGTCTATGTTAAGCAATTCTTGTTTGTTGTGTAAGTCAAACAATCAGATGTGCATGAAGACCGAGGTGTCCCGCGTTGCCCGCTGTGTCCTGTGTATTTCTCACTATACAGGCACACATGCAAGCAGCCCCACGATTATAGGGAGTCCCCCACCTCTGGGGGATTGGCAGAGATCAAGGGCCTGTCCCTGAGCCTACCTCGTGCCTCTTCGTGGCTGTACAATATTCCACAGCGCAGATCTGCCCTTCCCCCACCTGCCACTCCCACAGCCAGTTGAGCTGTTTCCACTTCCTGTTTTTGTTTTTTTGTTCTTCGCTGCTGCAAATAAGGTTTGTGTGTATATTCACGCCTAAGAGATTTCTGTAGAAGAGACCCCCACAAAGTTGAAGAATTAGCCCCAAGAGGATGTGAGTTTGCCTTCTTTTTTTTTTTTTTAAGATTTTATTTATTTATTTGACAGAGAGAAATCACAAGTAGGCAGAGAGGCAGGCAGAGAGAGAGGAGGAAGCAGGCTCCCTGCTGAGCAGAGAGCCCGAAGTGGGGCTCGATCCCAGGACCTGAGATCATGACCCAAATCGAAGGCAGCGGCTTAACCCACTGAGCCACCCAGGCGCCCCGTGAGTTTGCCTTCTAAGACAGTCCCCTGGGACAACCGTCCACAAGGGCACAGCCCCCGTGGCAGGTTGGGCCGACGTGCCGGCCGACGTGTGCGCCTCGGAGAGTCATGGTCCCTGCTCTCCAGCTGTAGCTGTCCGGGCAGAGGCCCCTCCCCACGTGTGGCCATTGGGCACGTGACCTGTGACTGGACCGAGCCCGGACGAGCTGTGAGTGCAGGACACCCACTGGATTTCAAAGACCGGGTACAAGAAAAGGGACGCGAGAGAACGCATTAATCACTTCCGTGTTGATTACATGCCGAAGCCCTGCTCTCGTAAATAATTGCGTTAAATAAGATACTATTACAGTTAAGTTCACCTGTTTCTTTTGACTTATTTAATGTGGCTGCTAGAAGGTTTTGGAGCACGCCCGTGGCTCGTGTCGTTCTTCTAGGGGCCGGCTCCTGACCCTCACACCCAGAAAACCGGCTTCGTAGACAGGCACATCTGTTTTTCCTGTTTGTTTTTCCTCTTTTGAGACCTGGGTAAGAGACTTAAACTCTCCAAGCCTTGCTTTCCTCATCTGTAGAGTGGGGGCTGTTGAGGGAGTTCAGGGGACAGCGTTTGCAGAGGCAGAGCCTGGGGTCTGTCTCAGCACAGCCATTCAGTCAATGGGTGCTATCACTACACCAGCATTGATTGGAAAATGAGCATGTTTCCTTCAAATATGAAGTTATAAAATGCTTGTAGTGGTTTTAGACACCGTTTCCTGAGAACCCCTAAGTCCTCCTTGTTATTAAATAGGAAACTAGCCTTCGTGCAGAGACGTTCGTTGTAAGTGGGCAGTCACTCAGAATTAGGGACACCCACCTCTCTCCCTGGTTCCCATTCACCTCCTTGGCTTGTTTGTCCCAGCCAAGGTCAGGGGCTCATGATTAGGGATTCCCAGCTCAGGTTTCCTAGACTTCAGGCCTGACTTTGGCTCCCCCCAGGCCTGTGTGGTGCCTTGTGGTGGCTTCCGTTTACGCCCGTGGGTGCACCTGCTTCTCGAAGCCGCTGGGCAGCCTGGGCCAAAGGCAAGAAGGCTTTGCTTCAGTCCATTGTCCCCAGGTATGGTGATGCCTCCCTTCCCCTTTGTGGCACTGGGCTGTGCCCCTGTTTCTCCTGTGTCACATAGGGGTCTTCTAGTGGGGACAGGCTTGCTCCTCTAGCGTGAGAAACCTCCAGTGTGTGGTAGACACTGGGGAAACCCTACCTTCTTCTGGTTATTCAAGCAGGTGGCCTGGGGGGCGCTGAACTTCCCACCTCACCCAGCCATCAGTCCAGCTTCCTATGCAAGATGGGGATGGAGGGGGGAGGGTTGCGGGGGGAGACCCCGTGAGGACTGGCCTGGGTCTTTCTCCCAGCACCAGCGACAATGCGGGGCGCCGAGCAGGCGCTCAGGGTCTCACGTGTGCTCGTTATTGATTGGCACCTGTCCTGTGTCTTCCGGTCGAGCAGAGGGCTGGAGAGGAGGCTGAGGGGAGAGGACGGCATAGGCGTGGGGAAGGCAAGCAGGCTGTGGGGGGGACGGGGTGGGGAGACGGTGGGGGGCGGTGCCCTCTCGGAGGCTGGGCCCAGGAGCACAAGCTGGACAACCTCCAGGAAAGGCGAGTTTTAGTCCCTGTGACCTTGTAAAATGTGAGGAGTTGCCTCTGGCTGGTCAGCTCCCTGACGAAGGTATAACCTCTGGACATGCCTGCACGTATGCACAGACGCGCTCTCGCAGCCCGATGTTGTAGTGTCGAGAGCCCAGAGAGCACAGCGGGGGCTGCAGATTTTATGGTCCATGGGATGAAATGCATCTCTGAGAAAGCAGGAAGTGACGGGCCGACTGCTACAGAAAGATGTCCCGAATCCTGACACACAGTTAAATCAGTGAAGAAACACCCGTTTGTGGAAAAACAAAGCAAACAGAAAGGATAGGAACACTTGCACGCCCTTAAACTTTTTCCTGGAGTAACACACCAGAAGGGCCCCACAGAGATTTCCCCCGCCACCCGACAACAGGGGCGTCTTCCTCTATCCGCCCCCTGGGGGATCCCACTCCCTTTCTGCTCAGAGCTGAGGTTTGTGAACAAGGCCACACGCAGAAACAGCCAGCAGCCGCTGGGAACGGGGAGACTGGGCTGGCAGCGTGACAGTTACTAATTGCCACCTTTCTGGGCCTCTTTCTTCTCTCCCACAAAACAAAGAAGCAGAGATGTTCAAGAAATAGATATTAGACGCCTACTGCATGCAAGGGACAGAGTCTCTCCGGGTTTCCCTGATTTCTCCTCCTTAACATTGCCAGGGGACACTGGAAAGGACGCTCGGGGCTTTTAAAAAATGCTTACCGCTTTCTCAAGGACGCAGGCCCCGGAGCAGAGATGGGGGAGAATCGCAGGCGCTCGGCCACTCCGGTGAGCCTGGGCCACAAAGGCCCGCCCTAGGCCCACGCAGGAAGCCTGCCTCTTTAACAAAGCATTGCCTGCACACACCAGTAATTGCCTTGTTATGGCCATCGGTGTCATCGTTCATCGGCCAGTCCCGGGAAGGGCCCGGGGGAGCAGTTCTACCTTTGCTAAACCAATATCCCCCTGACAACCCCCCGCGGCCTCCCCGTTGTGGTCCCGGCAGAATCCATCCTCCGTCGCTCTTTGCTGAATGATCATGAACACATGATTAAAGCTCTAGATTTATAGCTTCCCCGGGCTTGAGAAATCAAGCAGCGCCCGCGGCTCAGGCCTGCCCCCGCGGCTGCTGGGGACAAGGGAGCAGGGAGCTGAAACTCGTCCTGAGCTGGAGGGAAGGCGGCAGGGGCAGATGCGACGAATCCATTTACTAGATTGCAGCAGGAGCCCCTGGAACGGGCTGGGGGGTCTCTAACCACACCACGAGGGAGAGGCCCCACGTGTCCTGCAGCGTGTGGGCTGTGTCTCACCCACACATGGCTGGCCCTGTGCCCAAGCTCCCGCGCACGTGTGCGGTCTGCAAGGGCCCTGCCCGTGTCCATCACTCTGTCCACCCTGAGAGACGCCTGTGGTCGGGAGTGGGGATTTCTGCAGCGATCAGAGAATGCGTGAGGGTTATCATGGCTGCTGTTTAAAAGACCAGCCTTTATTTAGACCTTACCACATGCTGGGCACAGGACTGAGCTCTTTACGTCAAAGAACATTCATATATATTTTTAATTAATGTTTAAATTGAAGCGGAAAATCCCATCACATACAACCGGCCATTTTTAAGGGCACAATTCAGTGGCATTTGGTGTCTTTGCCATGGGGTATAGCCACTGCCTCTATCTAGTGCCAGAAGTTTTCATCACCTCCAGAGAAAAATCGTTACCGTTAAGCAATCGCTCCCCATTCTCCCACCTCCCCAGCCCCTTGCGACCACAAGCCCACCCACTGTTTCCAGAGTTTCACCTGTTCTGGATGTGTCCTGTAGACGGAATCACACCATAGGGGCCTCTGTGTCTGGCTTCTTTCACTTACCTCGTGTTTTTGACATTTAGCCCACATTGCAGCATGTGTCAGGACCTGATTTTTTTTTAAAGATTTTATTTTCAAGTAATCTCTACACACTACGTGGGGCTTGAACTCCCAGCCCCAAGAACAAGGGTCGCGTGCTCCACAACGGGCCAGCCCCAGTACCTCATTTTTTCTGGCTGTGTAATATTCCCTTATCTGGAGAGAATGTATTTTTGCATCTGTTGACTTACTGATGGATGTCTGTACATTTCTGCAGTGGGTGCTACTATCACCTCTGTTCTCCAGAGAGGGAAACGGGGGCTTTGGGAACTCAAGTCACTTACCCAAGGCCCCATAGCTCATAAAGTGGAGAAATGGAGATGTGACCAGGCAGTCTGACCACTGAGCTGCCCAAGAGCTAGGAGAAGGGCCGAGCAAGAGCAATGGAAGGAGACAAGATGTGGGGACTTCTCCATCGTGTCCTATCTGGCACATCCAGAGAAGCTCTTCAGTTGACTTTAAAGGGTTAGTCAGGGAGCCCTACTGCTCAAGAAGCCCTACAGCATATGGGGCCCTGCCCTGAATGACACTGTGAAACCAGGATAATCTGGAGCAATTTCTTGAAGGCCCTCAACAAGCATGTGTGTGCATGTGCACTTGCACACACAGACTCCCACCCACACACACTCCACCCATCCATCCCTCCACCCTCCCATCCACCCATCCATCCATCCCTCCACCCACCCAACCATCCACCCATCCATCCATCTTCCCGTCCATCATCCATCCATCCATCTGTCCATCCATCCATCCGTCCATCCACCCACCCATCCATCCTTCTACCCATCCATTCATCCGTCCATCCGTCCATCCATCCATCCAATCTCTCCATCCACCATCCATCCAGGCTGGATTAGATGCAAGGGGCTAAATTAAGTAATTCCAGAATTGTGACCTGAGTTGCTACCACAGACACAAGCCACAGTGTGTCCTAGACTCTTTTCATGTTACCCCAAGGGAACATTCTCCCAAGATCCGGTCCAGTTATCAAATCTGTGAGTGTCTTCACCCCTGGTGGAGCTCAGGGGAAAGAGTGTGACCTCAAAAGGGCCTGGTCATTTCACTGTTCTCCCCCATACCCGAATCTCCTCCCACACACCTCTGTGATTTTCCCAGTGCTAGCTGCCAACTCGAGACAGCAGCTGCTAGATACAACAAAGGAAAGACACAATCCAGAGGCTTCCTCTGAATCGTCCATTGTCTGTCGACGTCTACGCTACAAGTGCCACTTTGAGTTTAAACTAATTCAAAATTTCATATTCAGCTACATTAGCCAGACCTCAAGTGCCCAGGATTGCCTGTGTGGGTGGGCAGAGCAGAGACAGAAGGCCCCCGTTGCCACAGAAGTTTCTGCCCCACAGTGCTGGTCTATAGGGTGCCCATTTCCCGAGTAATCACCCTGTGTAGACCTGACCCCTGAAAGGAAAAAAACACATTCTGGTGCTGAGGTTTACCGACATTGTTGTTAGGACCCTACTTTGCCTCCTTGGGTGGCATCCAGGAGCCTGGTCTGGAGGAAGGAAGGGGACGTCAGCCGAGCCTTCCCCATCCCCTGGGGTAGGCACTCGGAGGTGGAGGAGGTCATCAAAGTCCCTGAGCCAAGCAGGCCCCGTGTGTGAGTCAGGCCCACCACACACTCTGCTCCAGGATAACAGGATCTGTCTCTCTGTTCTGATTTAAGGCCTGGCAGGGTTTTCAGTGCGGTGCCCTTGATCTCGCCCGCACAGTGAGGCTGCTCTGAGCCAGGAGAAAGCCACACCTCACGCCTGATGCTTCTCTGCTGCTCTGAGTCGCAGAGAAAATGGGGCCATAAAACACGACAAGGGAGGCCCCGGGCCTCCTCAAAGAAGGGATCCAGGCCGTTAGACTCCTAACTGTGCCGGAGAGAGTTGGGCCCGACGACCCGGGTTGCCAGATTCATTAAGGCGGACGTGCGGGCTGGCTTAAGGACAGGCAGACAGGTGTTTTAGGAGCCGGTTTATCCGAGGTGGAATCCGAAGAAAAACGTGCTCACTCCCTTCTGCTCCTCTCCTGTGTCTATGCTTTCCTTCCCAGCCTCTCTGCTTCCCCGGGAGCAGGCAGGAGCCGTTTGTTTTCGGCTGCCGGAGGAGGCTTGAAATATTATAAAGGCGGCGGCGGAGCGCTCCCCGCGGCCCTGCCCCGACGGCACGCGCGCAGACAGAAAAGGCAAATACGCTCAGTAACCTGTCGCCAGAACCCGGCAACAAGCCAAGGGCTTGTCTCCCTGCCGGGGCTGTTAGCAGCGATGTATTTCTCCCTGCACTAAGCACCATCTTTCCCAAGGCTGCATTACAATGATTTATAAACCCCATTTCTGGGGAAAACGAATAGATCAAAGCGAGGAGAGAGAAAGGAGACATGAGCAGCTGCAGGAAGATATTGAAGCATGAAAGGAAAACACAAAATGAAGAACGAGGCTGTGACACAATTGAGCCATTCTTCGCTGCACTTTTATCAGAGGAAAATAATAGCAAAATCTCGATTTTAATCCTTTTTTTTTCCCCCCTTTATAAGATGCAGCCTCCTGTCAGTCAGCGGGGCTCCGGAGCGGCTGTGGGCCTGCGTGGGAACGGGCTGCCCAGGACCACTCGGGCCAGGGGCCTCCGCCAAGGGGGAGCTCGGGCCTCAGCGTCCCTGCCCTCCTCACCTTCGGGGGCCACCGTTCCCAGGGCTAGCATGGCTCCGGCGCACAGAAGGGGGATGGCTCTCCCGGCTTTCACCCAAGGGTGCGAGGCGGTCCGTCCTCCAGGTGGACCAGGGGCCCCTCCCATCACCCCCCAGACTGGATGGTTTCTTTTGCCTACTCTGATTCCATGAAGACCAGAGGAAGAAGAAAGACCGAAGGCCCGGGGAGCCGAGCGGGGTCACTGCGAAGAGCGCCCCTCTGGAAGTCTCAGTGAGACTTGGCGTCTGTGTCCAGCCCATCAGCACGAATGGAGAGACATGGGCTGGCCGAGGTGGGGCACGGCTGGGAAAAGGCATACGGAGGACGGAGGGAAGGAGACATCAGGATGGGAGTCAGGCCAGGCTGCCGGGAGGAGGTGCCCTTTGAAATAGGCCTTTTTTTTTTTTTTTAAGATTTTATTTATTTATTTGAGAGAGAGAGAGCATGAGCAGGGCGGGCAGCAGAGGGAGAGGGAGAAACAGGCTTCCTGCTGAGCAGAGAACCCGACGCAGAGCTCGAACCCAGGACCCTGGGATCATGACCTGAGCTGAAGGCAGATGCTTAACGACTGAGCCGCCCAGCTGCCCCGAAATAGGTCTTGAGGGAAGGAGAGCAACCGCTACTGTGGAGGGGACCCCCTCAGCCACCAGCTTACAGCAGCCTTCTCTAACCCCTGCCCGGCTGTCTCTCACAAGAAATGCTGGTTTTTTTTTTCATTACTCAGATATTGTCTGTTTCCTCCCATTAGAACAGAAGCAGGAGGGGGCGCCCGGCGGGCTCTGTCAGAGGAACGTGCAACTCCTGATCTCCAGGTCGTGAGTTCGAGCCCGACGCTGGTGATAGAGATGATTTAAAAATAAAACCTTTAAAAAAACAAAACAACAACAATAACAAACATAGGCGCAAAAGGGGCGCCTGATCTGTCTCATCTGCGACTACTTCCCCAGAGCCCAGGACGGCACTAGTACGCGGCAGGCGCTTCATAACAAAGCCAGGAAGGAATGACCACATGCCAGGCACAGCGCTCACCCGTTGTCATTTGTTCCCCGCAGCAATGCTAGCACGTGTGTGGGATTATCCCCATTTCACAGACGGGTAGGCTAAGAGCGGTTAGGTCCCGGGGCCTGGGTCACGCAGCCACTGGGTGCTGAGGCAGGATGACTCCGGCGTTCTGGCCACCACACTGCCTGTCTTCCCCAGACCCTAGAGTGAGGACTTCCTGCTTCTCCTCGACAATGGGTGCTATTGAGGCAGAGTGGAGAGAGATTGGGTGGGGGGGTCCTTTTGTTTTGAACGTGAGAACTCCATGCGTGGCCAAGTGCTGGCAGACTGTGCTGCGGTAACATGTCAGGAATGACTCCGTCTCCCCCTAATAGGGGTCAAAGACCATGATCCAAAGAACAGTCCAGAGAGAATCTGCCAGGACAGAAGCATCCACCTGCTCCTGCATGAGACATTCCCAAGCTTGGCCGCGGACTGGAGTCATTCCTGCGGGCTAATTTATTGGATTCTCTCTTAAAGGCCAACCCAATAGAACAAAATCTATCCAGGGCTGTACCCAAGGGATAGCTTGCACGAGATGTCATGACATTTTGGGTCTCCTCACTCCAAGTGGTCCTTGGATGCTCTTGAGGGATTCAGCACTAGGGCTCATGGGGACTTGGAAGGAAGGGCCTTGGTGTGTGGTGTGGGTGGGAAGAGCTGGCCCAAGTCAGGGTTGGGTGAGGTCAACAGATTGCCCTGGAGCTCCTGGCGCGTGGTCCCTACGGGCTGCACCGCATGATGGCTGGCCCAGATGGCACTGTCCTTTGGCTTCACTTATGAGGACGTCTACTCTCTCAAAAGCCATTGGGCCAGTCCTGTAATTAAGAGTGCCTATCTGGGTTCCTGAAGAGTCTTTCAGTTCTAGAAAAAGACTCTCCATACAGTGTAAAAGGGTGTTGTATCCAACTATCACTCAGTTGGTAAGAAGAGGGACTCATGGGGCGCCTGGGTGGCTCAGTGGGTTAAGCACCTGCCTTCGGCTCAGGTCATGATCCCAGGGTCCTGGGATCGAGCCCTGCCTTGGGCTCCCTGCTCAGGGGGAGCCTGCTTCTCCCTCTGCCTGCTGTTCTCCCTGCTTGTGCTCTCTCTATCTCTCTTACTTACTCTCATTCTATCCCAAATAAAAAAATAAAATCTTAAAAAAAAAAAAATGAAAAGGGACTCGTGCTTGGCTTCTCCAGAATGTGTCTTCACTGAGCATATGTGGAGACACTGATTCTCTCATCAGGCGGGAAGCCCAGTAACATCCGAATGCTTCTGATGGAAAAAGTGGCTTAATTCCATCTTACACCTGTGGCGCAGAAAAACCAAAGATTCACGCTAAAAAGTTGAAAGAAATTGAACTGAATCTACTTGCTCTGGTTGTTTAATATTTTGGAAAGCCCTCAGGTTCCTGGGATGCCTAGCTATTTACTGTGCTTTCCACCTGATCTGATTCTTAAACAGGCGAGTTTCAAACCTCCTGAAAATCAGAGTTTATAATTGAAATATTGATAAACTCTTTCCCATAAAGAGGCTACTCGATACTGCAGGAATGACGGGAAAATAGGCAGAAAGTAATAAGAATGCTTTTCTCTGTGTAGCCAAGAAATACAATGGTGAAGTTTATTGCTTACAAAACACAGCTGCCTTCCTCAAATTGGATAGAAAAACATGAACCCCGATAAATTATGATAACCCTAAATCCCAGAGAATGTGCATCAATTGTTGGGGGTGCCACCATCGTCCTTCTGGGCAGCCTACTTATTAGGACCATAATTTATTATTATTATGCTTTGGTGCAAATACACAGGCTGATAAAATTCAAATCTATTAAAACAAACGTCCTCTGCTCTCTGAATCAGTAAGACACAACATTCCAAAAGGAAATGTTATAAATTGGAAAAGCAAATGGTTCTTAGATACTCAGAAGTGAGAGACCAAAAGAGAGCCGAAGCGGAAAACATCCACTATGACCAGGCTTTCCAAATCTGGCCCCAGAATCCAGGAATCGCTACAGAAGTGGACAGCTAGAGGGGCGCCTGGGTGGCTCAGTCCATTAAGCATCTGACTTCCCTCCGGTCATGATCTCAGGGTCCTGGGATCGAGCCTCACGTCGGGGTCCCTGCTCAGTGGGGAATCTGCTTCTCCCTCTCTCTCTCCCTCTGCCCCTACTCATGCTCTCTCTGAGTAAATAAATAAAATAAAATAAAAAAGTGGACACCAAGAAACAGAGTCAAAGACCATGATCCGGTGCTCCTGGCCCAGAGTAAAGCTTTTTCCATGAAAATGTTCATTATTAAAAAAAAAAAAAAAAAAGACTCTTTCAGCTTCACTTTGAGCAACCATGAGATACGTGTTCTTCAAGAGACACGAATCACATTGGCTTTTTAAACACAGACGAATGTGAGGTTGGGGAAGGACTGTAGGATTCCCGGAGTTACTTCCTCCCTCTTCCGGAGAAGGAAGCTGCATCTCGCTGAGGACACGCAGGAGAGGGTCCAGCCTCAACGTCACACCAGTGGCCCAAACTCCTCCAGCCCAACAGCCATGGTCCTCAGCAAGAGCCAAGTGGTTCACGCGGACTGAGCACCTGCCATGAGCGTCTCCTTCAGCCGGTCGTCTCATGGTTTCGGGACGGCTCACCAAGTTCTCCCTGGCCTCCTCACACCCACCGGACCCTAGGTGACCAGAACGGACCCCAGGAGCTCCCTGCAGAGGACGGCAGGGAACGGGCATCTATAACTTCAGTGCCCAAACCAACACCACTTGATTCACTCCATTTCCCCTTGGCCTCCCCAAAGGCATGAAGTGCTGAATGGATCTCTCTCCCCGGTCCCTTCCCTACACGCTCACACCGGGCTGGAGGAGGGAACGTACCTATGGTGACCAGCCCTGCGGATCGCAGGGGAGCACTAACGGGCTTGCAGTGGGGGGAGTGATAAAAATCGACTTCTTTGGGGAAGATTTTTTTTTATTTTGGAAGAGACTCCGTGTAGAGCAGAGGGGACAGGAGCAGGTAGGGAAATGCCAGACAGGAGGCAACTGCCGTTAGCTTCTGGAGCAAACAATAAGGCACCAGAACTTAGGCGGGGGGGGGGAGGAGGGGTGGGGACAGAGGTAAAGGGTCTTCGTGAATGTCATGCAACAGGGAAGGGAGAACTACAAAGAGAGGTTGCAGTGTGGATACTCGGTAGATGACTAGACACACTTACTAGTTTAAATGACTCCTACACACACACACACACACGGCCGTACAAGACATTCAGATTCATATCTCCACCAAACTCTGCATCACCAAACATCACAGGACTTTAGGACCCTCCTGTGCTAAAGCCACCAGCCCTGAAAGGCCGTGAGTCGTGCCGCGTGCACTGTCCACATTCACAGGTCCAAAGCAAATCCGCCATCTTCCTGCAGATGCACTCCTGTTCTTGAATTTTCTATTTTGGTTAGCAGCATCTCCACCGACTCAGTTGCCCAAGGCAAAAACCTGGAATCTATTCTCAGCTTCCTTCTGTCGCCCTCCACACTCAGTCGGGTACCCCCGGAGCAGATCTCCGGTCCGTTCCACTGTTGCTTCCCAATGCTGCTGGCGCCTAAGACCCACCTCCACTCTCCGTGGCAGGACCATGGCAGCCCCCGCTGGGTCTCCCTGCCCCCGGGGCTGACCCCCTCCAGTCTGTGATCACTCGGCAGCCGGAGGGTCTTGGAAAAAGCCCAGTCTGTTCGCTCCACTTCCCACTTAAGACCTTTCAAAGCCTCCCATGGCCCGTCCGACCAGAACCAGGATTTGGTCAGTTCGCCTTTGTCCACGTGGCCTGTGCTTTTGTCCACGTGGCCTGTGCATCCAATCTTTGCTCTACTGCCCACGAGCTCCGTGGACCTTCCTGGCTTGTTAATGAGTCCTGCCTCTGTTTCTTCTTGGTAGGAGGGCTAATATGAGGACCCATCGTGTAGACGCTCCATACCTGGTGTACAGCATTCAGTGGGTGGTGGCTGTGGTCCTTGTGTTGATTTGTCACAGTCTAAGCCCACCATGACCACATCCTGAGGTCATCTCCTGCCAACCACAGTCTAAGCCCACCATGACCACATCCTGAGGTCATCTCCTGACCACCACAGTCTAAGCCCACCATGACCACATCCTCAAGACATCTCCTGCCAACCACAGTCTAAGCCCACCATGACCACATCCTGAGGTCATCTCCTGCCCTGCAAACTTGCCCACTCCTGCACCGTACCCTCTTCTCCCCAGCGATACTGATGTACGTGCTGTTCTCGCACATGGTATCCTCCTTGCTTCCCTCCTCCTCCATCTGCTATTTTCCTTATCTAGAATATACTCCCCACCTGCCAAACTTTTAATCACATTCCCAAATTCAAGCATGAAGGTTAAAAATACTGACAGTATCACATGTTGGTGGGAATGTGGGGCAAACTGGGGTTCACTATTGGTGAGAATGCGAAATGGTACAGCCACTTTGGAAATCAATATGGCAGAAGCTTCCAAAGTTGAACACACACCTACTAGGTAACCCAGAAATCCCGCTCCTAGAGGTTTCTGTAAACATGCCCCAATGAAAGTGTGCGTGGGGACGTTCATAGTGTATTTTTTACAGTGGCCCCAAACTGGCAGCAACCCCACGTCCATGGTGGGGGTGGATCAATGAAGTGTGGTCCCATCCATACCATGGAAACATGCTTGGCAATAAGAAACAAGGAGATACCAACATGGGCCGCCACTCACGTGAATCTCAGACGTGTGGGGCTGATGAAGTCAAACATACAAGACCAAGACTGTGAGCTACATGGCTGCGTTCATACAAAATTCTGGAAGGTAAACCACGGTGAGAGAAAGCAATCAGTGGTCGTCTGGGGCCAGGGCTGGAAAGGGACCCCAAGCACAAAGGGGCTCACAGAAGCTTTTTAGGGCAAAGAACCTGCTGTGTATCTTGACAGTGATAAGTTACATGATTGTACACAATTATCAAAATTCACCAAAGTGTATGCATATGCTGGGCGAGTTTTGATCATACGAAAATCATACATTAAAAAACAGTAAAGAGGGGTATCCAAAGCCAACCTCCAGTCTGGTCCCCTCTGCTCAGCCTTCTGGGACTTCTTCCCCTCCATCCTGGTCATGTCCGTTGTTGGACTTTCCCCTTGGTCTTGGCAGGAGGCGGTTGGGCCTGTCTATTCGCCCAGAGGCAAGGCCCGGGCTCCTTCCCTCACCACGTTGCCCTGCCTCCCAATCAGGACCCTTCCGCACGGAGCACTGATCACATTCCGAGAACTCTGCTGTGGGGTGACTCCCACGTCCTGACGGAGCTCCCCCACAACCCCAGCAGGTAGGTATTACCATCAGGTTTTACCAAAAACAGGGAGGCCCAGAGAGGCTGAATGAACACCTACCAATGTCAGACAGCTCAAAGCGGTGGGGCTGGGCGTCAACCAGGTCTGTCTGTCTGTGTGTCCATGTGCATCAAGGCTGTGCCTTAAACACTACTTTGCACTGCCCGATGCACCACTAGTTGGAGAGAAAGCCCCGAGAAACGACGTGTTGTATTGACGAATGGAACGTGGGAGCCATTCTGTTCCTCCCCTACTCCGTCTTCCCGGGGTCATGCAACCAGAGTTTTGCGAGGTACATAAAATTTCCACGTGCGCACGCGTGTTCACATGTGTGTTCTTGATCTATTAAAATCTCAGCTTTTTTTCTGTCCTCTTTTTTGAATTAAACTAAGAAGCTAAATTAGCCCTCCACCCAGGAGACCAGCATTACCTTGCAAACAGCTAGCACGTCCGAGTTGCCATCTAATTAAGCCACACTCCCAGACAAAGCATATAACAGTGTCACCACGTTAATGGCCACCTCCCCGGGCAGCCCCGGACTGCACCGCACAGCAGCTTGCTCGAAAACAAATAACCCTGTTGCTGGGTAAACACTCCTAAGTAGGTCTTTCCCTTCAGCAGATCGCCTTTGAACGCGGGTGCTTTTATTAAGAAATATTCAAGGACTGGGTACAGAATGTAAGGAGCAGGCTGATTCTTTAATCAGACCAATTTTCCAGCGTGTTCTGCTTTCTGGCATTCTAGAAACCCACTCTTGCGACGTGTATACACTGCACTGGGCGTTTGAGGTCCCCGACTTTGCTGTCAGCGGCGAAGTGCATTGAAGGGGAGTGTGAGTGGAAACACAGGTGGAGAGAGCATGCTGGGGGTAGCCGGTGCGGGGGTCTGGGGGGACCGGGGCCACGCCTGCACCTGCTTTGCAGGACAGCAGAGAGGCGAGGCCACACGCTCTGGGTGGCAAGAGGAGGTCCAAGCGGAGGGCGGAGAAGAAGCCCCTTTGCATCCTTGCAGGATGAAGGATGAACGGCTTCACCCTTCTCTGGGACCTGCTTTCAATTATTTGCTAGGCTTGGAATGAATTAGAATTAGAATAATATGGCTTTTTCTTTCCCCTTCGGGGGGGGGTCCCCTGAAATAAAAAATGATCAATTAACTTGACCCAGTTCGTTCTCTGCGTCCTCAAGAAGAGGCAGGTGCTACCTGACAGATGGAGGTGTGCGACTTCCAGCGGCATCCCACGTCCGGTTTGACTCATTCGTTTGTTGATTTTAAGGGGTAAAACTGCAAAACTGGAGACTCCGTGGCGTTGTGGATTCTGGAGAGGCCAGCTTGGGTTCGAATCCTGGCATCCCCACGTCACTGAGTCTGAGACTTTGGGGGGCTAGTCAGCTCACGTCCCCCCGCCTCAGTTTTCTCTTCTGTAAAGTGGGAGCATGAATGCCTCTCTCATGGGTGTTCCAGGAGGTTTGACCTGCATGAGCTGATGTCAATGCGAGCCTTCCGACACAGAGCAGAGCCCTCAGGAAACCACAGTGTAGCCTCTGTGGTGCAATTCTGTGTCTAACTGTGACAGCAAAGAAGGAACCAGCCATGCTCATGTGTCCCCTTCAGGTAAAGTCCCTCCAAGACAAGTTTAGGAGGCTGAGCCGCGGGGTCCGTGGGGTGATCAGAGGTACAACTCTCACCAGGCTTTCCTGACCCCATCTCCTTATCATTCAAGCCTTCAATGCAAGAGGCACCCGAGAAAGGAAAGAACTCAGGAATGAACAAAAGAGGGGGAGGGGGGCTTATTCCCTCTGAAATCAAGGTGAGCCTCTCCCTCCCTCCACCCAGGGGTGCCCGTAAAGAGCCGACTGCTCCTTGCGCTCAGCCCATCTCTGGCCGGTCACCCCACAAAGGCAGGACATCTGGGAGAAGGAGAGCCAAGCAACCAATTCTACCTCCTCAAATATCAGCCCAGCTGAACCACCGGGTGCCTGTCACTGTGACCCCATGTGGGAATCGACAAAATGCAGACTCCTCGGCCCCCTCCTGAGTCAGACTTTTCAGAGGTGGGGGCCCAGGGAGCCACAGTTTTTTATAAGTTCCTGGCATCGTTAAGTGAAGTGGGAGAAGCAGTGAGATGTCTGTCCTCGCTTCCTCAGGGCTGGTGTCTCTAGGGCAGAAATGAAAGTAAGACTCACCCGCACCTGGCAGACTCAAAGGTCCAGAGCTGAGGGCAGCGGCCTTAGGCTCTAAGTCAGAGCTGACTCTTGAATTTCCTAGCTTGGAAGGAGGCTCTTCTCAACCTTTTCCCATTGTGAACTATCTGAGAGGTCAAGTTCATGTGTGCTCACAGTGCCCTGGAGGAAAGCTCCCCCACGATCATTTATAGGACAATTAAATCAGAGTGGTCCTTCGTAAGTGGCCAGACTGTATAAGACCCGCCGGTGTCTGCCTCTCCCTGCGGGCTGTAATCAGACGGCAGAGAGCGGTGCCCAACGCCTCCCCTGCTAGAGCATCCATTAAAGAACAAAGCGAGAGAAATGTTCCATTTGTTTGCTCTTTAAAAGTCAGTAACCTGGAGTCCCTGGGTGGCTCAGTGGTTAAGCAGCTGCCTTTGGCTCAGGTCATGATCCCAGCGTCCTGGGATAGAGCCCCACGTCAGGTTCCCTGCTTGACGGGAAGCCTGCTTCTCCCTCTCCCGCTCCCTCTGCTTGTGTTCCCTCACTCGCTGGGTCTCTGTCAAATAAAGAAATTTTTTAAAAAATCTTTAAAAAAAACAAAGTCAGTAACTTGGGGGTGCCCCTGTGGCTCAGTCTGTTAAGTGTCTACCTTCAGCTCAGGTCATGATCCCTGGGGTCCTGGGATCAAGCCCCATGTCGGGCTCCTAGCCCAGCGGGGAGCCTGCTTCTCCCTCTCCCTCTGCCTGCTGCTGCCTCACCTGTGCTTGCTCTCTACCCCTTTCTCTCTGTGTCAAATGAATAAAAAAAATCTTTAAAAATAAAAAACAAAAAGTCAGTCACCTGCACCAGTGTCCTTAGCAACACTATTCACAAGGGCCAAAAACTGGAAGGACCCCAGCGTGCATCAGTCCGCGAATGGATAGACGTGTGTGGTATTTACACGCAACGGAGCAAAGGGGATTCTAACCGGTGCTACTGCGTGGAGGACCCTGGAGGACATCATGCTGGGACAAGCCGGACACAGAAGGACGGTTCTGTACAGCTCCACTTCTATGAGGTCCCTAGAGCCGTCAGATTCATGAGGACAGAAAGGACAGTGGTGGGGGCCGGGAGCTGGGAAGCGAGGGGTAAGGAGTCTGCGTTTGCTGGGGACAGCTTCAGTGTGGGAAGGTGCACACGTTCTGGAGATGGGATCGTGGTGATGGAGCACGAAGTGAATGTATTTAACACGCTTAAAATGGTTAAGATGGTGAATGTGTGTGCATCTCCCCAAGCTCCTTAAAAAATGTAAAAGAAGGACCAAAAAACACAATAACCTGCGCAGTGTTTTACCAATGACTCGCAACACGTCTCACGTTGGCTCCAAACACTGCAGCATTTCAGGAGACCAAGCCGCAGACCAGCTGTGGCGCTCGGATCACCTCCCCACCCTGCCTTGCTGGCTCCCTTGATCTGACCCCAGGCGCCTCCCGAAACTGCAGCCCCCCACTGGCGGCCCACGGTCTGGGCGGACACGCGATGGCTTGGCTGTGTTGCGCGTGCAGCTTCGTTTCTCTCCCGGTCCGCTCTCTTGGCACATATCCAACCCATAATTAGGCAGATTCTCAAAGGAGAGAGAATACTTCCTGCCCAAATGACAAGCCGTGGATTATGCAGATATCTTTCCAGATGTGGCATTTGTCTCCCTGGCAATGCTGCAGGTGGCTCTCGGTTTACTTGGCTGGAAATCTCCATCAGAGCGCCTTATCCGCACAAATAACTTCTTCCGTTGATTCTGCTGATGCTCAGGGCTTTCGTTTTCAAGCTGATTTCCCTCAGAGCTTCAAGGCCCTTCTCTTTAGGAAACGGGGAGGGCTATCTTCAGAACTCAGTGAGGGACCAGGTGGAGCCCTTCACCCTGGTGGCGGCTCAGCTCTCATTATGGGAGTGGCCAGGCGTCTGACCAGTGGAGCCGGAGAGCCGCCGTCATCTCTCCAGGGCCCAGGACAGAGCTGAACCTCAAAAAAGGCTGTCGTGTGAACTCAGTGGTTGCTTGAATAAAATGGGAAAATGGCCCAGAACTGCCACTGATTTCATGCAGTGAGGCAGGCACGAGATTCATGCTTTGCAAACCCAAACAAGTGGTTTTCAAGTGCCAGGATCTACGACTCAAGTGTGTGTCCAGGAGCCCCGTGCATGCAGTCTGGGGTCCTGTTTTCAGGGGGACACTCTGATGTGAGCCTTACAGACCAATATAAATGACACCTGATGGTTGGTAATGTAATAATCCCAAATGGACACTGTTGCTTCACGAAGGTTACAAAATGGTCTGTTTTGCATAAAATAAACAGGCTTATTTTATTTCTTTTTTTAAGATTTTTTTTAAAAATTTATTTTGAGAGAGAGAGAAAGAGAGAGAGCACAAGAGCACGAGCTGGGGGTGGGGGGAGGACAGAGGGAGAGAGAGAGAGATCCCAAGGAGATGTCATGCTGTGCGCAGAGCCTGACGTGGGCCTGGGTCTCACGACCTCGAGGTCATGACTCGAGCCAAAACCAAGAGCCAGACGCTTGACCAGTCACCCAGGCGCCCCAACACAGGCCTATTTTAAATGGAGAGATTTGGTTTTCAAGAGCACAAATGTCTGTCAGCACGTGAGCGGATAAGCCAATTACGCAATCCATACAATGGAACAATATTCGGCCACAAGAAGCAAAGAAGTGCTACGTTACAATACAGATGGGCCTGGAAAATCCTACGCCAAGCCAAAGGAGCCAGATACCAACGGTCACTTAATACAGGATTCCTTTCATGTCAAAGACCCAGAAAAGGCAGAGCTGGGGAAAGCGGAGCTGGGGCCGAGGGGAGTAGAGGCTGATTGCTGGCCAGGTATGGGGTATTTCTCGGGGGTGATGAGCACGCTGGGAAGCTGGAGAGGTGGTGATTTCACAACAGTGTCCATACCCTAGAAGCCACTGACCAGTCCACCTTAAATGTGGATTTCACTTCAGTGGAAAAAAAAAATCCAAGCACAGAGAAACTTACAAGGTTTAGGAGGATGTGTGCGCGTTGGAGCACAAACTATAACACAGATGCGGTTTTTCTCATTTGTTAAGGTTTTGCCACCTACAGTCTCACTGAGATGCAAATGCCATCCTGTCCTGGACGTGGTTTTCTAATCCGTCTCACTTACAATTCCTTGTTTCCCGTCTGGCTCCCCCCAGCCGGTTTGCAAGCGCCCGGAGGGAGAGTAGGGGCTTTTCTGTCTTATTCTCTGTGTTCCTAGTACCTAAGTTGGCTCCTGGGACATAGTGGATCCCAGATAAATGTGTGCTGAGTGAGTGCATGACACCAGTAACTCAGTTTCGCCTAGTCTGGGCGGGGGCTGCCGGGTACTCGGCGCCATCCCTGCCTCACCTGGAAGGCGCATGCAGATCACCTGGGACCTTGTTAAAATGGACATCCTGGTGCGGTAGGTGTGGGCTGGGAGCTCAGATCCTGCATTTCCAATAAGCACCCAGGGATGCAAATGTTGCTGGTCCCCCAGCCCACACTTGGAGGAGCAAAAAGTCCAGGCACACCACCCCCAAGCCCTGCCCCTGAAGAAAAAGAGCGGGTTCCACGTCAAATACCCACGTTGTTTGTCTCCCCAGATCTCACTGCTGCTTCCTCCTCCCCCCACAGAGGAACCCAAGCCCTTCCTGGTTACCCAGAGGAGGATGATTAAAGCAATGGGCAACTTCTCTCCGGATTCCGAGGTAGGCTGTCATTTCAAGGAAAATACGTCCACGGCAATTGGGAACACTCGATGTGTTCAATGTGCTTCTTAAGTGCGGTGGGGGGAAGGGGAGGGAGCGTCTATGACCCCCCAAAAGAAACAAGCTGTTCTTCTGCCTTTGTGTTTCCAAGCATGTACGCTCAGTTTGAATCACAGCTAATAAACAGGTCATCTTGTACTTCCAAAATAAAAACATGCCGTATTTCAGTGGAATAGCAACTGTACGTTAAGAAGCTGTCAACTTCACTACAATTTCCCTGAACCTTGCACTGTAAAAAGATACCTTGTCACTCAGAGTAGACGGCAGTTTTACTGAAATATCTCCTTGTCTGCGTAAATAATGAGTAGACTTGCATGAGAAAATCTGGCCCCCAGCCTCCTTTCTCCCCTACTCCCAAAGAAACATATGCAAATGGCAGATTTATGGGGTGCACGCTTCTCCACACTTCACTTCGAAAACAAAGGGGGGGGCAACCAACCCTGGTGTTGCGGATTCAGGATGCAGTGGTGAGTAAGAGAAGGGTGGTGGTGATGGATATGGTGGTCTTTGCAAGCTTCAAATCAAGGAGGCTGGACTGTCATTCAACAGCTATTTTGGGAACACACACGGGTTGCGTCAGAAATGCCATATATGGGAGAGTTTTGCTGGAGAATGGCCCAGACGCCAGAAGGTCTTTATGTAAAATAGGGCAGCCCCCACAGCCTGCCGGGTTCAAGACCTGGGTTCAAGAACCCTTCCACTGCCTGCCATGTGTGGGATCTTAAAGTCCCTTCACCTCGCAGAGCCTAGGGTTCCTTGATTATCAAATGACAACAGTCATTAATGCTGGCCTCACAGGGGTGGTGGCAGATGAGGAGTGCAGCGGGGTTTTATAAACTCTCGAGTGGTATCTCGTTGCTAATCATCACTGTCAACAGCTTATCAATGGCATCAGCCCGACTGAGGTTCAGATCTTGGCTTCCCCGCTCACTGGCAGTGTGAGCCTCAGTTTCCTCACCCGTAAAATGGGAATAACAATAGTACCTACTCTAGAGGGCTCCCTGGGAGGATTTTGTGAGAGAATGCATATTAAAACTGGTGCCCACTCCTAGAAAGGACTCTGTGAGTGTGGCTTGCTGTTACTGTTACTGCTGCTGCTGATCTGGTGATCCTGGTGATGACGGTGATGGCTATGATGGTGATGATGACGGTGATAACGGTGATGATGGTATTGACGGTGATGATGGTGATGGCGGTGATGACGAGGATATTCATATTTCTGCTGTGGCGGCTGCTGCTGATCACGGGATTTCCCATTCTTCCCTGGGGGGATATCACGAGATCAAGGGACAGGAAAGAGGCCAGCTCTGGACATGTAGACTGAGGCAGATTACCAGAGGAAGACTTGGAACGGTGGCTGGTTTCTCTGAGAATGGGTTGGGGAGATGGAGGCAGATCAGCCCAGAGTCTAGAGGTAGGTGGGAGGAGGATGCTGCTGCCCGAGCGGCTTGACCACGGGGAGCCAATGCCAGAGATTTAAGCAGGTAAAGGGACAGGGAATGCTGATCCCGTGTGCCACTACCACAGAAGCTCCTTGTTGGCTGACCAGTTTCCACCTGCATCCTCCAGGCCTTTGGGAGACCCAGGGCTGGGCCCAATGCAAGTGAAATGTCATGTTCAACTTCTTCCTAAGACTTTATTTAGAAAGAGTGACCAAGTGGCGCCTGGATGGCTCAGCGGGTTAGGCGTCCAACTCTTGATTTCCATTCAGGTCTTGATCTTGTGGTTGTGAGTTCGAGCCTTGTGTAGGGTTCCACACTGGGCATGCAGCCTACTTAATAAAAAAGAAAGAAAGAAAGAAAGAAAGAAAGAAAGAAAGAAAGAAAGAAAGAAAGAAAGAAAGAAAGAAAGAAAGGTGGGCCTCCTGGGTGGCTAAGTCAGTTAAGGGTCCAATTCTGGATTTCAGCACAGGTCATGATCTCAGGGTTGTGAGGTTGGGACCTGTGTCAGGCTCCGTGCTGGGTGTGGAGCCTGTTTGGGATTCTCTCTCTCTCTCTCTTTCTCTCTGCCCCACCCTGCCCTCTCTCCCCCACTCTTTAAAATGACTGTATCTTCCCTACCCTGCAAAATAAAGGGGAACTCAGGAATCCTCTTATCCCAGAGATTCTGCTGTGTGGTGGCAATTATAATTTCCTAAAATATACACACTTAAGACTCAGCTGAAAGCAACAGTGAGCAGGGCCACTTTGTACCAGCTCACGAGAGCTGTTAAATATTCAGGTGTTTTGCAAGCCAACTGTTAAAGTCCTTATTAAAATTAAATTATATAAACTTTCAATTAAATAAGTTATATTAAAAAACAAAGGCAATAAATACTCAAAACTCATCCATTCCTAGTTATTTTACTGTTACCTACATACCCCATACTCTTGAGACTTATTTATGTCTGTTACATTTCTACAGTGAAAATACCATATACTTGTTTCCCACACTCAGAGTGGATCATTGCCAGCGTGATCGTGTCCCTCTCGAAGGCTTCCCGCTACCCTGCAACAAAGCCCAGACTCCTGCCATGGCATCCAAGACTCCTTCTAGATCCTTCTGTTGCCATGCCCTGCCTCTAATTTGAGCCTGCAAATACTGACCCTCTTTCTGTTCCTGGAGTGTACCATACCGTCTTTCCCCTCCAGGACTTAGCAGCTGCTGTTGTCTACACTCCAAATGCAAGGGGCGTACAAACCAGCACAGAGCACGATGATAAATGCAGTAATCTTGAAGAAACAGCCAAGGCAGTGCTCAGAGAGCAGGCTCAGCTCTTGCGGAGACAGTGATCAGATGCTTTATGATAATAGGACTTCACCTTTTTACGCATTTGGTGTTTTTGAACGAGCATTACCTGCACACGGCCCAAGGTTCAAAAGATGCAAAAGGTGAAAAATGAAGAGTGTCTTCCTCTTGTTCCCATCTCTCAGGAGTTCCCTTCTCCCCCTGGAAGGCAACCTCTCTTATAATTTTTTTGTTATCTTCATAACTGGAATTTTTAAATCGTGATGGGGGAGAGCCATCTAGAAGATCTATCCCCCACATATTATTGGGGTTTTTTTAAAGTTTTTTTTTTAATTAAAGATTTATTTATTTGACAGACAGAGATCACAAGTAGGCAGAGAAGCAGGCAGAGAGAGAGGAGGAAGCAGGCTCCCTGCTAAGCAGAGAGCCCGATGCGGGGCTTGATCCCAGGACCCTGGGATCATGACCTGAGCCGAAGGCAGAGGCTTTAACCTACTGAACCACCCAGGTGCCACCCCCCCCACATATAATTGTTACCACTTTCGTTTTCCAGACTTCCCTTGCAGGCTCTGTTCAGGGACAAAGATAATTTTTGCAAACCTGTGACCAAACCGGAGGTAGAATTTTATGTTCTGCTTTTCCCCTCGCCTATCATGATGTCATGAGCATTTCCCCCCCTTGTTTGAAGTCTTCATAAGTATCGCCTTTAATGGCTACTGCATTAACTTTAAATATGGAAGGATGGAATGGTCTGTGAGCAAAGTCTTTAAAAACTTACTCCCTTCTGTATTCTTTTCTGAATGTTCTTTTTACAAAAGTCACTCTGTCGGTATCTTCCTGCCATGTAAAAGAGGCAGGAAGAAATTCTTCCTTGAAGCGAGGGTGGGAAATGCTCGTTTGATTGACCGGAATCAAATGACTGACTCAGCTTGATTTGGCCCAATCCCACTACGGCGGGTTAAATGGTGGCCCCCAAAAGACGCACCCCCACCACCTTCGAGGGTGACCTCATTTAGAAAAAGGGTCTTTGCAGATATAATTAAGTCAAGGACCTTGAGATATCTCAAGGTGACCCTGGATTATCCACGCGGGTCCCAAATTCAGAGAAAAGTGTCGGAATAAGAAAGAGCAGCAGGAGACCAACACAGAGGAGACGCCCACGTGACCGCTGGGGCAGAAAAAGGGGAGCAATTCCGTCCATGGGACGCCTGGAGCCTCCCCGAAGCTGAACCATGCAAGGAAGTTTTCTCAAAGATTCTCAAGGTGACACCTTGATTTCAGACTCGCTCTCTGAACTGGGGGGGAATACATTTCCGTGCTTTCAAGCCATCCAGTTTTTGACGGTGTGTTATGGCCACCATGGGAAATGAATATACCTACCAAATCCGTCACCAGAATCTCCTGTCTGGGTTCCCTTGATGCTGGGGGGTAACGAGCACCTGCTGCTGAGGTACCACGACCCCTAGGCTCACAGCACCTTGTTGTGCAAATACCTTCTGGCAACAAAAACTCAGACTCACCAGCATCAAAATCCTACTTAGCGGATCTACACCAAGTTGAACCCTCCCTCCCTCCCTTCCTTCCTTTCTTCCTCCCATCCTCCCTTCCTCCCTCGCTCCCTTTCTTCCGCCATCTGGATGGACAGTGGGTGCCAATGAAACCATTAGCTGAAATCATCAAGAAGTTAAGGGGCTGAGATGAAGGTGGGAGGCGCTGGGACGCCCTCATGCTATGAAAGGGTCAGGTCATGCTGGGCTCTGTTCAGTAACGTACGAGTTCAATTCTCACCATCTTGGTGGAGCTGATGGGATCAAGGTTAACTGTGTCTGAGCGCAGCGCACTTTTCTCACCAAACACCACTCAGTATCAGCGACACATCTTCGCCTCCACTGGCCTCCTGTGCCCCATGGGGGGCCAGGGCTCTCACAAGCAAACTGGCCTCTTGGATTTGGGGGAAGACACGCTGAAAAGGGATTCAGATTCCTTTCACGTTTATTTTGCTCAAAGTGAACATAGGCAGGCAAACACCCCTTCCTAGAATATTGTTAGTATTGAAAACTGGAAATAAATTCTCCTGCCCCAAAAAATATGTTTGCTGGCAGCTCATGCCGTGTGGAGCTGTGATGAATAAGAAAGGGTCTTCTAGCAAATTTTTTGAAAACCTGTCTCTCTCAGAACCCCCAAATGGAAGTTACTGTATTAAGTAAATAAATAAAATAAGTGGGCAATCTCGTGGTGACATTTTCATTAGCCCACTCGCTTTCTGTCTCATTAGCCTTTGTGGGGGGAGGAAGGATTGTTTTAATTAGCAGGGTTGAGAAGTCTTGCTTGGGTGGCTTCCCCCCCTGCTCTTCACAGGACTACCCTGTCAGCTTATAAATACAAATCATTACAGCCCACAAAACCACCTCAGAAGGCGGCAGAAGAAAGGGGGTCCGCCCGGTCCATGTTAACTATCTCTGAACAATGCTCCTTTTCTGAGCATTCAAGTAGAGTTCAAGCGTAATGTTGGGCTTTACCAAACAGCTCAATATCCTGTCACGGAAAAGTGCTTTCTAGTGTGGGACTCGCCATGTGTTCCCTCTTTTTTCCTTCTGTGCTCCCGGCTGCCCAAGCAGAACACTCATCTGACAGTGCGACCACGGCTCCCACGTCCCCCTTTGGATTTACTTGTTAAATGCTCAAATCGAGAGGCAGACCAGAAACAATCTCCCAGGCCCCCAACAAGTTCCCGTACACGTTTCCACGCTGTTAGGCACTTGGGGTCTTGAAAACGCACACACTATTGTTATTAATTGTGTTTCCGTGAGGGACGCCTGTCTGGTTCAGTCGGTGAAGCCTGTGACTCTCGATCTCAGAGTCAGGAGATCGAGTCCCACAGTGGGTGTAGAGACGACTTAAAAAAATAAAATCTTAAATTGTGCTTTAATGATACAAAGTTCTGCACGTAGATATTTTGCTTCTCCACGAGACTGACCTGCAGGCTCACAGCCCATGAACAAAGCTGAGGGCTCCTTCGTGGAGAACACCATGTCCTTGTATGTTCAAACAGAAGTGTGTCAAGTCTGAATTGAGAAATAAATTTGGATGCCCAGAGAAATGCCAATGTTACTATTTACCAGGAAACAGTCTCCCAGGTACTCATTAAACCATTTATTTATTCACTCATTCGACAAACCTTTATTGAGCACCTACTTGATGCCAAGCACTGCCAACACTGGAGATAGAAAGATGAATGAGGCCTGGTTCCTGCCCACAAGGAACCCACAAGATCAGACGTTATAAGACAAACGCTGAGCGCAATGACCGGAAGGAGTACAAGGCATACGGGCGGTTACAGAGGCCAAGAGCTGGGATAGGGTCCGGAAAGGTTTCCAGGGGAGGGGACTCAGAGCCCAGTTTGAAACAATGAGTGAGGAATGGCCCCAGGAGGAAAGGAGGAAGGGGCTGGGTGAGGAGTAGAGGAGAAGCAGCAGCTCTGGGGGGCTGGGGACTAGTCATGCTAACTCGTTCATGCCATCCGGGGTGTCCTTCCTCATGGATGCAAGAGGGCCCATAGCATGCGTGGTGATGACACTTCACAGGGAGTGATGTGTGATGAGAATTTGGAAGGGTCAGCCCAGGGGGGCTGCCAACACAGAGAATAACAGAATAATCATTGCACTTGCCATGCATTAGGTCCCTACCATTTACTAAGCTTTGTGCTTACGTATGTTTATCTCATTAACTCTTTGCAGCAACCCTGGGAAGTAGGTACCTATGATCACCCCTTTTTTATAGACAGAGAACTGAGGATTGAGGAGGTAAAGTCAGCACCCTGAGGCCATGGGGATGGAAGGCAGCAGAAGAAGTGTCAAGAGGCAGATCCGCCCAAGTCTAAAGCTCATGGAGTAGGTAGAAGGGCTGCCGGCAAGATGGTGCTGCAGTCAGTGTTTCTGGAACGTGGACGCAGAGTCGCCTATCTCTTCACATCCCTCCGATTCTCTGTGCACCTGTCGCTTAGGGATCTCATCTACTCTGTCCCCGCAAACACACCTTCCTTCCTTACATCCCCTTTCCTCCCTCAGCCAAACTCAGGCTCACCTGTATCACGTCTTTAATTAAAATTAATTAAAATTAATTAAAATTTTCTTTTAAAGAACTAGAAATTTAAGGGCACCTGGGTGGCTCAGTTGGTTGAGCAACTGCCTTCAGGTCAGGTCATGATCCTGGAATCCTAGGATCGAGTCCCACATCGGGCTCTCTACTCGACGGGGAGTCTGCTTCTCCCTCTGACCCTCCACAGTCTCATGTTCTCTCTCTCTCTCTCAAAGAAAGAAAGAAAGAAAGAAAGGGCTAGAAATTTGAATAAACAAACCCAGGCTTAGATCTCTGTTACTGGACTCTTTGTTTCTGTTAGGAAGTCAGTGGTTTTTTGAATTGTTATTCCCTTGTAGGCAATGTGTTATTTTTCCCTGATTTCAAGATTTTCTGTGGTTCTTAGCAATTTGATATGCTGTGCATAGGTGTGGTTTTGTTATTTTTTAAAAATACTTTAAAAAAAAACCTGAGCTTATAATCTGTAAATGTGTGTCTTTGTATAAATCTGGGGAAGTTGTAGTCATTGTTTCTTCAATTACAAATACATTAGACCTTTTGAAAGTCTCACAGGTCCCTGAGGATCTGCCTGCTTTTTCCCACCTGTTTTCTCTATTCGTCGGTTGGATAATTTCTATAGATTCAGTCAAGTTCACTGACTCCTCTGTTATCTAGGCCCTGATGTTGAGCTCATTCAGTGAAGTTCTTTTTGTTCCAGATATTTTCACTTCTAAAGCTTTCATTTGGTTCTTGCTGGTTCTTTTTCCTATCTTTTCATGTATTTTGAACATATTTTCCTCTACATCTTGAGCACAGTTATAATTACTACTTTAAATTCTTGACTATTAATTCCAAATGTGAGCAATCTATGAGGTTTGTCTCAATTAAATGTCTTTTCACTTGACAGTGAGTCATGTTGTCCTATTTCTGTGCATGTTAAGTATTCTGAAATATACTCTGGACATTGTGACTCTGCATTAAGTTATATTCCTCCTAAGAATTTTTTGCTCTGTTTTATTTTGTTTGCAAGTAGCTAACTTAAATTTGATTAAATTCAAACTAAAAACTCTGTCTTCTGTGCTGGGCAGCAGCTCAAATCCAAGTTCACTTATTTTAGCCTTTGTTGAACTTCTAAGAGTCTGTCCCACCCATAGGGCGTTCAGGAACTTCCAGAAACTTAGGCAGAGTTTATATCCTGAATTTGGACTTCTCTTCTCTGGCTCTCTCTTTTCTTGGATTCTTCCTTCATTTCCCAGTGACTGTGGTTTCCTGAAATTCTATCTTCAATCTCTTCAACCACAGGTTGGATAGAATCACAGGTTTCTATCCAAATTCTAGATGCCGTGTGCAGCACATCCAGTAACCTGGCATTTCAGGAAGAGTCATTTTCCAAATGAGAGGAGCGCTTCCTGCTTTCTCTTCTTCCATGGGCCAGCTCTTCATCTGGCTTCTGGATCCGCCTGTGTTTGTTGGCTTTCTAGAGACTTCAGGTAGTTGGGGGTTTGGGGGGGGGTTGTTTCTTTGTATTTTAAATCTTATCCAGAATTTATAGATGTTTCCTCTGGCAGGGTTGGTCTGAGAGGAGCTTACTTCCCATGACCGAGGAGGAATGGTGTTCTGGTGTGTAAAATGGTTTAAAATTGTGCCTCCTCCTCCAGCCATGTTCACTGACCTCCCAGCTGCCTCCAATAAGAGGAGAAATTCTGCTGAGGTTGTCTAGTACCTTAGCAGTCTGGTAGGAAGAATGAAGACAGATCTTCAGATCACAAGGTAGCAGTTTTCCAGTTCATAGGGTAGCTCTGGTCATTGGGAAAAATGGACACATTCTTTATGCTATGTTATGTTATGTTATGTAATGTTATGTTATGTTTAACTTATAGGTAGATGCTAAGGTAGCTTCCAAAACTTTTTTTTTTTTTTTTAAAGATAAACGTAACTTTTGTTAGGCTGTGTTTTGGAATGCTCCTAATCGCACTTCATGAGATGTAATGCTTACAACATCTTAGGAAGGAGAAATGAGATGATTGGCTCCAAAGGGTGATCTGAACACATGCGTCTACCTTTCCACCTTCCCAAAATACCATGAAAAAACAAAGTATTTTTCAGAAGGAAAAGTCCAATACAATGTAGGAAAACAAGAAAGAGCCCCATCAGTGAGCCAGAAACTTTGAGAAATTTCCAAATGATCCAGATCAGACAGGACCAGACATACAGAAAAGCAAAACCAGAGGAAACCACCACCAGAACTCCATGTAGGAGAGGACTGCTATGGAACCAGGGAGTTTTCAGGAAAATGCCAAGTCCAGATCAAACACACAGAAAAGGGGAGTGGCTCTGAGGCAATAGGCAGGGACTGAGATGCTGATTTTTTAGCAGTCAGGTCGGCTCAGCCTCTCTCCTTCCTGCATTACTCCATAAACCTCCGAGTCAATCTGCCCACAGCTACCCCAGGTACTCCAATCTATGCTCTGTAGCCAGAGAGCCTTTCCAGTGCTAATGAGCCTGTGTTCCTCTGCTCGCAGTCCTAACCCCTGCTTAAAGACCTTCACTGACTTCCACTACTCTTGGGTTACAGGTCAAACTCCTTGACTGGCCTCTACTAGGGCCTGCAGGATGCCTGCCTCACACCATTATCTCCCATCCCCCCCGTCCCAGCCACTCTGTGCTTCTTTCAGTACCGTCCGTTGAATCCCCATACTCTCTCCACCACAGGCTCTTTGCACATGCTCTTCTAAATGGCTGGGATGCCCTTGTCCTTCCCCTTCACCCCACCCCAAAATCCATCCCACGCACACACGTTCCTCCCCTGGTCAATTCAAATCTCAGTTCAGTCTTCATTTTATCCGAGTAGACTTCCCTGGCCCCCGCCCACATGAAGCCTCCCAGATGCCCCAGAAGCTTCTCCTCCTTGGCTGTCACCACACTCGAAATCTCACACTTATTCATGGTGTTTTGATTAATGCTCTTCTGCCCAATTAGACTGGAAGGCTCCACAGAGGAATGAACATGTCAGATTTTGTTCATCAATCTCTCTCTAATGCCTAGCCCAGTACCAGGCACATATATCAGAAATTCAGGAAATACTAAGGTATTTGTTGACTAAGACAGAAGATGGATGAACGCATGGATGGATGGATGGATAAGTAGCTCTGTGGAAGATAAAAGGGCACATGTTATGGAATCTGCCCTCCAAGAGTATCGTATAGCTGGCCAGTGACCCAAATTAGATATGCTTAAGCATTAAATACCAACAAGGTAGGGGCGCCTGGGTGGCTCGGTGGGTTAAGCCTCTGCCTTCGGCTCAGGTCATGATCTCAGGGTCCTGGGATCCAGCCCTGCATCAGGCTCTCTGCATGGCAGGGAGCCTGCTTCTCTCTCTCTCTGCCTGCCTCTCTGCCTACTTGTGATCTCTCTCTCTGTCAAATAAATAAATACATATAAAATATTTTTTAAAAAATACTAACAAGGTAAAAGTACCACAGATGGTACAAGAACATATGTGACTGCGTATCCTACGAGTGGCCCACACCACATGGAGGGGGACCACAGATCTCTAAATGTTGCTGTATCCACAGCCCTCATCGGGACGGCAGCCTCAAGTCCAACAGGAAGGATGCCTCTCCACTGATAGCCCCGTTATCCTTACCACAACTCATGGACCGAGGACCAAAACCCAAGCCCAAAGCAATTACCTGTCAAAGTCTTACCCCGATACCCAACACATGACCTGGTTTGGCCATAGGGTCATTTCGAGGGTCATTCATGAGGATGAGGTCACAATGGGGTAGAGTGGGCCCGCAATGCAGTAGGACCGGTGTCTTTATAAAAAGGGGAAATATGGACATAAACACATATGCAGGTTAAATGCCATGTGAACATGGATACGGCCATCCTCAAGCCACAGAGGGAGGCCCGCGGTAGATCTTTCTCTCCCAGCCCTCAGAAGGAGCCAGCCCTGCCAACTCCTTCAGCTCCGACTTCCAGCTTCCAGGGCTGGGAGGCAATAAACTGATTCTAAGGCGCCCACGTTGTGGTCATGTGTCACAGCAGCCCTAGCCACCTCAAGCGGAGGGCAGCGTCCCCAGCCCCAGGAAGGACCAGAGCAGTCCTGATGGGGCAGGTGGATTGGGGCGGGGCCGCCGGGTGGGCGGGGCCGGGAAGGAGTGGGCAGTTGCCGAAAGCGCGCGTTCGCAGTAGAGAGGAAGCGACGTACAGGCTGGAAGGGGATTCTGATCTCAGGAACGGAAAACCTCTTACACCCAAATAGGGAAATCGGAGCTGCTGGCGCTCCGGGGAGGGCAGTCCTGAGTTGCCCAAAACTGGCCGAGGCTGGCCCACGTGCTGCGGCTTGCAATGGGTTCTCCCCAGACTGGAAATAACTCGGCCGCGGGCTTCTTGCATTGATAAATTCGTCGTGTTATTAGGCGGCGGCCGTCTTCTTTATATTTAGATTAATAACCACGTAATGATCACCTGGGCTGATTTAGATGGTGTCATTTTAAGAAATTACGGTTTCGATCCATCTTCTCTTTCCCCTTTGCCTCGGCCCTCCCTGAATTATTCCTAAGGAAGAAACCAATTAATCGTGGCTTGGCTGTTGTAATGGAGCCCGCTGTACAATGTAGCAATGCCTAATGGAGTTTTAATTTCCCCGTGGTGAGTCAATATTTGCTTTAAGAAAGAAAAATGTCACCATAAACCACTGCCCCAAATGAATTTGGTAGCGCAGAAGGTGAGCGAGTCTTCTTTTTTAGGTAAACAGTGATGGAAAATGGATGGGGATGTGGGGGGTGGGGGCTTCCACTCCCCACAAATCGGGATGCTTATGGTCTTTGCTGCTCCTTCCTACCACGGTGGTTATTAAATATTTTGCTTTGCAAATGCAGAGAACTGTCAGGGACTCACCCACAGTTTAAAGGGCCTGAAACAAAGTCATTATAATATAGAAGAGGAACAATTTATTCCAGCCTATTAATAACTTGCGGGGAGCAGGGAGGGGAATATAACAGTAGGCATCCCTCTTTGAAGACATTAGGAGCCTTTCTTATTTCCCCCAACTAAGGCTGAGCGTGGAAACCAAATCTTCCTTTCTAAAAAAAAAAAAAAAAAAAATGGATTCGACTTTTCGGGATCGTGTGAGGAAATAAAGTTCTGCAATCCTCTCTCATAATAAGTCTGTCCAAAAATGATGTTGCTCATTCCGTTGAAAGATAGTTTCATTTCCTGCTCAAAATTGGTATGAAAAATTTGCCTTGCCAAATGAACATTGTATACTGAACTTGTCAAATCCTTCCTCCTGACACAAATAAAAGATAACATTGGGTGGCAGCATGTAAAACAGCTCTGACAAGATAGCAGAGGGAGACAAAGAAATATACATATTTTGATTCTCTCTGTTTTAGAAGCTGGGGTTGGGGGGAGACACCAGCACGATGACTGGCCAGCTTGTGAATGCTTCAGGTAACAATTGAACAAGTCACTTTCATGTAGAGTTTCAATGCTATAATGACCCTGTTTCCAATTAGCCAAAACATGACAAAATTTCAACTTTTATAGCGGCAAAAGCTGCCAGGGAGAAACCCGCCTGAGTGACAAGGCTCTTCATTCAAAAGTTTACGGGTGCACCGCGTGGCTGTAATTACTAGTTCTAACACAGTGGGAAATTATTCCTAGCGTGTTTAAAAATAAATAAGGTAAATGATCACCCTTTCATTAGATCTGTACTCATACCATATAAGTGACTTTTTTTTCCTATTAAAATTGTTGATTGAAGGCCGTTAGCTGTTTATCAGCTCAAAATTACATTTCTGCTCTCTTAGGGGCCACTGCCGCTAAGAATCACACCCGGCACCTAGTTAGGAACAAGAAAAGACTCCTAAAACTGCAATTTCAGGGGGAAAAAAAAAACACAAGCAAGAAACCCAGATTGCACCTCCGCGTCCCTGAAGGCATCACGCTTCTTTGTTCTGCTAAGAATAATTAACCTCAATCTCGGCTCCCGGTCCCTAGATTGATTATCATAGTCATTTAAATACTGTAATCTCATTTTCAGCACCGGGGTGAGGAGGGGGGCGAGGGGAGCCCGGCTGGAGAGAGAAAGAGAGCAAGGCTGGGAGGGAAGAGAAAACAGAATAAATTATCTGACAAAAGGGAGCGGGCCTTTCTGCTCACAGAGCCTATTTCGGATCCTTCCACTTGATTGGAAAAGTTGATGAAGTTTAAATGAAGCAGAATTAGGACCTCAGGCCGCTGAGTATTGACGCGGGCTACGCGAGCCTGTACAACTCAGTACCCCCCCAGGTTTCGGTGGAAAACAAGAGACAGACCTAAATGGTATAATCTTCAATCGAATCTAACATCCACACTGACAAGGCAAGGTAATGAGTTAGGCCAGATCAGGCCTGTTGGTTAAAGAAATTAATCCCTCCTGCAGCCGTAGAGGGCTTTGATGCCTATTGTGGCCCCTGTCCCAGTCTATCTAAATGCTAACTAACTGGGAGGGTGAGCTGGGGACTGTGCTTTTCATTGCTGGTGCTAATCTGGTAACAATTTGCTCTCGCTGATTAAGGAGGCGGGGAGGGGACGGGGTGATGGGTTGGAGCCGAGGAGGGGGCGCCTTGCCTTTGAAAGGGGGAGGCCGCACTGGTCATTCTGGATGCCAGTTGTGCCCCCAACCTGGTAGCTGGTAGATGTGTTCGCTTTGAATAACCTGCACACCAGCCTTCCGTGCGGAACCAGGGATCCGGGGATCCACGCGTCTTTTCTCTTTGTGGCTTGCCTCTTCTTGAAACCAATCATCCACCCAGAGAGCAGGCTCCTGACCCGCTCTGTCTTCCTCACATCAAGCTCGCTCCAGACTTTCCCTCCAAACACACCCAAGCTCAGGGTGTCCCGTTTCTCACCTGGCCTGGCCATTTCTACATCTAAAAGGACTTTCCCTCCTCTTGGCCCCACTGAGGGCTGCTCAGTTCCTGCGGCTGCTCCAGGCCAGGCTGGCGGGGGCGGGGGGGGGGGGCCTCTCCTCTTCCTAACCAACTCTGTTAACAGCCTCCTGGTCTGGGCCACCCCGCCCCCCGCCGGCCCCCCCCATCTCAGCCTCTTGTAGCCCCTTTTAGGTGTGTGCAGTCACCCGAAGAGGCTCTTCGAGAACAGAAATGCTGACCCTTCGAATCTATGTGGGCTTTTTAAAAAAGATTTTGTTTATCTATTTGAGAGAGAGAGAAGCAGACTCTGCACTGAGCAGAGAGCCCGATGTGGGGCTCGATCCCAGGACCCTGAGATCATGACCTGAGCCAAAGGCAGACACTTAACCCCCTGAGCTGCCCGGGAGCTCCTGGGTCTACACAGATTTGATGAGGAAGATGAACTGGATTCTTCCTCCAATCGGGACAAAGTTGTCTCCTGGGTAAGGGACAGTGTGGCACAACATGGAAGGACCATGACAAGCTGGGGACTCCCCAGGCCACAGCGCCAGCCCCTCCTCCTCCACTGACCCCCCTGCATGACTTCGAGTTTGATGACCTTGCAGAGTTGAGATCCTGTGTGTTGGAGGCCGGCACTTGGTGGATACTCAACAAACAGCGGCATCGATGACCACCAAGCTCTTCTGGTCTGTGCAATGGTTATGACTTCACAGTGGCTGGCTGACCGTAGGCAACATGCGTGACCTCTTTAAGCCTCAGCATCCCCATCTGTAAAATGGAAGGCCAGCAATCCCAACTCTTAGGACAGTTGCAGGGTTGCAGAGACTGCGAGACGCTAGTGCCTGAGAAGGGCCCGCACAGGGGGCTCTACGGAGGGCCGCTGCTCTCAGCCAGGACCGTGGGGGGGGGGGGGTCACTGCTGGTCGAATGGGGCTGCAGCCAAGAGCTTCCTGGGAACGCAGACCCCAGGCCTCAGCTTCCTGGTGCTCCCACTCCTGGGAAGTCAGGCCCACCAGCATCCTGCCTGGAGATTCAGGGAGGATCGGCAGAAAGAAGCCAGCAGCTGCCTGAGAAAAAACGGAGCTTTCAGAAACGCCAGGCAGGCGCTTTCCTCTTAGAAGGGGAGTTTTTGAAAGACTTGCTCAAACCCCGAATGTATGCCCACTGGGTGCCTCCAGCATGAGCAAAATCTGCAGTGACAGTTTTTAAAGGTTTTGGAGGCAGCTGCGAAGCCCGGCTCTCGCCCCGGAGGGACCCTCGGTAGCACTCCAGCAGGTTCCCCCCAGTGGCCCGGTGGAAATTCGGAGCGTGACAGGCGGCAGGGGGCGCTTGTTTTATTTGCAGTAGGAAACAAATCGCAGTTGCTAAGCCCCAGCCCTCGCCGTGCGCCCAGATGCCCAGACGGGAGGCCTGATAGGGGCCTTGTTGACCTTGCCCATGTCGGTTCCAGCAGCAGAGGGCGCCCTGGGGCTTCCTCCAGTCCAACCCCCACGGGGTTCCCTGCTCTGTTTGGCCTGCGTCCCCCTGAGCGCAGGGAAGGAGGCGATGGCACCGTGGTCCTGCTGTGGACCGTCAGCCTTCCGTGCTCTGCCCCGTTTAGCCCACTCCCTTTGGCCCCAGCAGGTTCACGGCCGACTGGAGGCCTCTGCCAGCTCCAGCCTCACTCCCTGCCCAGCCTCCCTTCAGGACTCCTTCCCTGACCCTTCACTGCAGCCTCCAGAGCTCCAAATACCTCCTCACCCTCGAGGCACAAAACGTCTTATTTTGCCTGGACCGGTCTCCAATGCTGGCCCACCCAAACAGACGCACACACACTCTGCCCCCAGCACCTCTGAACTTAGCACCTCTAGACCACCCCCCAGCCTCCTGGTTGACCCCTTTTAGCGCCCTTATCTCCCCCAAGGAGCTTCTCCGTAGATCAGAGGGAGCAGCCTTGCCGTCTGTCTTCAGCAGGTCTTGCAAGCTGCTGGCAGACAGAAACGGAGGTTCTCCTGTCCGCCAAGCCACCCGCGAGGTCAGGTTTGGACTGGCACCAACTCGCCCCTCCATACACATTCTGCAAATGGGCAAACAAGCAAAGGAAAGGTCAACTCAGGCTAACTCTCAGAGGGGAAGCCACTCAGGTGTGTAGACTGGGGCTGAGACCCTCCCAAGTTTCAGGGTCAATAAGAGACCGAGAGTTCATCACTGTGGTCCTGGGGCTGGTGTGTGCCCGGTGTCATGCTTACAGAATGAACTGTGTGTGACAGGTAACCAGAACCTAGGACTCTGCGATCTGATCATCGGCGCAGTCCTCCCCTAGGCCCCTTTCAACACGCCACAGCTCTTCCTGGAAAGCTGCCCCCACCCACACCGTGCTGTGGAAGTTGGATTTACCCCGAAGTGAATGAAACTTTAGTTTCAGGTTTCCTTCCTTGCCCGTGGCCCCATCCAAGGCCTTGGACTTGATTTCCAACATTATTTGTCTGTTCCTTAAACAGGGAACCAGGATCCACCTCTCCCCATACACCATACAGAACCTGGGTCCACCTCTCCCCAGCCCCCCGGCTCCCTACACACGCTTACCAGCCCCTGTGTGACGAGTCAGCTCAAGCCTGAGACATTCCCTTGCCTCCCCAGCCCAGGTACTGCCCTCAGCACTGAGCCAGGATCCCACCCAGAGGGTGACTATCCCTGCATCGGCCCCACTTAGCTGTTTGTTTTTGTGGCTCACTAGATTATAAGCGCTTGGAAGCCATCACCTACCTCCAGGTCGGTTTACCCCCATATCTTGGGTGCCTAGCTCCGAGTCTTGTGTACTGTAGGCGCTCCGTAGGGTCTCGAAATTCAAGCAGCGAGTGAATGAATGCATCTCCTGGTTCTTTCCTCATAGTGAACCGAGGGTCCTACAGTTATTCGTTCTTCAAGAGGACAGTTGTCCATCTCCGACTCCATGCCTTTGCTCAGGCCAGCCCCATTCTGGGTACCCCTCCTCTCCCGGCACCCCCCAGCCCCGGTGCACAAGCTCTGATACACGGCGCCTCTTGCCTCCCCTCCCCTCTCCTTTGCCTTTAGTAAATTTTATTATTGGTTGTGATGTGCAAGGTCTGGTTCTCCCCTCACCAGACCATAAGCTTCTTGGAAATGAATCCTCAGACATCTTACGTATCCACCAGGGCCCTGCACACAGTAGGGGCTTACTAAATATTCACTCAGTGATTGATGGGCCCATTAAGAGTCTCAGATACACACTAAAAAATAAACAAAGAAACAAATAAATAAGCAAGCCAACCTCTCTGCCTCCCCCCAAAGACCAAGCAGGAGATGGAGGGGGATATAAATGCAAATTCTACACAATGGGAACACGAAGATGGCACTTGAATGTGAAACTCACTACTACCCAGTAAGGTTGCCCAGCACAGCTGCCAGCAAACTTTCTAATTCCCTCAACTGAAACGCAAAAGCCTACAGATCACCACTCCCAGGGCATCCAGGTGGCTCAGTCGGTGGAGCGGGTGACTCTTGATCTCGGGGTTGTGGGTTCGAGCCCCACGTTGGGTGTACAGATGACTTAATAACATTTTTTTGAAAAGTCACCTCTCCTAGTGTCTCGTTGGGTGGCCCACTCTTGTGGGGGGGCTGTGGCATCCGAGCTCACTAGGGCTTTTTCTCTGGTCCTGTGGCGTAGCTTCAATGCGGTGCTGGGCCATCGGGCCAAGGCATGGCCTTTTCACTGATGCTGGGCCCTGGAATCCAATACTTTCTGAATCTTCCCCTTTCATTCCTCTGGACCAACACAAAAGGGTTTGATCCAGGCAAAGAAAATGTATCTTGCATGCTTCTGGGTTCATTGGTCTCCCAAATATGTATTGTTTGGTTCATATAAAAGATCAAAAGTCCTTCTTTTGGGCTCATTATGTGTTTTCCACAATGGTTTTGACCAGCCGCTGTCCCCGCCACCCCGTGTGATACGCACGTTGACCTTTCTGCTCATTGACCCCTATGAGTCAACTTCTTGACCAAACGCTGCTGAGCCTTTAAGTTATTGGATAGAAAAATACAGTTGTTTTCTTTAAAAAGCACATTTATTTGCTTCCCTGAAATGCTATACTTTATGCCACAATAATAGTATAAGGTCTATGCCATGATGGGGCTCCGGCCCACCATGAGCTTAATTTCTGGTGTCCCCGGGGAGCTTGGGTGGCTCAGTCATTAAGCATCTGCCCTTCAGCTCGGGTCATGATCCCAGGGTCCTGGGATCGAGCCCTGCATTGGGCTCCCTGCTGAGTAGGAAGCCTGCTTCTCCCTCTCCCACTCCCCCTGCTTGTGTTCCCTCTTTCTCTGTGTCTCTCTCTGTCAAATAAATAAATAAAAATCTTTAAAAATATATTTCTGGTGTACTAGGTCAATTCCATTTAAAATCCTAGATGAATTTCTGCAGGGAGAAACCAAACCAAACCCTTGGAGGTGGTAGACGAGGAAAACGAAGCTTGCACGGTGGCCCATGGCTACCCAACACCCCAGCCCCCACGCCACTTAGTTTGTCTGAGGAATTACTGCGCCACACCGCATGGATCGTTGAAAATGCTTTTTATTTTTTTTAAACTACAACATGGGTGAGGCCGGAGATAGACAGGCTCCAGACAGAAGCCAGCAGACATTCAGAAGCTGTCGCTGAGGGAAAGGGGGAGATTTAAAATTGTCATAAAATGGGGCACCTGGGTGGCTCAGACGGTTGAGCATCTATCTGACTCTTGGTTTTGGCTCAGGTCATGATCTCAGGGTCGTGAGATGGAGCCCTGCATCCAGCTCTGCACTGGGCATGGAGCCTGCTTGAGAGTGTCTCTCTCCCTCTCCCTCTGTCCACCCCGCACCGCCACCCACTCATGCTCTCGCTCCCACTCTCCAAAAATAATAAATAAATATATATAAATAAACAAATTAAATTGCCATAAGATGTGTAGAAGGGGAAACAAAGGCAAACAAGGGAGGGAGACACAATTATGAGAGCAGTCTCATTCCTACAGTGTTTGTACTGGGTTTCAAGGGCCCTTGGACCATGTGGGAGCTCACGGTGAATTCTCCACGTGGTCGTTCTGTGATTCAGGGCTCCTCAGTCCTGGAACTGTTGACATTTGGGACCAGATGCTTCCCCGCTGTGGGGGTTGGAGGCGTATGAGAAGATGCTGAGCAGCACTGCTGACTTGGGCCCACTCGATGCCAGCAGCACCCCCAGCCCAGTGGTGATGACCAAGAAGGCACCCAGACATGTTAGATGTTCTTTGGGGAGCAGAGGCACCTCCCTCAGTTGAGAAGCCCTGGTCCAATTCCAGAAGGTCACGATGTGTTCGGTGAGATACTATCTCATTTAAATATCTCATTTAAATCAGTCTTTGGGGCATCCTTGACAAGTCAGTGAGACCATCAGCACCCATGCTTTATGGATAAGGAAACTGATGCTCAGAATTTAAGCCACTTGCCCAAGGACCCTCAAGGGAGCTAGAAACCAGATCGTTCTCAACCTCGGCCAGGGTGCACAGTTGCAAGAAACCTGAGACGAGCTGGATGACGGTATTTTTCTTTTACTGAAGTAGAGCTGACATGTAATAGCGTATTGGTTTCAGGCGAAAAACATAGTGATTTGACACGTCGTGATACACACGACGAAATGCTCACCACAGCAAGTGTGGTTACCGTCTGTGGGTGACACTCTTTTCTCAACAAGAGCACAAAAAGGGGAAGAACGCAGCCCTTTGGCGAATTTGTGTCATTATAAATTTATTTTCTAAGTTCGGATTTACACGTGTACTTAGAAGTCGGTGGACAAGAAAACAAAGGCTGTTTGGAGGAACACATATTTGGAATCAGAATAATGGAAAAGTAACAAAAGTGGGCCCTCCTGGGCCCGGGATACCTATGTCATCTCGGTGAGCTCTCACGAATCCCCCATGGCCAGGCATTGGCTACTATCACCCACTTTACAGACGGTAAACTGAGGCTCAAAGGTGAGAAACGTTCCCAGGAAAGTGGCTGAGACAGAGCTCACCCTTGGATCTGCCTGGATCCAAAGGCTGCCGTCTGCGATGTGACCTTTCTGCCCAGAAGGTGGCTATCTGCCTGGTTATGACTCCATCTGTGTGTGTCTGATTGTAAGAGAACAAAAGCTACAGCCCGGAATTGTTTTAACAGTCCTCATTGACTCAGGAGCTTGAAAGGAGAGTCAAGGAGCAATTTCATGGAGAGTTGAATTGTTACCAATGACAACAAATGCTCTCTCTCTCTTTTTTTTTTTAACAAACACAAAAGTCGGACAAGAAGCACACGACATTTATAATATACACTAAAACCAACCACAATGCAGTGTGATTGAGACTATGTTGTGCCTTCGCTTGTCTTTGCCTGACCAGCCAGAAGGTTCTGAAACCGGAACAATGGTCTGAGTTCGAACGGAGCCCGACTCCCAGAGGCCACGGCAGAGCTGGGCACACCATCCCACAGGAACAGATTCACCCAGCCTGAGAGTCCAGAATAATAATATGCTTGGTTCCAGTCCTCCCTGTCCGTGACACGTTCACTTGGGCTCCAGCACAAACACAGAAAAGAAAACCCCAAACTAGTCAACTCCATTGCTAATGAGTTGGTGGTCCCCAGTGTGAGCATTTCATATAGAACACATTTAACAGAGTTTCCTTTTCATTACACTTTTTAAACAGCTGAAGATGCATTTTCTTTAAAAAATAAATAAATAAATAAATAAAAGTGTGACCAAGACATCTTATGAAAACACCAGTGCTTCCACTCAACAGCTTGAACACCACTGCAATAGAAAACAGGGTTTGGAAGTTTTGTCTACAGGGCCAGTTGGAAATCAAGAACACTTTGTCTTTCAAATAAAGAAAAGCAGCCTGAATTACACAATGAACAACACTTGAGCATGGAAGATTCTGGAAGGTGCTGGAAGCGACGGCTGACTTGTTCACGGTGGGTTCAGAACTCTTCCTGGGGGACTGGCCTTCCCACCTTGTTGAAGTGTTCTGAGGGCCACGTAATCAGAAGGTGGCTGGGTTCACAGCGGAGGAGCCCCAGTTCTGAGGGTTTATTTGCATTAACATTTCAGAGCCAGAGCACACCTTCTCCAAAGGGACGGAAGAGAGTGGGCTCCTCCGTTGGGACAGCTGCCCCAGGGGGTGGTGAAAAGCCTGAGAGGGAGCAACTGGGCTTTCTGAAAAGGCCCGAGGCTGAAGGAGATGAGCTCATGGCTTCAGCCCCTGCTCACCAAATAGTGTGACTGGGCACCGGGAAGGTGGAGGCTTTGATTTAAAAAGAAGAAAACAGTACAAAGGACCAGAAGAGAGAGAGAGAAACCCATGGCTTTCCCTAGAGAAATGAACCCTACCTACTGGCCAGCCGCGAGGGGCCCTTAGGACGGGCAGCTCACTCCTTCATTCTCCTCGCAACGTCTTATTTTTTCCTGTTAGGTCGCCACGGAATATAGTAGGATCTGAGCAATCAGAGCTATATTCTCTTCACCAGATAAAGCCGAGTGTAACATTTTCAGATTTTACTGAAATGTAGTTAGAATACTGACCCATGCGGGGATATTTGGACAACTGTGTGTTTGCCCGCCTTTGCGTTTGCTTCTGTGATTATGTTCACTGGCATCAATACTAGAGATGCTAAGCCATTAGTGGGCACGGTGTGGCTGCCTAATTTTGTAGAGCATCCAGTCTGGACCCACTGGCTCTATAAATGCTTCCTCGTGGTGACAATGATAATGATAATGACAATGATAGTAATCGCAGCAGCGGCGCCCAGTCTCGAGAACCCAGAACGCCATGTGAGGGGGAAACCTTTGAACACTTAGGATCTAAGGACAGTGAAATCATTTGACCCCAGAGGGCTGAATGTTTCCTAGTCCACCCCTGATCACGATCTAACTCTCCACCCTTCAAGGTCCAGTTCCAGGTCTGTTCCCTCATAAAGCCCACCGAGTCCTGCTCAGGCCTCCCTCCCCCTAAATCCGGGCCCTCTGGCTGGTGCACTGCACTTGAAACTTGCAAGGAGTGACTCGTGACAGGGCTTACGTCATTATGCATGTGTGTGCCTGTGTGTGTGTTTGCGTGCAACGGTAAGGGCTAATTACCCGCGAACTTGCTTTAACACAAGCGCTGTGCTAAGCAATATACCTGTATACACTCCATCTCCCCAGCTCAACTGTTAACTCCTTGTGGTTTGTGGTCAGGGCAACGGCTGAGATCAGAACTTGTTTCTATTCACTGCCCCCCTCCCCCGCCTCCCAGGAGAGCTTAGGGCACATAGAAAACATTCAATAAACACTTTTTGGCTGCCGGCAAATCCCGGGAAATTAGTAGAGCTCACATTGGAAGGCACGTTGAGGAAAATGATACTGGAATCAGGTTCATTGGTGAACGTTTTTGTACTGTCTGCTATAAAGAAGTAACCCATCTCGGTTGTCATTAATTAACTGGTTATGTAATATGGCCAGAAGAGCGTGGGGCTGGCAGTCCGGAGATGTGAATCTCATCCCACTTCTGTGACCAGGGCAGAGGGTACCTTGGATGAGTCTCCTCCTCTCCCTGGGCCTTAAGAGCCTCAAAAAAAAAAAAAAAAAAATTGGACCGGATGTCTGCAAGCCTCCTTCCAGCCCCAAATGATGCAATTTTATGACTCTATTTCATAAATATACCCACTTCTTATTTGTGACATAAGCCCCCCCAGAAAAACAAAGTCAGTAATAAATTATGAAAAAAAATCGGGTGCCACGATCATGTGCACTTTCTAAGGGTGCTCGATTCAATCAATCCTACCCCTGTCCGCTGCCTGCCTCTCAGGGCGACGGAAGATTCAAGGCTGTCAGCGCAGCAAACCAGGCAGTCTCTCCCCTATAATTGTATTGACAGGATATCAGCTGAGTTCCGAAGGCAGGCAGGGTGCACCCTGACAGCTTTTGTGAAGGAGCCTTGAAGGCTATTGTAGCAGGATCCTATGTTGAGTCACAGAATTCTGGGGGAATGGAATCAAGCAGAAAGAAGCTTGGTTCTTTCTCTGTTTAATTTCATTCTTCCCGGAGAGTCACATTTGAAGGAACACTGGCTAACTGCACGTCACTTTATACAATAGAGTTGGACGAAGCCCTTTCTAATGGAAAATATTTACTTCTTTATTGCGGCCACATAAAACACCTGGCTGATTCAATCAGCCCCACTAATAACCGGTGGGCTTGATTTTAAATGAGGCAAGGAGTTGTTGAGCATTTGTAGATGAAATACCGGCTTGGATGTCTGAGTTTTTCACTTTTCACTTGGGTTACTGTAGCATCTCACAGACACGTTTTTGAATAACTGATGTGCATCCGTGCTGGTGAATTCCACGGGTGTGAAATAGCAGTGTTGGGTTTGTTCAGACGGTGTGTCTGCATTTTCAATTAAACAAATCCTGGTCCTTTTCACTGGAGAAAACAATTTGAGCAACAACCTCCCCCCCCAATATGGCGGAATCAATGACTATTTCTAAGGCGGTATTTTTTTCAATATAGATGCAACCTTCAGGTCCAGACTTTGACAAGACCAGAATATACTTCATCCTCATCCCCTTAAAGACACCCTCGGGATAGGGCACTCTCGCTTCTGCCACACTCGAGAAGGTGCACACTCACATGGGGGTCCGGAAACGTGGGCTTATGGAAGAAATGCACAAGCCGAGACTCAACAGAATCCCAGCGATAGATTTTTAAAAAATAGTTTTTAAAGCCTCCACAATCATGAATGTTTTCAAATCTTCTTTGCTTTAAAGCTGAAAATCCCAAAGTGTTTTCGTAATTTAAATTTCATTTAAATACAGGAAGCTGTTTGGAGTGGGAAAATCATGCTGGGCTGGGAGCCAGTGAATGTAGCTTCTGACCCAGGCTCTGCCACAGCCTTGGGCAAAGAGCCCACCACAGATGGCCTCAGTGTACCCATCTGCAAGGAGAGGTCTGGAAAAGGTAACAGTCAAGGCTCTGTCTGCTCTCAATGTCTCTGCAACTTTTATTTAGACCGGGTTTTGGTGGGAAATCTTGTAGCAGTGGTAAATATTGAAACGTGGACATAATCTTAACTGCTACAGAAGGGAGCTTAGAGCCCATCAAGAGCCAGAGGGAGGCAAGTAAGGAGGAAACACTAGCTGTCCCTGACCCGAGAAGAGCCAGGCATCATCCCCGGAGCGGGCCTAGAAGTGGCCCCCTGCGGCTCAGGCTGGGTCACCACTGGCCAGGGTGGTCCTGCTCTTCCTCTCATGCCTTGAAGACAGAACCCCTGGCTATGGGTCAGTCATCTGCGAATCGTCCAACCCTGAAGCGCAGGTTCAGGAATTGGGGATTGAATTCATTCTGGAAGCTGTTCAGCTAGTGCCATCCAGAGGCCAAATACTGTCCTTCTTGAGAGATAGGGTGAGCAAAAGAAAAAGAAAGAGGGGAGGATCTTACTCATATGTGTATATTATATTTATGGTATACATACATACATGTGTGTACATATACACATAAATGTACATGTATGTGTAGTACATGTGTGTATATACATGTGCATATACCTAGAGGGGTGTGTGTGTATGTATATATAGTTAACCCCTAGATAAGTCAGAGGGTCAGGGGTGCTGACTCCCGAGCGCTTGAAACTCCATTATAATTTTTTTTTACGTGGTCTCCACGCCCAATGTGGAGCTTGAACTCACCACCCCTGAGATCAAGAGTCACATCTCTACCCACTGAGCCAGCCAGGCACCCCACCACTCCAACTCTTGACTCCCCCAAAACTTAACTACTAACAGCCTCCTGTTGAGCGGAAGCCTTACAGCCAACAGTCAGCTCACACATATTTGGTATGTTATATGTTCTATATACTGTATTCTCACAATAAAGTAAGCGAGAGAAAAAAAAATGTTACTAAGAAAATCAAAGGTGGACGTTAAGAAGGGCACATGATGTAATGAGCACTGGGCGTTATAAACACCGATGAATCACTGACCTCCACCTCTGAAACCGATAATACATTGTATGTTAGTTAATTGAATTTAAATTTTAAATTTTTTAAAAATAAACTGAAACAGCAACAACAAAGAAAATCAAGGAAAAGAAAAAAAATCTACAGTACGGCACTGTATTTATTTTTTTAAATCTGCATGTAAATGGGCCTGGATAAGAGCAGATCCACATCATCAAAGGTCAACCATATATAGCTTGGGGTGGGCATCTCCCACTAGTGATGCTACTGATTCACCAGGGAGAATACCAGTAACTCTACAATGCTGTTTATTTTATATGTCAGTAGAACAGAGCTGGCCCACTAGTACCTGCCTGTGAAAGCAACCACCTAACCCTAAAACAGCGGCCCATCAGAGATGGAGGACTTGATTCTCCCCTTTATCCCAGAAAGGTAAGCCCCATTTGTCCCATCAGTCTGCGGAGAGTGGCCCTCCTCACCTCGATATAAATAAAGGACCTTGTTCCACTGGGCTGGTGGGGGGGGAGGGTGCTGAGAACAGGAGCATAGTAAGTGGAAGGGTGCTAGTGTGATAAGGCAGCTTGGCGGGGGTGGGGGGTGGGGGGTGGGGGGGTGGGGTGTGTGTGTCAGGAACAAAGTTTGGGGAAGGCAAGAGGAGAGAGTCAATGTTTTCATAGAAGGCAGTGAACTCCGCTAATTCTAGCACCAGATTCCCTGAACCAAAACAAAAACCAAAACCCACCAAAGAACAACAAAAACCTCGGGGCTCTAACGAACTCCTGGCCTTGATACATTGTTACTGAGTCTGTGGTTACCGTGGCGCCACTCCCGGCGGCGGGCATCGCGCGCATTTCTGAAAGCGCACTGCCCCCCAGTGGCACAAGACAGACCTGCTCTCCGACCCGCTCCCCGAGGGCCAAACCTCAACTTGACTCTTCCTGTGGCCCCGGGAAGGCGTGGCGATGCCACTCCAGCGTTGGGTGACCGCCAGTCCCGAAACCTCTGAAGTGAGAGAGCATGCAATAAAGGTGGGGGGGGGGGGCGATCTGGCTAAGAAGCCGCAGCTCCCGCCCTCGTTCGTGCCTGCGAGCCCCCCAGGGCAGAGATGCGCGCTCTTTTCTCTTCCGGCTGCAATTCTGGGTGAGAGTACGACTGGCTGGAAATTAACTTGTGAAGTGATGCTTCCAGGAGAGATACAGAATTTCGCAGCATCCTAGCAGCCCAGGCGTGCGGGGGGAAAGAGGGAGCCCGCACCCCGAGAAAGGCATAGTCTGGGTGCGTGTTCCCTGTCGATCACCCTGTGGGCTCACCGGCGGGCTCCCGGGTAAACAGCAGCAGCCAACCCCGCGGGCTCGCCGCGTGTCAGCCGCTGTGCCAGGGGCCCCCGTTCAGTCTTCCCCATCACTCCTTTTAATGAGAGCCATTACCATCCCACCTTGAGGATTAGGAAACTGAGGCGCAGAGAGGCGACGCGACCTGCCCCGGACGCGTGGGGATCCAGGTCTATGTGGACCAGCGAGGGGGCGAGCGCCGAGGGGTGGCGGGCGTGGGGGCGGCTCACCTTGACGATGAGCGGGTTCTGAAACATGGAATCCCGCACCACTCCCAGCCTCTCGTTCTCCATGCCGGGTCGGATGTCGGCCACGGTCAGGGGCCGCCGCGGGGGCGGACAGATCTGGCTGACCGTGCGGCGCACCGGCTGCTTCTTCCATCGCAGCGGGTCCTGGCGGGAGCTCTTGGCCTCCGGCATCCTGAGGTTGCGGGAGGTCCGCGAACGGGCTGGATGGGGCGCGCTTCCCTGGGGCGGAGGGGGACGCGGAGCTCCGAGGGGCCCACCACCAGTCCCGGGCCGCACCACCCGGGGCACCGGGGTGGGCCCCAGATGCCTGGGCCCCTCCGGAGCGGGGAGGGCCCACTTTGCGCCGCCCCCTCCTCGCAAGGAGCCCTAAAGCCTATATAGGCCCCCTGGTCCCTCAGAGGAACTTCTGGGCACCGCTCTGCGGATTGGGAACGGACAGAAAATCAAGACCACCCCTTGAGAAAGAATGGAACTGTCTGTCTCCATGGCGACGGGACGCCAACGGCGCCCGAACTCGTGGCTTGGTTTCTTCCTTGAAACTATTGGTGGCCACCAAAGTGGACTTGCTTAGAGTTTTCTTAACTAGATATGAGAAAAACCCAAGAATCGCCACTGGCTTGTGATAAAAGTGGGGGTTCTAGAAGGGCATTTACACTTGACTTCCAAAGCAAATATACCTCCCTCCACCCACCCTACTCCACTCCTGACCCCTTATCATTCTCCTCCCCTCTACACACACACACACACACACACACACACGGCTAGTGCGTTAAATGTTTCATGATGAAATAGGGACCTTCATTCCAGGCCTGATGTTACTGCTAATCCACTTGGGTGATCTTGAATCAGTCACCCTCTTGCATTCTTAGTTTTTTCTCCTGTGAAATGGGTGAGGAGGAGAGTCTAGAGTTGAATGAGATTAGTAGTACCCAACTTTGTGCAACAGAATGGAGAGAAATGGAAAAATACAGATCCACTGACTTAGAATATATGGAAATGAGATCTGGGAACCTGCATTTAAAAAAAAATCTCCTTCTTCCCATTTGTTGTTTTTTTTTTAATTTTGAAAAAAGTTCAAAACTACAGAATAATTGAAAAAAGAGTACAGTGAAAACCCATATAGATTTCACCTAAGTTCACTATGCACAGACACACACTACAGAATCATCTTGAAAAAATCTGTTGACAGCACCCTGTTTGATCCTAAACCCTTCAGCGTGTATCTATCTGCCAAGAACAGGGACATTCCCACATTACTAGTGTCTTCATCATGTCCAAGGATCTTAATGTGACATAATAGTAGCGCCCAATGTCTGTATGCCAAGTTGGGAATGCACACGTTTTAAAAGCTTCCCAGGAGATTGGCACAGTGCTTTGGGAACCGCTGGCCTGGATGATCTCTAGTTCCTTCTAGTTCCAGCCTCTTGTGGGTTGGTTCAGTCCTCATCATCTTCATTAAATATGCAAATACCCACAAGGCTCTGGGTAAGAGGGTTTACCAAGGGCAAGTTGCACCAACAGCAAACTTGCATTTCAAGGCCTTATAGACCACCCGTGGACAACACCAGCACTGCATTTCCAGAACAGACTAGACAGACTTCCGGTTGCTCATCCAAGACTGGAGCAGCTGTTGGATGGTGGTGGTGTGTGATGTGGTATGTACTTATGTACTTATGATTTCTCCAGCCTGTTTTACTTCCAGACTTCTGCAGAAATACAGGTTGTGCACTTTAAAAAAAAAAAAAAGATTTTATTTATTTGACAGAGAGAGAGATCACAAGCAGACAGAGAGGCAGGCAGAGGGGGAGAGGGAAGTAGGCTCCCCGCTGAGCAGAAAGCCAGATGCGGGGCTCTATCCCAGGACCCTGAGATCAAGACCTGAGCAGAAGGCAGAGGCTTAACCCACTGAGCCACCCAGGTGCCCCTAGGTTGTACACTTTTAATCAAAACTGCTTGGCAACTCACACAGAGGAGGTCAGGTGGTAGACATAGGTGATGTGCAAAAGAAAAATTAAATTTCCTTATTACCTACAGCCCACTGACAAGTCCTTGAAACAGGCAGAGCGACATTCCTCCAGGACTCAGCCGCCTCGATGTTACCACTCGGCTAAGGGCAAAGGGCAGTCTTAGCCCAACCCTGAGGATCCTAGAAGTCTACTTTAATATATAAAAATTCCTTTGGAAACTTCCTTTATCTCCATCCCCCAAGATATATGTTTGTTGGCAACCATCCCTGAAGCATATGACCTATCGATATACATCTGAAGGGTCTCATGACTCGTTTTCTTAGACAGTAATAAATGATCTTTCCCTAACAGCAACTAGCATCCTCAAGGTCCTGGAAACTTTGCTTCCAAAATTCCCTAGAGACTTACGCTAGCCCTAACCCCCTCCCAACTTGAAAGTATATAATCTGCCACTCCTCGTTGTTACGCCCCCCAAAATAGGTCCGTGATTAAAGGAGCGAGACTGATATAAAGCGAAGGTCAAGCAAAGCTTTATTTCGCGCCAAGCATCAAGAATCAAACTGACTGGCCAGGGCCGCACCTCTTACAGAGAGGGGTGACCCTTCTCTGTTTCACAGACTAGCTTCTAAGGGCAAAGGCCATGCGGTTGGGCCTGGCCACGCACAGGTGGACAATGAGATTGTCAACACACACAGGAAACTCCACAGTGATACTAGGTGACCAAATGAATTACAATTTACTTTAGTAGACATTTGATTTAGCCTATCACACCTTGGTTAGGATTGGTGCCAAAAGGCTCCCAAAGGGCAGGGGCCCATACTCCTTGGTAGCTAGGGAGACAGTGTGCAACACCGCACTGATCAGAAGTCTCCCCCTGGCCTGACCCACCCCTGTATTTGAGCTTTGTTACCTGGAGCTGGTTTCTGGGACTTGTTTCCAAGTAAGTCCCCTGGGGGAAGGGGAGCAGGGACAGTTTAAGGGTTAAACAACGTTATTGTTTTAACCTTGATGGAAGCCTCTTGCTAAATAGGTCCTTACACTCATCACCCCAGTGCAGCTCTTTCTGCCCACAGGTCCTGTTCCCATGCTTTTAAAAAACCATCTCTGTCTCTTTTTTTTTTTTTTTTTTGCACCAAAGGTATCTCAAGAATTCTTTCTTGGCGGTGGGCTTGGAACCCCAACATGTTTCCTACATCACAGGGAGGGGCAGGTAGTGGAGTAGTGGAGAGAACACAGGTTTGAATCCTGCCAGGCCACCTAAGTCCCCTTGGACAAGATACAGGAAGCCTTGGTTTTCTCATCCAGAGGGTGTGGCTGATAACACCTAGTAAATAATAACAATCCCACGATACCCACGTGGGGTTGTTGCAGGATTCAGGGGAAAACTAGCTGCCAACATGGTTATGTTCACAATTCAGTGAGTCTAAATGTTTGAGTGGCTTATATACCGGCCTCGACTTAAAAACTTTACTTTGAACCATAAGTCAGGCTTCTTCAGGGCGCAGTTGCACCGGGAGGACTGGAATACAAGGCTCCTTCTAGCTTCATGCAAGCGTAACCCAGCAGCCTCCGCCCAGCGCCGCCTTCCCCGTCCGGCACCCTCCGCGGCACCCACTCGGCTCCAGCTGCCCCGGCCGGCTTCCGGCTCCTCCGGCGACCAAGTGCAGAGCCTTGGCCCTTGCTCCCAGGCTGGAACAACCTTCCATCATGACTTCTGCTCGCCGTCTTCGGTTACAGCTCAGCTCCAGGGCTACTCCTCGAAGAGCCTACCCTTCGGTCTGCAGTGGCATCGCTGTCGCCTCGCTCTCCCACACAGCGCTGTTTCCCTTTTCTCCTCTCTCTGCAGGAGACCTGACCCGGTCCGGCTCGCGGTGTCACGTCTTCCCCAGGTCCGGAGCTCCCCGCCGGCCTCGGTGCTGCGCGGGCACAGGGCTCCGCAAACACGGAACTCGGCGGGGCGCGCGCGCGAGCGAGGACGCCAGGAGGGGATTCGGTCCCCTCTCTCGGCTTTGGGACCACGCTCCACCCCACCCTCACGCGACTCCCCGATGACCCCCGGAACGAAACCCGCGGGCTACTACGCCTGCGTCACGTCGCGGCGGCGGGCGTGTTGCCATGGCAGCGTGACGCCGAGGCGGGGCCGGAAGCGACGCACGGCTACTTCCGCTTCCACCGGGGCAGCACTTCCGGATTGGGAGAAAGGTGGCGGCGCTTGGCGCGGTAGCTTGAAAGCGCTTTCCGGGTTTTCGGTTGTTGGGGTTTATTTGATCCGCGTGTGGAGTCCGAGGTGGGTGGTGGTGTCTTCGCCTCGCAGAGCTGGCTTTGGCGGAGGTCTCCAGGGTGGGGAGGCAGCGGAGAGCCTTCTAGAAAGTGGAATTGTGTGCTCCAAGACCTTGAGCCAGGGGAGGATTGTGGCGGGTTTGAGGAACCCAGAAAAACGCGTTGTGTGGCCAGACCACAGCGTTGGACGGGAGGTTAGAGACGAGGCTGGAGGGGAAGACGGCCTGATCCTGCCTGGCACTGTTCCCCGTTAACTGTTTTTTGTGTTTTTTTTTAAGATTTTATTTATTTATTTGACAGATCACAAGCAGGCAGAGAGGCAGGCAGAGAGAGAGGAGGAAAGCAGGTTCCCTGCTGAGCAGAGATCCCAATGCGGGGCTCGATCCCAGGACCCTGAGACCATGACCAGAGCTGAAGGCAGAGGCTTAACCCACTGAGCCACCCAGGCGCCCCCCTACCCCGCTTAACTGTTTTTTAACCGCATCGTAAAGGCAGCAGGACCAGACCGTAAATTACACGGAGCCTCCTGAGCGTTCAGAGTAATATTACATTTATAATCGTGACTCCACTCTTGACATTGTCCTGCAGTCTCATTTTTCTGTGTTTTTTTTTTTTCTCCTGAGGGTGGTATTTAAAGACGTTTTGCCAAAATAAACCATTGTTGTCAAGTTGCCCCACAGGAACAGAATGGAAGGAGAATTGAGTAGACTGGAAATTCACACTCCAGTTTTTGACAAGAAAAAGAAAAAGTACTCTGTATATAAGGAAGGCCATCTGAGGCATCCCCATGAAAGTGTCAGAGACTCCCCCCTGGCAAGCGAGCCGTCTCACGGAACCAAGAGTAAAAAAAAAAGAAAGGATCGCCAACATCTTCTTCCTCCCCCTTTGGAAAAATCAGAAATTTGTGATGAGATGGAGAAGGCCACTTCTAAACCCAAAAAGAATAAAAAGAAAAGGCTTAAGGCTTCAGAGATGGATGAGCAAACAGGTGTGGTGTATGTCGTGGTGGATAAAGAAAATATTGAGAACACACCAAAGAATTTTAGGAGGGACGTTGACGTTGTATATGTTGACGTGAGCCAGGAACAGAAGCCAACAAAAGAGTCTGAAGCAGACGAACCGCACTCAGTTCCAAAGTCACAGAAGAACGAGTCGGAAGAGCTGCACCATAAAGTTAGGGAGAGAAAGAGGAGAAAACATCAGAGGCACATGGCCTCCTGGGGTGCCGAGCAGGAGAGCCTTGCCGCCCTGCCTGAGTCGGAGCCCTGGGAGCAGGAAACCCCACTTTCTGTGGGCCCAGGAGGCGGAATCCCACAACACCCAGTATCAGCTGATAAAAAAAAGTCTAAGAAAAAAAAGCGAAAAATTGCACATGACCAGGAACTGGAGGCATTGCCCGGGCATGAGAGTCTCGAAGTCACGTACTCTGAGGGATGGCAAGGGGTCAGCAAGGTCGGGACTGCAGAAGGCAGTAAGGAAGCCGGCCGGGTAAAGAAAAAGTCTAAGAAAAGGAAGCGAAGGGCTTCTGTTGAAGGTCCTGTAACTCCTGGGGGTGATTTTGCAGCGCCTGCTGCAAGCTTTGAGGACACACACTCGGATTCACTGGAACGTAGCAGTGCCCTGATTGAAGAAAGCGCGAAACCCAGGCCACAGGAGAAGAAAACCCAGGCCTGTTTGGGAGAGGAGCAGAGGTAATGTGAGAGTGCCGTGCGTTGCGATGTGTGTGTCTTCTGTGTGAATTCTGCCTGTGACCTCTTTATCCAGCACGCTTGTAGTAGATGGCAGGATTCATAGACACTGGATGGGTCAGTTGGATAGAACAATGTATATACATTGTAACAGAGTAACTTGGCAGGAACTTCTTTTCTTCATGTATAAAGTAGGGCAGTTAGATCAGGTTTTTACTGAGAACTATTCCAGCCCTGAAATTCTACAAATAAGTTTAAAAGGGCATTTTAAGGGGCGCTTGGGTGGCTCACTGGGTTAAAGGCTCTGCATTCGGCTCAGGTCATGATCTCGGGGTCCTGGGATCAAGCCCCGCATTGGGCTCTCTGTTCAGCGGGGAGCCTGCTTCCTCCTCTCTCTCTCTGCCTGCTTCTCTGACTACTTCGAATGATCTCTGTTTGTCAAATAAATAAATAAAGTCTTTAAAAAAAAAAAAGAATAACGTAAAATTCTAAAAAAAAAAAAAAAAAAGGCATTTTAAGTCCCCCACATTATCTTTGTTTGTCCATACACATATACATAGAAGATAGAATTACATCGAATTTTTACAGAGCAGGAAAAAACCTTGAATTAGGGTTCTCCATAATAAAATAAATTTAGATGTCATTATTTATATAATTACTGTTTAAGTTAGCTCCCGATATAATAAGCACAGCGTTTTTTTTTTAATTTAACAGGTTTTTTTAAGGATTTTATTTATTTATTTGGCAGACAGAGATCACAACAAGTACGCAGAGAGGCAGGCAGAGAGAGAGGAGGAAGTAGGCTCTCTGCTGAGCAGAGAACCCAATGCAGGGCTCCTATCCCAGGACATCGGGATCATGACCTGAGCCGAAGGCAGGGGCTTTAACTCACTGAGCCACCCATGCGCCCCCAATTTAGCAGTTTTTTAAGCCACATTATCGTTATGGGTTCCTAGGACTTGGGACAGATTTTTCTCTCCATTTTTACTCAATAGCTTTTTTTTTTTTTTTTTTTTTAAACATTTGTTAGGTTGTCCTGGCCTAAAATAGTTCCACCAAGAAGTTCATTGGGAGAGGATGGCACTTCATCTTCTGGTGGTATCAGAGTGGCCCACTCACTCACCTCCTCTCATCAGGGCTAATACTGCTATGAGGCAGGCATGTCGAGGGCAGTGGTTTTGAACTTGTACTGGGCTGTGGGCCCTGTGAAAGCTGCTGACCCTTTGTTCAGACAAATGCATAATAATTTTTAAAGTTTCCTGCCTGTCTGGCTAGCTGATAGGATTGAGCACAGTAAGGGGATTCGGACATCTGGAGGAAAGTTTGGGGATGAATTAGTGACAGGTGCATAGAAAACTAAGCAGAGGGGGAAGATGTGGCCATTGTTACCTGCAGCAAAGCAACTGTAACTATAGGGACCCCGAATGGTGATTTAATTAATTAGTAACTATTATCACAAAAATTAAAATCCCTGGAAGGGTTGGGGGGGGAGGTGTCTTTAGTGTCCATGGGGTAGAAGAGGGCTTAGCTCATTAGGAAGTCAGTGTCTAAAGCCAGAAAAGTTGGGAAGTAGTGACCCAAGAACTAACACGTGCTGAAAATCAAGCTTCAGGCCACATGGGTCCCTGGGAGAGCGCCTCTGAGTCCTGCGCCTGTTAGTCACATTACCTGAGTCCACGCGTCACAGACCGAATTGCTCCAGTGTCCCTCCTAGCGTTAGCACCGGCCTTGTCTCCATGAGGCTCCTTTTCAGAAAAGAACTGGAACGCCACGAGGGCAGGTGACAGGTGAACGTGAGTCAACTCCGTTTTCCCCGCAGGTCGGAACCGACAAATGAAGAGGAAAGCCGTTTGGAATTGGCCAAAGGTTCCAAAACAAGATACTTATCAGAAGACTCGAGAGATTGGGGTGACTCGGATGTGGACTTGGACTCCGCCGTAAGGCAGCTCCAGGAGTTCATCCCGGACATCAAGGAGAGGGCCGCCACCACCATCAAGCGGATGTACCGGGATGACTTGGGGCGGTTTAAGGAGTTTAAAGCCCAGGGTGAGCTGGTGGCACTTTAATATTTGTCGTTCTTGCCTGTCCACCTAAGGAGCTCCTGCCTTTGTTCTGTGAATGTTGCAGATTTCTAGAGTTGCAGGAAGCATCCGCAAGGATCCTTCCAGAATTGTTGTCCGAGCCATAAAATGCACAAAATGAAGGGCCCTGGTTTTGCTCTTCTCCACCTCGCTTCTGGTAGGAAAGAAGAGGAAGAAGAGGCTGAGTGGCTGAGCCCTTGGGGAAGATGCGGGAATAAAAGAATGAAAATGCTGTTGTCAGCTTTGATGAGCTGCAGCTTCGTCCTGAGGCACTGAGTGGAGGCTAAGCCAGTTGTAGTGGCCTTGGTTCCCATGAGACCCAGCATGGCCTTTTTTTTTTTTTTTAAGATCTTATTTATTTGACAGAGATCACAAGTAGGCAGAGAGGCAGGCAGAGAGAGAGGAGGAAGCAGGCTCCCCACTGAGCAGAGAGCCCGATGTGGGGCTCGATCCCAGGGCTCTGGGACCATGACCTGAGCCGAAGGCAGAGGCTTTAACCCACTGAGCCACCCAGGCACCCCTCATATGGCTTTTTGATTTCACTGTGTTGTAAGAACCTCCCAGAAAGCTTATGGAATTCGAGTCAACTACACATTGAAGGCTGTGTGCTCCAAACGAGTGATACTGAGTGGCTGTGTGAGGCCCGGTATGGCTGGTCACTGTGAAAAGTAAAATGTGGAGCCTTAGGGAGTTAATCGTGGTGAAGAGATTGGTTTTAAAAAATAGCCAAGTTAAGGAAGAAACAAGTAATTCACAGAGCAGTAGCTATAAAATGGTCCCAGTTCTACTTGTGTATTCTCTGTGCAAACATTTGTGAGTGTGTATCTTATAAAAGGTACTCTTGAAGTAAGTCTAAGAATAGAAAAACACAGTATGGGATACCTGGGCGGCTCAGTTGGTTAAGCGGCTGCCTTCGGCTCAGGTCATGATCCCAGCGTCTTGGGATCAAGTCCCACATCGGGCTCCTTGCTCTGCAGGGAGCCTGCTTCTCCCTCTGCCTATTGCTCTGCCTGCCTGTACTCCCTCTCTCTCTCTGACAAATAAATAAATAAAATCTTAAAAAAAAAAAAAGAAAAGAAAAACACCGTTTGTAAGATTGTCAGTACATAATAAAATTTGGTTGATTTGAATTAACAAGAGGACTAGCTTGGATCCCATTGCTACCCCCACCCCACATACATATGCACAGAGAACGTATGCGAATGTTCGTGTCCTTGCTGGCCAGTTCCTACCACCGCCTTGGGGGGAGGAGTGAGGCAGAAGAAAGTAAACAGGAGGTTTCTTTTAAAAGTTTATTTCCGTACTGCTTGAATTTTTAAATGAACATATATTCCTTTTTAATATAAAGAAGAACTCTTCAAAAAGCTGATTGATAAATGGGGAAGGACGCTTTGGAAGGGGATGACCTGGGAAGACTTTGGGAGAGAAGGGTCGGGGGTGGTGCAGGGCAGGGGAGCTAAGGTCAAGTGCACAGCTGGGGCTGTTCCCAGCAGGGGGGAGCTGCCAAGCCACTGTGTCAACTGCTGAAGACCAGGTGGTAGGTTTGCTTTTTCTCCGTGATTGACAATGCATGCTTTTTCTCCCCGCCCAAATTCTAGGTGTCGCTATTAGATTTGGCAAGTTTTCTGTAAAGGAAAACAAGCAGTTAGAGAAAAACGTGCAAGACTTTCTGTCCCTGACAGGAATTGAGAATGCCGACAAGCTGCTGTACACAGACAGATACCCAGAGGAGAAATCTGTGATCACCGACTTAAAAAGAAAATACGCATTTCGATTGCATATTGGTAAGTTTCAAACCGTTCCCTCTTTGACCCTCCACAGCCTTCCAGCCCTAAGCGCAGAGCCCTCGGCGGGAAGCATTTAGCAAAGCGCCTGGCCCAGTCAGCGTGCATGAGGCATGCTATCTGCTGCCATGCAGCCTGCACTTTTGAGGATTTGGAATTTGTTCGTGTCTCTCAAGTGTAGTGTTTTTACAGATTTTACAAAAAGTGACACGATCAACTTTCCTACTTGGTAATAAGTATCATTTTGGTTTCTCTTTATTTATCTGTTTATTCTTGATTATGTGTTGTTTCACATATGCTGCACAGAGCACACTTTTTTTTTTTCAAGATTTAATTTACTTATTTATTAGGGAGTGCGGGGAGGGGCCAGAGGGAGAGAGAATCTCAAGCAGACTCTGCGCTGAGCACAGAGCATGAAGCCGGACTCGATCTCACAACCCTGAGATCATGACCTGAGCTGAAATCAAGAGTCAGACGCCCAGGGGCGTCTGGGTGGCTCAGTGGGTTAAGCCTCTGACTTCGGCTCAGGTCATGATCTCAGGGTCCTGGGATCGCAGGGAGCCTGCTTCCCCCTCTCTCTCTGCCTGCCTCTCTGCCTACTTGTGATCTCTATCTGTCAAATAAATAAATAAAATTTCAAAAAACAAAGAGTTGGACGCCCAACCGACTGCGCCACCCAGGCACTCCAAAGCATGTTCTGATATGCACCAGGATCTTCGAAGTTTTCCGAGTATAGCCTTATCTGTGCTTTGTGTCTGGAACCCTCCTCCTACAGCCTTGCTTGGAAAGTGAGAGAGTCTTGCAGCAACATGGGATTGGACTGAAAAAAATCCGTGAATTTAAAGAGGATGATTTCTTAGGTGTTCTCCTGCATGTGCAAGGGGAAGCAGGCCAGGGCCCCCCTGTTGAGGGCCTGTTCCGTCCTTAGAGTGAGGAAGAAAGCCAGTCTTGCTGGATTACAAAGCTCTTCGTCTTAATGGAGAACTGTGGGCATGTGTACCCCACCTTCGCATCCTTTCCTCTTGATTCAAATTTTGTTAACATTACATTGCTGTATAAGGGCTTTTCACTGAAATTTAGTAGACCAGAAGCTGGAGCCTTGATGTATTAAGTGTGTCGTTTCCAGAGCTCTCCAAGGAGACTGGAGATTCTGTGCGGAACGTGTGAAATCCCAGCCTTGACACAGGGTCTAGGGTAGTGGTGGTAACAGGAGCCACGCTGGGTTCCTTTTCTACTACTGACTCCATTCCAGGCTGCCTTGTGGGCCCCTCTGACTGCCTTTCTTCTGACTTTAGGAAAGGGCATTGCCCGGCCTTGGAAACTCGTTTACTATCGAGCAAAGAAGATGTTTGATGTCAACAATTACAAAGGGAGGTAAGAAAAGGTCTTAGCAGCTGAGACAGAACATTTTTGCTGATCGTGTAAATTAAAACGTCCACAACAGATGAAAGGTAAAAAACCATAAAGACTTTGTGTGTGTGAAGGTAGACTGTGTGTCTGTTGTCAGTGGTATGTCCTCAAAGCCCATTTCGGTTTCTGCCTCTCGAGTAACGTTTGTGCTGTTCCCTTTTCTAAATCCGTGGCTTTTCTTTATACTTTCCTTGGCCCTCAGCCTGCAGTGCCTCTTATATTATTTATGAGGTTTTCTTTGCTAGTTTGTGAGCTCCCTGTGTACCCAAACGTTCCTTTTGTTTTGTTTTTAAGCTTTTATTTATTTGAGAGGAAGAGACTGAGATAGCGAGAGATAGCACAGGGGGGAGGAGAGGGAGAAGCAGTCTCCCAGCTGAACAGGGAGCCTGCCACAAGGCGCGATCCCAGGACCCCGAGATCATGACCTGAGCGGAAGGCAGATGCTTAACCAACGAAGCCCATCAGATGTTCCCTTTCAATGCAATGGTTCCTTCAGCGCTCAGCCCAGTTCTTTGGGTTCTTAGTGAATATTTGAAATTCAGCTGAGCACTAAGGTAAGGTCACATAGGAGCAGGTCAGTACTGACCATACAGAGTGTCCTGGGGTGATAGTCATTCTCCTTTTCTCCCCAAGCAAAATACCCAATTATATCTTGTTCTGAACATTCCAGATAAAAGCGGTGTGGATCAGGTGTCGGCTGTGGGTGAGCACTCTGCCTCAGGCCAGAGGGTCAGGCAGCAAAGCATCCACGCCCCCCTGAGGGCGCAGCCCACCAAGCAGCAGCTCAGCTACTCCTCTCACTCTGGAGGCGGATTTAGTAAATCTGACAAGCCCAGTTGCCTTCTAGTTAGCTGCATGATTTTAAACCAACGCATACATATCCTCTGACCTCCAAGCACTGATACCATCTTGGTTTCTTAACTTTTGACCAAAAGAAAGAAACTGTCAGCAGAGGCAAAGGTTGCCCACAAACTAGTACCTGCCCTCACCCTTTTCCCGCGGCCCTGGGCTTGGGCATCTGTAGACAGAGCTTTAAGGAAATTCACTTAAGGTATCATGTGAAATGGGACTTGAAAGAATGCTTTTGGCAAATGAATAGCGGCAGCTGAGGTGACATTTTTCTACCTGTGAACTAAGCGTGGGAATGAAAGTTTTAGAGCAAGACAAGTCTGTCATTCCAGTGAGAAAGTTCATTTGTTTGCACCATATGATTTGTGTGTGATGACCATTTGCCCCTAAGACTATCCTTCCTAAGTTAAGGAATTCTTAACTGGAAAAAAGAAAAAAAACAACAACACAGCCAAAAATCAAAGAATTTTGAGGCTCTGGGGGATGTCAGACATCAGTACACCTGTTTTCTCATTTTTATGCACTCACTTTCTCTCTGATGTCCTCCTTCGTATAGCTTCAAGGGTGCCTTTAAGTTTGATCTCAGAAACTGGGTGGCTCAGTTGATTAAGCATCTTTTTTCAGCTAAGGTCATGATCCTGGGGTCCTAGGATCAAGCCCCTCATCGGGCTCCTTGCTCGGCGGGGAGCCTGCTTCTCCCTCTGCCTGCTGCTCCCTGTGCTTGTGCTCGCGTGCACAGCTTTCTCTCTTGCTCACTGACAAATAAATAAAATATTAAAAATAAATAAAGGGAAAGATCCTGCTCGCCTTGAGAAGGAAACTACTAGAAAGCATGAGTCTTCACAGTGAAGGATTACACGTCTCTACTTACCACGCTCTGCATTTGTAGATGACTTTCTGAGAGTGCTAGGCCCTTACTGTCGGATGTAATTCTGCATCACCGTCATCGGGAACGGTTAGTATTTTGCTAGGGCTTCTCTTGGGTTGAGTTAGCAGAAACCGCCATTCCCCGCCCCCCTGGCACTTCCTGACGGCACATGGGAGAAGAATGAGGCACAAACAAATCAGTGGCAGGAGAAGGGGAACAGGGGACCACAGGAGAAAAGACTGTCGCCCCGAACAGCTCCTTAGTCCCGTAGTTATTAGATACAGACAGTAATCAACAAAGGAGCCGACGAAGGCTACAATTAATCATATGCCTTGTAGATAAACAAGAAGGAAGGCGAAATACATCTGGGCTAGCAGTAAAGCTTACAGTTGAGCAAGCACATTCAGAGGGCTCGTCTGGTTAGTCACAGGTGCTCCCCGGGGAAGGGGAGATAACGGGAGAACGAAGCAGGCGGCATCCGCCTTCATCGGGCTGGCGGCCCCAGATGCTTGGCTTCAAGGACATCCGTCGTCCTCTCCCCCAGAGGCCTGTTGCCAGCATGTGTTTTTGTTAAGGCCGTACCTAAACATGCTTGGTAACTAGTGTAATTTCTCACGGGTTCTGTTGTAAGTAATACATTGTTCTGAGGGACACTTACAGCCCCCTGTATGAAGAAATTCTAGAATGCCCTCAGGATTGCTTTCCCTTCACTTAATCACTTGTGTTTCATCTCCAAACCCACCGATAGTGTTTTCTGGTGCTTTTCCTTAGTATATTTGTTTTTTGTTTTTCATTTCTAAAGATTTTATTTATTTATTTAGTTGACAGAGATCACAAGTAAGCAGAGAGGCAGGCAGAGAGAGGGGGAAGCAGGCTCCCTGCTGAGCAGAGAGCCCGATGCGGGGCTCGATCCCAGAGCCCTGGGATCATGACCTGAGCTGAAGGCAGAGGCTTTAACCTGCTGAGCCACCCAGGTGCCCCCAGTATATTTGTTTTCATGTGGGACGAGTACACCGTACATTCCTTAAATAATTGTGCACTCATGTGAAGTCAGTGTCTGTTGTCTGTCAAGCCTTTGCAGATACCGTGGTGTAGAAAACCAGTAGGGCTCCAGCCCTTGTAGGATGTCCCCTCCAGAGCTGTGCTGTGCCTCACAGTGGCCACCAGCCTCACAGGGCTGGGGAGCCCTTGAAATACATTCAGTCCAAGTTGAGAGACGCCGTAAGGGTGGTGCCCATGCTGGAGTTGGAGGGAGAGAACGTAAAATACCTCATTAATGTGTTCGGATTCTGATCGCGTGTTGAAATGGCTGCATTTTTAATAGAATGGGTTAAGTAAAATATTTTATTAGGTTCATTAAAGTGAAATAAAAGTCATTTTTACGTGGCTACTACAAGGTTTAGGTGACGTGTATGGTGCATATTACGTTTCTGTTGGGCAGCACTGGTCCAGAGGCAGAGACGGGCCAACAAGGGGACCCCTCGATGTCCAACCGCCCGTCCGAGGGGTGCAGTGAGGGGGCAGGGCTTTCTCTGGGGGAGAGCGGGGCAGGGGGGTAGGGTGTTCAGGTATCCAGGCAGCCTCACGGATGATGGTCCACCTGCAGGGTTTATAGGGGCTGTCCAGGCGGGTGGAGAAAGGCCGTTTCCACTGCAGCAGGAGGCCCTGAGAGGAAAAAGGCCTGAAGGCCAGTGGGGCTGAACCGTAAGGAGCGCCGGGCTCTGCGGGCACATGGAGGAGCTCGTGTTTGGTGTGCGCGGTGCAAAGCTTTTGGGGTTTGGATGGGGAATACGTGACCCAGTGACTTGCTCTGGCCCCTGTTTCGCTGAGCCAGGGCCCTGGCCTGGGACTGCGGTGACTCACAGGATGACCACAGTGAGGCGCTGGGGCAGGAGCTGACGGGACCGTCTGCTGGACAACTTTTCCCAGGACCACTGCGGACGGCCGTGAAAGTAGTTTTTAGTCGTTGCCCTTCAGCGGGAATTGTAACACGTTTTCACTTTTTCAGGTATAGCAAAGGAGACACAGAGAAGTTAAAGATATACCATTCCCTGCATGGGAACGACTGGAAAAAGATCGGCGAGATGGTCGCTCGGAGCAGCCTCTCTGTCGCCCTGAAGTTCTCCCAGATCAGCAGTCGTAAGTGGGGGTCTTGGTGCCCCACCGGGTGAGCAGATGAGCCCCTGCTCCCCACCCCGCCCCGCGCCGGTGCGGGCCTCCTTGCTGGCTTGTCTGCTGAGAGAGCGGTCATGTTTTAAGCCACTCTCTGACCGATCCACTGCATTTCCTCCTGCGCGTTCATGAGACCGCACGGCCTTCACTCCCACGACCGATGGCGGCCGCACCTGAGGTCCTTCGCGTTTAGCGAAGCTCTTGCGCCAGCCTGACAAGACCCTAGGGAGCTGCGGGGGAGAGAGCCCACCAGAGGGCAGGGGAGGCTGCAGGAGGCCAGAGTGCAGTTCGTTTGGCCTGTTAGGCAGGGACTTTTCCAAAACCTCGTGTGTCTTTTTCTCTTTTTTCCTAAAAAGGAAAATTTCCTTGGGCATATTCCTTGCATCATAAAATCCGAGGCTACTTCAAGAAGACAGCCCACAGGCAGTGTCTCTGTCGGCACGGGGGGGGGCGGGGGGGATGTGCTCCGTCACGTGGCAGAGTGCGCGTGGGGCAGAGCGGCCCGGGGGGGGGGGGGGGCCGGGCCCAGGGCCATGCCTTTTGTGCTCCCACGTCCAGCCACTGGTGCCACTTGAGGACTCGGTGTGGCCAGTACTTCCGGTTTCCAGGAAGTAAGGCAAAAGTTTGCATTGAGGGGTGGGGGTATGTGTACGTGTTGGGGGGGGTGATCTACGTTTTTTTTTTTTTTCTTTTGGAACTCTTGATCTTTAAATATTCACCAAAATTGTTGAGAAAAAGTAATAACACCACTCTGTGTGCCAGATCAGACAGTCGTAGACTGCTGGTTTGAGGCGTCTTCCTTTGCCTGATGGTGACCCCCTAGATGTGGAGGATGAACCACCGATGGTCTGATGCCCTCTCAGAGGCCAATTTGAGGCTCGGGGTCTTTGTCCCTGTGATCTGAGGTCCCATTTGCTGCTTAGTGCCACACTGGGAGTTCCTGGGAAGAGTTATGGTGGCAGTGTGAAATCGTTCAGTTATTTTTGTCCCCGTTAAATGTTTGAGAATCTACCAGTTTCACACAAGAGACATTACTGTCAGAAATGAGAAGAACATTTTTTTGAAGTTAAGAAACAAACATTGCTTTAAGAAAGGACTTTCCTGGCATTGGTTCTTTTTTTTTTTTTTTTTAAGATTTTATTTATTTATTTGACAGACGGAGATCACAAGTAGGCAGAGAGGCAGGCGGGGGGCTGGGGGAAGGAGGCTTCCGGCTGAGCAGAGAGCCGGATGCAGGGCTTGATCCCAGAACCCTGGGATCTGACCTGAGCTGAAGGCAGAGGCTTTAACCCACTGAGCCACCCAGGTGCCCCAGTTTTTTTTTTTTTTTAAAGAGTTATTTATTCCAGAGAGAGCATGCACAAGCAGAGAGGGTGGTGGGCAGGGGGAGATAATAGCCAAGCAGACTCTTGCTGAGTGTGGAGCCCGATGCAGGGCTTGATCTCACGAGCCGTGCCGTGATTTCGGGATCTGAGCTAAATCCAAGAGCGATGCTTAACCAGCTGAGCCATCCAGGTGCGCCTCACATTGGTTCTTAAAAAGAAGGGGATCCGCTTTAATTTCCATCTAGCTGTGTTTGATAGCTGTATGTCTGTGTCATCAAGATGTTGCGCTCCGTCATCTGAAAAGTGCCTGGTTTATTTACTTATTTTTTTCAAGGGTTTATTTTTTTTTTTAGAGAGAAGGAGAGAGAGAGTACGTGGGGGGAGGAACAGAAGGAGAGGGAAAGAGAGAATCTCAAGCAGATTCCACACTCAGTGCAGAGCCTGACGCAGGACTGGATCTCATGACCCCGAGATCATGACCTGAGCCAAAATCATGAGTCAGACGCTTAACAGACTGAGCCACTCAGGTGCCCCTTTAAGACTTTATTTTTTTAGAGCAGCTTTGGGTTTGCAATAAAATTGAAAGGGAGGTGCAGAGATTTCCCATAGCAGTCTGCCCCCACATACAGCCTCTGCCATTGTCAGCATCTCCCCCCAGGAGTGGGACCTTGGTTCCAGTCCGTGACCCTACATTGCCACATCATCATCTTCCAGGGTCCATAGTTCACGTCAGGATCCCCCCGCCCCCCCCCCCCCGGTGGTGGTGTCTGTGCTGTGGCTTTGGACAAGTGTGTAATGACGTGTATGCACCATTGTCATTTTTTTTTTAACACCGTGCTTGAAAACAAATAGATTAGTAACTATAAGATCGTTTCTTTTGGGTCTGTAGCAAGAAATCATGGTGCTTGGAGTAAGACGGAAACCCAGAAACTAATCAAGGCCGTCGAAGAAGTGATTCTAAAGAAAATGTCTCCCCACGAGTTAAAGGAAGTGGATTCTGAACTCCAAGAAAACCCCGAAGGCCGCCTGTCCATCGTGAGGGAGAAACTCTATAAGGGCATATCTTGGGTAGAAGTAGAAGCCAAAGTAGAAACCAGAAATTGGATGCAGTGTAAAAGTAAGTGGTAAGTTTTAAGGTTTCTTATGTAAATTTCCACAAGATAGTTCCCTACCCCCTCCCCACACCTCGCACACCGCCGGAGCGGGTACATGAGTGGGCTTAGTGGGGAGAGCTGTGTGAGTATCGTGTGCAAAGCCTTCATGTCAGGAAGGATCATCTCCGGCAGCCGTCCCAGCCCCTTCAGTGTCCACATCCGATCTAAGTTAGCACATAACTAACCCTGATTCATCGTGTGGTTTCCTCCAAAGCTTGAACCTTTTTAATACTGAATATTGGCTTTTGGTTTCTTCCTTAAGTTCTGGTTTCTTCACTCTGTCCCTTGCTAAGTCTTTAGTAAAACAAAACAGTTCTCTCTGCAGCATTAAAAAACAAACGAAAACAACAGGAAACTCCCCTTTGGCAGAGAGATCACAAGCACTTGATGTGCAGGAACTTGCCCCTCCCCTGAGCCTGTCTCCGCCGGGGTCCCCTCTAGCCTCACTGACGCGAGGTGGCTGTGTTCACTGCAGAACTTGAGACTCGCTAGTCACACAGAAGCATTTTCAGGCCTGATCTCGCTGCACCATCTTAGCTTGACGGGGCTTTTTCGAGCCCCAGAGGGTCTCTGAGCGGGATGTTCCGCTGCTGCAGGAGCCCCTGGACCGGCGGTCCCGCAGCTCACGACCCACGTCTGGTGCAGAAAATGGGTGCGGTCATTGTCAGCATCAGATAAGAGAGCCACTAGTAGGTATGTTTTATATTAAAAGCACATTCCTGAATTACACCATTTATTGTTACCTTGGAAATCTGCTGTGGGATTATCTCTATTTTCATAGGAGACTACAGTCAGGGGCATGAACTCCACAGAACAGATAACGTGTTGGGGAAGGAAGAGTGTAACACAGAGGAACCAGAGTCCTTTCTGCCCTTGGAGTTTATAAAAGGAGTGTTTGTTAGCATCAGTCAGAGATGATTGATCGGTGCTTAAAAGGGAAGTGCTACAGAGAAACCCCGTATCAGGAGCAATGTAATTCAGATAACGCGTAAGGGTGACAGCTTTTTAACGAGAAGAGAAAAGCAACAAACTTAAAATCTGAATGTAGATTTCCCTCACGTACATGGCAATGACCGCAGATGGTGCATGTCTTTTTTCCTTGAAGATGGATTTATTAGAGAGCGTGGGGGAAGGGGAGAGGCAGAGGGAGAATGGGAGAGAGTCCAAAGCAGACTCTTCCCGAGCTGATCTCACAACCCTGAGATCACGACTTGAGCTGAAACCAAGAGTCAGATGCTCACCTGCCCCCCACAGGCACCCCAAAGGCTGCATCTCGAACGAACGCATTGGCCGCTGGTACAAACAGCAGAGTCCTCGCCTGTGTATCGTGGACCCCCTACTCCAGAATGTAACAGCTCGCGATCTGCTGTCAGATCGCGACACACTTTGCGATTTGAGATGAGTACTTAAAACATACTTCGAGCTGGGTTGCTGCTCTCGTTAGGACCTCTGGTCACCCTTCCCTTCAGCCATTAGCTGTGACCGTCAGAGGAGTCGTTGATGACTGTATCAAATCTCCCTTGGTGTTCCGACAGCTGGTGACAGTCCCAACAGCAGTGTCCCCCTGTTTTCTAAACAGTCAGGAACAGAGTTTACAGTTCCCCTTAGCACCTGCTAAAGGGCTTATTCTCCTCTCGTGTTTGTAACTTTGTATTACGGAAATTTCACAACACACAGATTTAGATAGAACTCCTTGTGTCCCTCATCCAGTTTCGATAACCATCAACTTTCTTTCGTCTTATTTATCATTTGCCTTTTTTTTTTTTTAAGGTTTTATTTATGTATTAGACAGAGATCATAAGTAGGCAGAGAGGCAGGCAGATAGGAGGAGGCAGGCTCCCCGCTGAGCAGAGAGCCCGATGCGGGGCTCGATCCCAGGACCTGGGACCATGACCTGAGCCGAAGGCAGAGGCTTTAACCCACTGAGCCACCCAGGCGCCCCTCATTTGCCTTTTAAAAGAAAAAAAAATCAGCCTACTCTCCATGGTGGTCAGTGTTAGCAGTGATGAGTCATACAAGTTAGAGACTGGTTCTGAGTAGGGGTGTCGTAGGTGAGAAAAGTGCAGGAAATCACAGTGGAAACTTCACCCCTGAAAGTTTAAAGTACATTATGTGTGTGTTTCCTTGAACAGGACGGAAATCCTAACCAAGAGGATGACGAACGGTCGGGACGTGTACCGCGGAGTTAACGCCCTACAGGCCAAAATCAACCTCATCGAAAGGTAGGGAGCTCGAGCGCAGTGCCGCGGGGCTGCTCCTCTCTCCGGCCAGAGAGTGGCTCTTGAGCACCGGGATCCACGTGGCCAAGGCTCAGATCCATCTTGCCTACCCGTATGGCCCTGGGGACGTTCCCTGCCTCTCTAGGTCTCGGTGTGTGCCTCTCCAGTGAGGGCGTTCATGATAGTACCTGCCTCTTGGGGTTATTGGGAGGAGAAACAAAATAACAGAGTGATTTTAGTCTTTGGAAGTTTCTGGGTAGGTGGAATTTGTTTCTGTCCACTGGAAGGTAGAGGTGACGTAGTTCGGGCTGAGCCCCGCCACTCTCCTGCACGCCTAAGTGCAGTCGCTGTGGCCTGGTCTTTGGTTTTGTCTTTGGTCCCTGGTCCATGCAGAGTCCTCCCTCCGCTGAAGGCAGGGAGGCGCGGGCCTGTTTTGCAAAGCCTTCCCGGCTCGTGGGCTGGGCTCGGGTCGAATGAGTAACAGCAAAAAGCAGAGGACACTTGGGATTCTGGCCACCCCGTAGGCTCCGTTCTTCCCGCTCGCTGTCCTGAGCCCCGCTGGAAGTTCTCCTCGCCTGCCTGGCTCGTGGAGCCTCCACTTCTCTTCCCCCCAGAGGCAGAACGTAGACCAGCAGACCTGAGGAGCCATCGTGTCAGGCAAGCCTGGGCTCCAGTGATGGCAGCCCCTGTTAGTCATGAAACCTTGAGCCACTGACTAGGGCCCTCGGCCCTGGTTCCTTCCCCGTAGACCAGAGATACTCGCCTGACCTCAGTAGCTGTGAAACTTTTCACACGGCTCTGTCCCACCATGAGGCCGAGCGCGTGCTTACCATTACGATGTGTCTACACTCACTGTCGACTGTGGGGAGGCAGCACGGTTTGGTGGGAGCTGCAGAGGGCCCAGAAGGAGGAGAGATGGCTTTTCTTGTTGGGCTGCAGCTCACTGAATGACCTTGGGCTAACCTTGGGCTGGCAGGCCAACCTCGCCGGGCCTGAGGGAGCTGGGACAGGGGTGAACACGTTGGTGCCCCCGAGCGTTTCACACATGTGAGTCCGTGAAGGCGTCTATCGTGCTGACTTGTGCTTGAAAACCTCGTGTGTATTTTTTCCCGTAGACTGTATGAGATCAATGTGGAGGACACGAACGAGATAGACTGGGAAGACCTTGCTAGCGCCATAGGGTAAGGCTGTGTGTTCATTGTGAGGCTAATTAAAAGGTAAGACGTGGCCTCACGAGTGACAGATTGGACAGGACTCACGTGTAGACTGTCCTGTGCGTGTGTGTTTGCCTGTGCGTGCGTGTTTGGAGCCTCCGCTCTGGGTGTTGTGGGCCAGCCGGACCCTCCCTCCTCCCCTCCCCTCCCTGAGGACACGTAGCGATGATGAGTGGAATGTGTGCAGAGTCTCCTGAGAGCTTCAAGGAGCTAACCAGTTGAATGACCGGTAGACGCACCGCACACTCTTTGCCCCAATTCGTATTTTCTTCTTAAGCCTGCACGTTAGCTCCACCATCCGCCCGCCCCCTCCCGCTCCCGTGTCTAAGGGAATAAAGTCATTTTCCTTCCTTAACCACTTGAGAGTTGGTGGTGGGCAGTGTGGCCTAAACAGGAATGTCATTCTGTGTAATCACAGTACGGTTGTCAGATGCAGGACATCAGACGCTGGGACAGCTCTGTGCTCTAAGAAAGCTCACGTTCAAATGTCCCCACTAATGATGTCCCAGCAATGGCCCTTTTATTTTCCTTAAGATTTTATTTATTCATCAGAGCAGAAGCAGGGAGCGCGGGGGAGGGAGAAACAGGTTCCTTACCAAGCGGGGAGCCCAACTGCAGGGCTTGATCCCAGGACCCCAGGATCACGACATGAGCCAAAGGCAGATGCTTCACCGACTGAGCCCCCCAAGGCGTCCCATCCCAGTAATGGCCTTTATAGCATTTCCCCCCAATGTACCATCCAGTCCAGCACCACACATTAAAGTGTCCTGTGTCCTCAGTGGCCTTCCGTCGGTAAAGCTCTTCCGCCTTTGTCTTTGATGCCCTTGAAACTGTGGGCGAGCACAGGTCAGTGGTTTGTCGCTGCTCGTGAGGCCCAAGATTCTGATTTCTAGTCCTTTGGCTCTGGTGGCATCTGGCGCGTTCCCCACTGTATGAAAGTACCAGTCGTTCTCTTGGGGATAAGAAGGGGCCGTGGGAGATATTTTGAGACCATGTAAAGATCCTCTTCCTCTTCGAGCTCTCAGGGCGGGTTCATTTGCATCTCTCATCTGTGGGGTGACGTTGAACTTTGTTTCCTGTGTTTGTGAGTTGCCTCCTTTTGCCTTCACTGGGAAACTTTGTTGCACAAGGTCCTTATATTTTGAATCCCTTCCTGCTACCGAAGACTGAGGCCACCACTGTCCATATCTGAATTTATTGCTTACAAAGCACGGCCCCTGTACACAGAGAAGATCATTGAGGGTTGTGGGGTGCGGGGCTTGGGGGGGCTCTCGGAAGAGGGGTGTTAGGGGTTGTTTGGCCTTCAGTTTTGGAAGGGTGGATAGTGGGGCAGGGCGGCTGCCGCCTGGCTGACTTCAGAAGTGTGACGCTGTCCTTGGTCCACGAGGAAGGGCTTAAGCTGGTTCTCGTGGTTATTTGCTCCTGGGGATCAGGGACAAAGAACAATCAGTTTGGTTTTCATAACTTGGAGAATGGAAAGTTTGTCACGACCCAGACATCATGCTCATGGTTCCAAACCCTTCCCTTTTCCAGTTGACATAAGTGAGAGATGGGGCTCCCACTGCTCAGAATCATGGGTCCCTGAGAGGTGGGGGTGGCAGGTGCTTTTGAAAGTGGGGACCTTGCTCTGGACCCACCAGCTCCCATCCTGAGAAGCACCCATGGCTCCGAAGCCCTCCCTTTGTAATAGCAAACCACTTTTTGAAAAACTGGACGTTTCCAGTAAATTCTTGTGCATTTTGTGATGTTGCTTCAGATCACAAGTTCTTAAAGTTTTGAGTAAAATTATATATTTAAGAACAGATTGTCTCACTTAAGATTTATTAATCTTATATAACGGTGATTATGGTGTCGTTCAAATACTGTTTGAAAGAATACGTTGTCAAGTTTTAATAATCAACACAATGAAAAATGATAAAATGACGTGTTCAGTCTCTTTGGAGTCTTAAAGCCTTGGGAATTATTTTGGCAAAATGTAAAGAAAGCGCGTCCGGATAATGAGTTACAATGCGTGCTTGGTTTGAAAATGTCCAGATCCATGATCGTGACCTCAAGCCCTAGTTGGGTCCATGGCCGGTCCCATGGGGTGCATGGCACTACGGGAAGAGAGAGGGCGTGGGGGCCTTAGAGCTTGGCCTCTGCTGTCGGACTGACCTGGCGTTGACTCCTGGTACTCATTTAGCCGTCCTCGGGCACGTTGTTCCTAACTTGTGTCTGAGTCTCGGTTTCTTCATCCACAAAATGTTTTAACGGGACCATAGCGAGGACCAAGGAGATGGCACGTAGAGGACACGTAGCCCGGTGCACGCCCAGCTAGTGGTTAGTGTTAGGAAGAACCCAGTAAGAATAAATGTGTTCACGTGAATTACTTTAACTGCTAGATTAATTATTGAAACAAATAAGTCATGCTTTTGTCGTCTAAGAGAAAGTGGCCAGGAAGTGAAGTGAAGAGATTTTCATTTAAAAAAAAAACAAAAAACTTAAGATTTGGTGGTTTCTGTCCTACTTACAGTAAATTGCAAGTATATTTGACTCACTAAAACATCATAAGCATCTGCTTTTTTTTAGTTTTGCAAAATTAGAAATCGGGGGACATCTGCCTCTGGATTGTGACAGATAGGCGTCTGTCCTAAGTGCAGTGGTGACCAGTGTGCGGAGTTGGGGTCAGGCCACCCCGATGAAGTCCCGGCTCTATCACTTGTTAGCTGTAAGATCTCGGGCTGCCTCTGTATCCCTCAGTTTCCCCACCTCTAGAATGAGGCATAGAGCAGTAGCTCCTCACAGAGCTGCTGTGTGGGTTGTTTTCGGCTAGACAGGAAACTCTTAGGGCAGGGCCAAGTACAAGGTGAACGTCAGCATATGTTAGTGTTGTGATTTATACAGGATCTGTCTTGTGCTTTTCACTTTCTTTTTTTGGTGTGTATTCTTCTGACCGAAATGAATGACAGCATTTTGATATGTGTCTTATTTCTGTCACGCATTTGTGGACATGATGGTTTCCTGTTCAGGATTAAGAAAGTTACTGATGTCTGTAGATTCCCCTGAATCAGTGTACTTACTACATGTAGTGAAGTGGCCCGTTTTTAAACTGATACTTTTTTTTTCTTTTCCTTTCTAAAGTGATGTTCCTCCGTCCTATGTTCAAACTAAATTTTATAAGCTGAAAGCTACCTGTGTTCCCTTTTGGCAGAAGAAGACTTTTCCAGGTCAGTATTTCCAGTATTTAAATACGTAAGAGGACAGCAGGTGGTGCGGGGTGCTGGCAGCGTGACCCTGGGGGCGACTTTACTTTTGGGAGTCTCGGTTTCTTCGGTTATAGAACGGGAGAAATCCTCACCTACTCAACCCCCCACCCCAACCAGGACTTTGAGAAGTTCTAAACCAGATAACAGGTGAATGGTGGTCAGCAGGGTGCTGGGGGCGTGGTCAGCCCTCAGTAAATGACGGAGTGCTCCTGGCTGGCCACACGCTGGCACACGCAGTTCCAGAACAAACCTGAGGTACCCAGTTCCTTCCTGGCAGCCCTTTGTGGGTGATTTCAGTATTCCCAAACTCAGATCCTCTGAGTCCTCGTGGACCTTGTTGAACACATGCATACCCGGGCCTCATCCCATACGTACTGAATCCTAACCTCCACGCTGCATCCAGAGGCCAGATTTCCTGAACAGGCTCCCAGGAGAGCCTCAAGCGGTCTGCCTAGCACCAGCATTTGGGAACCATGAGTTTGGGTGATGCTTTGCCCCGGCGTGTGTGATGATTACTTCTGACCCTCAACAGACAGCCCCGCCTGGGTTTGAATCTGGCCACATTTGCCCCTACTAACTCCATGACCTTGGCCATGATTCATAACGTCTCTCCACCCGTTTCCTCATTTGAAGAATGGGCTGACAGTAAGGCCTGCCTCCTAGGATTTTGAGGGGACTGGTCAAGTGAGTACAGGCAAACCAGTTAGAAAAGGACCACACACACAGTAACAGCAGCACCAGGCCACCCGCACCCGTGCCCTCTGCCCTTTGACCTTGGGAAGGAGGCTTTGTACAAATAATGTCAAAATTACATTTTTTGTCTTTAGAGATTATAGACTACCTTTACGAGACCACCCTGCCTCTGCTTAAGGAAAAGTTAGAGAAGAAGATGGAGAAAACGGGTACCGAAATCCAGAGTCCCGCGGTGCCCAGGCAAGTCTTCCTGTTCAGAGACATCTTTTATCTTGACGACGACAGTGAGGGAGAAGACGGGGAGGAGCGGAGATAGGGGACGGTGTTGTGTCCTGTCCGCCTCTCCAGGTTTGGTTGGGTTCCTGTGCCTGGGGCAGAGCAGCTGCTTGCAGGACTGGTGTTTAGTAGAGAAGGGGCGGCGGCCAGAGGAAGGGGACGGCGGCCATGCTTCTTGTTACGGAGCCTCCGGAGTGACTCACCCATTCAGACTCTGGTGTGTTTGCACGCACGGAGGAAGGGGAGCCTCGGAGTTGGTTTGCTACAGCTGGACCACTGAGGACAAGCACAACCGGTGGACTTTATGGAACAGTGTCCCCCGTCCCTCTCGTTGTGGCAGAGGGTAGAGTCACGTCCCGTGAACGTTCCTGTGGATTTCACCGCATGCACGCTCCCCAAAAGGGGGACCGCTGACAGTTTTAGTAAGGCACACCAGCAGGTTCCTTTCCGTTTTCCCATTTGTTATCTCTGTTCCCAGAGTATGTGAGTGCGGGATAAGCATTGTGAGGGCGTGGATCTGCTGGTCTCTCAAACCGGCTTCTGTTGGCACGTCCCTGACTTGGTGCGCGGAGCTCCTCTTCCTCACGTGTTTTGCATACAAGATGCCTTCTCGAAGCCAGTCGCTGAGTTTGTCTGGTGTTCCAGCTGGAAAAAAAAAAAAAAACCAAACCACAAACCCAGCAGTCTCTTCCACTGCTTCCAGAAAATCTGGCTCTGTTACACTTATGGAAGGATGCCACGTGGGTCTAAGGCACAGCTCACACCTCTCGGAATTGCGAATCGCAAGGATAATTTACATGTTGGGCTATTCTGTCAAGTCGGGCAAACGAAACCACTCTAGGTGTTTCAAACAGAGAAGGATTTAGTGCAGGAATTAGGTTACAAAATTGTTAAACAGGATTGAGCGCACGTGGGAAGGCTGACTTCCGGAGCCCTGGGGGACTAGGGGAGTTGCTGCAGCCCCTGATGTGCCCCCATCCCGGTCCCGCCCCCACCACTGCTGCCTCTGCCATCTCTGGGTTGTGTCCTGCCTCCCTCCTGCCTTCCAGCGTCTCCCGAGTGCCTCCCATGGGCCGCCCCTCAGCAGAACCCTGCCGGCAAGGGGAAGGAGCGTTCCAGGCTCCTGGCCACACGTGAACATGGAAGGAAGGGCGAGTGAGCGAGATCCCAGGCAGCCATGTCCCCATCTGTGCCAAGACAGAACTCCACCATCTCCTGAGAGTTCTGCCTGATGTCATTTATCTCACATCATGATGTGTGTGCCGTCTGTTAATTTCATCCACAAAGCTAGACATTTTTCCAAAGCAGCCGTACTTGGAGAAGGAAGAATACAGAGACAAGTCTAGGAGGCTGGCCAGCGGCATGTCGCCAGCGGCATGTCCCCAGCACCTGTCACCCTGGTTGCACGCGTAAGAGACATTCAGTACATATGCAGCAAACAACTGGGATATTTCTTTTTAGCACGCATTTTACCTTTAGTCACTTCCTGTCTGTCAAATCTGCCCCATGAAGACGGGAATGAAAGTTCCTTTTGGAGGACAGTCCAGTGAAATATATCAGAGCCTTAAGAATGTATTTTATGATCTAGCGATTTCATTATAGAGATAAAGCAGATTCACTTTCCAGAAATAAAAAAACTCGTGTATATGAATGGTGTCTTTCTAGTTTGAAAGGCAGACAAAAATGTAAATGTTCCTTAATGGAAATCTGTTAAATTATGGTATATTTCTAGAATGGGATATTATCCAGTAATTAAAAATGATTGTGATAGATTGGGTCAACATGAAAAGTAAACAATATTATCAACTAAAATATTTCAGAAGAATATATATTTTCAGTTTTATAAAAGTAAGAAAGGAAATGGTGTATACATAGATGCATTAAAATGTACGGGAGAAATTAAAACTGTAATGTCAACAGTGTTTCTCGGGGCAGTGGGACTGTGAATTTATAGGGTGGAATTTTGGATTTGCAAGTGCCAGAAAATGGGACCCACATGGATCTAAGGAATCCGGGGACTATAAGGACTGACGCAGCGACTTGTGGTCATCAAAGATGGGGTTTCTGGTGGATTCTCTGCTCCCCCTTCGCCATTGTCCATCTCAGCATCTGTCCGCACACGGGGGCTCCTTCCCATAGTCACGTGCTTTGGCGGACCTGCTGCCCCTGCAGAGGAAGGGAAAAGGGTCTCTTCCAATGGCTCTTGATTAAGCCCGGGGTTCTGCTCCCCGTGTCCAAATTAGGGTCTGTGCCCAGCTCTGAACCATCACTGGAGCCTCGAAGGCAGGACTGTGTTCAGCCGGTCTGGGCTCAGCTCTGGAGCTGGGATTGAGCGCAACACGCCCAGAGCGGCTGAGAGGGTAAAAACCCCAGTGGGAAACCAGGGTCCCATCAGCAGAGGAGGGGAAGGGCACTCCGAGAAGCAGCCCACAGGTGTGCGTTGACCGTGGGTGTGCTCCTGTCAGTGCTGTGAATTGCCCAATAAACTTGTGTACTTTTTGTAAAAGTTCTATTTTTGTAATTTTTTCTCATCGATATCTCCATGCCTACCCCCCCCCGAAAAAAACTGCACCAGACAAATGTCTTTGCCAAACACTTTTTACATATAAGAGTCCAGGAGTATGGAAGAAAAGGAAGGGTAGGGTCGTAGACTGTACATGTCGAATGCAGGTCCAGGCGAAGAGAGGATTGTGCGGGAAACCGTGCCTTTACTCTGGGCTCTGCGGGCTGTGCGGAGACCCCTGGTCTGCGGCACGAGGAGGAGCAGCCCAGCGAGAGAGGCGGGTCTGTCAGCCCCACGCGGGTGAGGGCTGATCCGCTTCACGGATCAGTTTAGTCTGAAAAGAGGGAAAGTTGTGTAAGGGCCATACTTGGGAGGATGTCAGACCAAGACCCCGGTTCTCCTCCACGCCACTTTCAGTTCCACGGGTTTGACCACACAGTGAGTTGGGCTCTGCTAGGAGCCGAAGATGCCAGAGGGAGCCGTGCAGACTTGCAGGCGACACGATCTGGAGCTTGCTGAACACCGTTGCCCGTTCATCTCCTGAAATACACGCCAGTCCTAATCTGACCTCATCAAACAGCGCATCCGTCCACCAGTTGGCTCAGAGCCTGACCAAGCTGTCACCAAGTCTGTTGTTACCGCCTCTCTCTTCCCAACACCCTGTGCTCTGTATTCTCTTCCTTGGTGGCACGTCCCTGTTCAAGATGCCACGCCTGGGTGGGCCCTTCCATCTGCCTCCTCCTTGCCCCCAACAGGTGACTATTTCTGGAAGAAAACCCTGCAGCTGGGTGGTTAAGTATCTGCCTTCAGCTCAGGCCATGATCCCAGGGTCCTGGGACTGAGCCCCGCATTGGGTTCCCTGCTCAGCGGGAAGCCTGGCTGTCCTCAGTCTCTCTCCAATAAATAAAATCTTTGGGGGGAGCGGGGGAAGAAAACCGCTGAGCTGGCTGATTTCACTTTAGTGACTGTCCGCCTCAGACACTGTCACCAGAGGATCTGCTTGGATTGTCTGATACGTTTGCTGTTCTTCCCCCACATCAGCCGTTATGCCCTCAGCCCTCCCACACTCTTCTGCCCTTTCCACGACTCACGGAGCAGGTTGAAGGCGGTGGACATCAACTCCCTCTCCCCTGCACCCACCAGGTGAACCTGCCTCCATCTGCACGTGCTCCTCCTGCCAGAAGCCATGCGCGAGCCGGAGCCGAAGTCTGCCCTTTACTTTGTCTCGGAGATTGTGATCTTTTGCTGATCCCTCCTGTAACTTGTCAGTCTCTCCTGTTCTGGATCATCATGACTATAATCATGCTCCCAAATCACGCATATCTCTCCCTCTCGCGTGCACGCTCTGTGTGTGTGTGTGTTTGTATAAGTGTGGAATCAGCGCTTTCCTCTGTGCTCCCCCTGCCGCACCCAACTTCTAAATGTCTGTGGTCCTTGGGACTTCTGGGAGCTCTCTTCACATCCTCAGTGCCTTGGAGTAACCTCTGCGTGCTGACGGCTTCCAGTTGTGTGGTTAGAGATCAGATTCTCCCCTGAACTCCAGGCTAAAAAATGCATCTGCAGGTGTGGGGGTGAGGAGTGGGGCTCCTGGCTGGTGCAGTCGGTAGAGCGTGCACTGTGGTTCTCAGGGTTGTGAGTTTGAGCCCTATGTTGGGGGAAGAGATGACTTAATAAATAAAAGGGTTTTTTTGAAAAATGAAAACCACATCTGCTGACTTGTGTCTCACATCTTAAGTCTGACTCGTTAACAATGTTTTAGTCACCCACAGACACCTCAAAGTACGTCACCTGCCCAGGCTTTCTCATCTCTGCTGGTGGGATCACGTTCAGGTAGTTCACATCAGAAACCCAGGAACCAACCACTGTAGCTGCCTCCATCCCTCTACTTCTAGGCCCTTAGCAAACCCATCCACTCTGCCTCCAGTCAGTCATCTGGAATCTGTCCACCCCTGCCACCCTCTGACATGGTCTCAGACATCTTCCCCTCTGAACAACACTGATCTCCCTCCTTCCACTACTGGCCCTTCTCCAGTCTCCTCCCACAGCTGCAGAATCGGTTGCATCACACCACCCTGTTTAAAATTCATGACGTGGCTTCCCTGTGGGCTACCCTGCACTGTGGGCAATGGTCAAACCTTGTCATAGTGTCTTCAGAGGAATGGGTCCCAAGGCTGAGATCAAGATGTCCCCAGGGCTGCACTCTCCTGGAGGTTCTAGGAGAATCTGCCTCTTGCTCTTTCGGCTTTGTTGGAACAATTCAGTTCCTTGTGTTTGGAGAGCTATTTTCTTGCTGGATGTGAACTCAAGGTCATTCCCAGCTTCTAGAGTTTACTGCACTCCTTGGCTCGTGGTCCGCTTCCTCCATCTTCAAAGCCAACAAAGAGGTCGAACCCTCATGTAGCTTCCCTCTGATCCATTCTGCCTCAGTCGTTAGCGTTAAGCTACGTAGATAGGGCTCTTCTGGATAATCTCTCTGCTGTAAAATTGTTTGATTAGCAGCCTTAATTGTGATCTGCAAAGCTTTTTTGTCATGTCAGATTTATAGACTCTGGGGATTAGGATATGGTCACCTCTGGTGGACCAGTATTCTGCCTGCTACAGTCACCATTTACAATTACATGAAAAAGTATCACATTCTTAGGAATGAATGTGCAAGTTCTCTGGGCAAAAGAAGTGTAAAATATCATTGGGAAAAATTTTAAAGGGTGTGGAATCTCCTTAAGGTAGAATTTTGAGACTATTTGTGCATTGGAACTCTACCTGCTTTTGGACCAACCAAGGAATAAAGAGCCACATTTTATATACATGCAATTGTGCTTCTGTGTTAAACGTCAATGACTTGCATGAGGAAATTTAAGTGGAGAAATATGTTCTTTTAAAAAGCATATGAGGGGGCGCCTGGGTGGCTCAGTGGGTTAAGGCCTCTGCCTTCGGCTCAGGTCATGATCTCAGGGTCCTAGGATCGAGCCCCGCATCGGGCTCTCTGCTTGGCAGGGAGCCTGCTTCCCCCTCTCTCTCTGCCTGCCTCTCTGCCTACTTGTGATCTGTCTCTGTCAAAGAAATAAATAAAAAATATTAAAAAAAAAAGCCATATGAGGGGTGCCTGGGTGGCTCAGTGGGCTAAAGCCTCTGCCTTCAGCTCAGGTCATGATCCCAGGGCCCTGGGATCGAGCCCCACATCCGGCTCTCTGCTCAGCAGAGAGCCTGCTTCCCCTTTCTCTCTCTGCCTGCCTCTCTACCTACTTGTGATCTCTCTCTGTCAAATAAATAAAAATAAAATCTGTAAAAAAAAAATTTAAAAAGCCATATGAATTTCTGGGAGCTATCTTGCAGTATTATAAATCCATCATTAGAAAAAAAAATCCATCATTAGCGTCTACATTGTTTTGATTTGGTACTTAAATCATACTCGGAGACTGAAGATTATCTTGACAGCAGCATGTGACTCCAGAAGAAGTATGACTTTATTTTATTAAACACTAGTGTATTGATGTAGGGAAATGTTGCAACTTGGTAAAGGTATTCCCTCCTTTGGAATTGTGCTCCCCAAGGTCTTGATGATTTAGTGTGCTGTACTGTGGGCTGGTGATCTTATCTGGAGATATTAGGTCATTATCTGAGTTTTGCAGAATTACACACTTTAAGGAGAGGCAAGACTGATCACATATTTTACCATTTCACGTTTGCCTAACTAAGAAAATTGCCACGTCTCCAAACGATGCTTCTGTCCTTGCTGAAGCAGGCTATGTCAGGCTGCTTGAATATAATTAACTTTTTGAAGTAGTTGTCACCGCAAAGCTTCTTTTTAACACAAAGAACTATGTATCATTTGAAATTACTCAAATAACGTCTTCATAGAAGGCATGAACCCCAGGTGCTTCATACGTCCAATATCATGGTGCCCCAGTGAGAGGAGGCAGGAGGGAAAAAAAAGAACTAAAAAAAGATTGATACAAACTAATCATTAAGTGAATTTCACTGCAACATATTTTTAGGGGAAATCCTTTCGGATGCTAAAGGCAGCTGTAATCTGGAAGACAATTCAGTGAAGATATTTTGTTACGAATTTGTGGCAGATAAATTATCAACCACTGTACTCATGGGCTGGTGCTACGGTAACAGTGTGAGTAACAGCGTATCTCAGTCTGAGCGGCTTCAAGGACAGAAACTTACTTTCTCACGGTTTGAAAGGCTGCAGTTCCCAGATGCAGGTGCCAGTAGGGTGGCTTCTGGATGAGCCCTCTCCTTGGCTGGCAGGTGGCACCTTCTCCCCGTGTCCTCTGCGGACTTTCCTCTCTGCGTGCCCTCCTGGTGTCTCTTCCTCTTTTTTTTTTCTTCAGATTTTATTTATTTATTTGACAGAGAAACAGCGATATCACAAGTAGCCAGAGAGGCAGGCAGAGGGGAAGAGGAAAGCAGGCTCCCTGCTGAGTAGAGAGCCCGATGTGGGGCTCGATCCCAGGACCCTGAGTTCATGACCTGAGCTGAAGGCGGAGGCTTAACCCACTGAGCCACCCAGGTGCCCCAGGTAAGCAATCTTTAAAAAAAGAAGAAAAAATATTTAAGACTTAATAAAAAATGGCTTAAATCCAGTAAAGGTTTTGATTGTTTTTTGTAACAGGAGATGGCTTTTTTTACTGAAATAACATTTCAAGTAAACGAAACACTGGTAGGGGCGCCTGGGTGGCTCAGTGAATTAAAGCCTCTACCTTCGGCTTAGGTCATGATCTCAGGGTCCTGGGACTGAGCCCCACATCGGGCTCTCTGCTCAGCGGGGAGCCTGCTTTCCTCTTCCCCTCTGCCTGCCTCTCTGCCTACTTGTGATCCCTGTCTGTCAAATAAATAAATAAATCTTTAAAAACAAACAAACAAAAAAACGAAACACTGGTAAATACTGATATTTGACTTTTTTTTTGTTACGTTATATACTTTCTTTAAATAATACTTTTCTTTAAAAAGGTGTGATGTGAAGCACCTGGCTGGCTCATAGGTCCCACATCAGGAATGGAGTCCCACATCTGGCTCCCCGCTCAGCAAGGAGCTTCCTTCTCCTTCTGCCTGCTGCTTCCCCTGCTTGTGCTCTCTTTCTCTCTCTCTGACAAAAAAAAAAAAAAAAAAAAATCTTTAAGTAAATGAATAAATTTAAAAAGGTATAATGTCTTAATATTAAAGATTTCTAAATAAAACAAATATATGTATATTTACATGTATATATACATATTACTGACAGAAACTTAAAAAAAAAACAAATAAATGGGGAAATACAGTATATTTAATGATTGGAAGCCTCAATTGTAAAGATGTTAATTCTCCCCAAATTGATCTATAGAGTCTATACAATAAAGTAACAACATCAACAGGATTTGCTATGAAATGAATAAGATAATTCTAAAACTTATGCGGAAAAGCAAAACGTAGCCAATACAATCTTGGAATAAAATAAGGTGGGGATATTTTCGAGAGTTACCGTAAATCTACAATGTAGCACTGTTGGAAGACAGACCAATGCTTTGACAGCAACAGCGCACAGAATTGTGGGCAATGATATTTTCATCGCTGACCCCGCCCCCAGTTTAGATGACCAGTAAGTATGTGATGAGCGAATGGATTGATGGATGCGGAGGAGAACGGCCCATGAAGCTGGTAAAACGGCCCATCCAGCTCCGGGGGCCATCATTTTGCAAGGGCCCTTTCTCAGGTGCTGGGAGAAGCATCAGTCATGTATGCAGAAGGTTAAAAAATTTTTTCTTTTTAACTTGTGTGTTTTATTTTCCCTGCCCAAGCTCAGTAACAGAGTCCCTGGGTACTGCCCCTCTTCGCTTAAGAACACGTCTTTCATTCGGCAGATGGAAGGATGAAGCGTGTCCTTCTCTGTCTCAGACCAGTCATTGCCTCTAGGGAGCACTGACGTCCTTCCTGAAAATGCGGTTCTGTTGAGCAGTTTCCGCCTTGGGACCGAAGGACACCTGTCACACTCAGGCTTGGTCTAGTAGCACAGGCTGGCCCATTGTGGGGGTCACCATTGTTTGCAAGCAGAGGAGGCTGGGCAGCCTGGTTTCAGGAGTGTTGGTAAAGCTAAGGGGAGAAGGGGAGCTACAGCGAGGACTGCTAGAAGACCCCTACCAGCTCCAAGCTCTCTGGCTTTCTTGGAAGCCCTACGGCTCTCACACTGTATCAGATACCCTCTGGCCCCCATCTGAGGATATTTGTGTAGAATGGTGTGAGTTGAAATAAATTGCAGTTGATGGTTAGACATGTTTCTTTTTGTAAAAGCTTCAACATGTGTTGGTATCAGGATTATAGTTTAAGATGTTTCATTCAGTAATTTCCTCCAGAGTGGCAACATTCTTGCAAATTCCAAAGCCCCAGGGTCTGTGTTCACAGATCCAAGGTTTAAAAGGACCTGTTGCCAACTCTCACTGCTGGGGAGGAGAAGGTTTTGGAAGAGGTGTGGAGGGTATGCGGAGGGCCTAGGGGGCAGGGAATAGAAGGGCATGGGACTGAAATTCAGCTCAGTCATGATAGTAATACCTCACTTCCTATTTGCCCGGGACCAAGTTTTCCACCAAATACTGGGAAAAACTCTATTTGAAGTTGCTGCATTAGGAGGTAAAACATTTTTATAAGCATGATATTTCAGTTTCAGCTGATTTAAATTTCTGTCACTTCTAGGGCAGGTGGCACTGGAAGGGTGGCAGACAGTTTGGGGATGCGTTTGGGGGGAATTTCATGTAAAACTACTACTTTTGGTAGTAGTTTTTTTTGTTTTGTTTTGTTTGTTTGTTTGGAGGGAGTGGCTCAGGCAGTTAAGCATCTGACTCCTTGGATTTTGGCTTAGGTCGTTATCTCAGGGTCGTGAGATTGAGCCCCATGTTGGGCTCCGTGCTAGGCATGGAGCCTGCTTGAGATTCTCTCTCTCTCCTTAAAAAAAAGAAAAGAAATACAACTTTTGGATTTGAAAAGATGCTTTGGAATATTTCAATACCATGACTGAGAATTTTAAGTTCTTGCCTTGAAGATGTCTGAAGGGTATAATTTCTAGTCTCTTGGTGCTTTCTTCGGTTTTTCTGTATACAGACTCCCATCACCTATGTTTAGAGATAGTTATACTTCTTCCAGTCCAGTATGGAAGATTTTTACTACTTTTCTGGCCCAGGTGCTCCAGGTAGAAACTCCAGCAATGTCGAATAGCAGTGGTGAAGGTAGCCACCCTTTTCTGATTCCTCTTCGAAGAAGAAGGAAAGCTCTTAGTCTTTCACCATTGAGTATGATGTCTGCTATGGGTTTTTCATATATGTCCTTTATGATGTTGAGGAAGTTCCCTTCTATTTCTGGTTTCCTGAGTGTTTTTTATCATGAAAGGAGGTTGGATCTTGTGAAAGATGTTCTTTTCTGTGTCAATTGAGATGATCATATATTTTCCCCCTCCATGCTATTAATGTGGGGTATTACATTGGTTGATTTTTTTCCTGTCTTGAACAACCCCTGCATTCCTAAATCCCATTTGGTCATGGTATACAATCTTTGTCATATGCTGCTGAGTTTCGTTTGCTAGTATTTTGTTGAGGATTTTTACATGTCTCCTCATAAAGATACTGGTCTATAGTCTTATTTTCTCGTGATATCTTTGTCTGGCTTTGATATCAGGGTAATGCTGACCTCGTGGAATGACCTCATCTTCTTCTGTTTTTTGAAGACTTTGAGAAATATTGATGTTAACTCTTCTTTAAACATTTGATGAAGGGACGCCTGGGTGGCTCAGTTGGTTGAGCGTCTGCCTTCAGCTCAGGTCATGATCCAAGGGACCCGGGATCAAGTCCCACATCAGGCTCCTTGCTCAGCAGAGAGTCTGCTTCTCCCTCTGCCTGCTGCTTCCCCTGCTTGTGCTATCTCTCTCTCTCTGACAGATAAATAAAATCTTAAAAAAAAATAAAAAAAAAAACATTTGGTAGAATTCACCAGTGATCTGTTCCTGGACTTTTCTTTCTTGGGAGGTTTTTAATTACTAATTCAGTCTCTCTAATGTTAAAGGTCTTTCAGACTTTCTATTTTATCTTGTTAGCCCTGATAAGTTTGTGGGTTTGGGTTTTTTTTCTTCTTTTTTTTTTCTTTTTAGGAATTTGTTCATTGCATCAGGGTTATCTACAATTCTTAGTATTCTCATGCACCGTTCCGACTTCTGTGTTAATGTCCCCACTTTCATTTCTTTTAATGATTTGGGTCTTCTTTTTTGTCAGGCTAGCTAAATATTTGCCAATTTTGTTAACCTTTCCAAAGAATCAACTTCTGGTTTTGTTACTTTTCTCTCTTCTTTTTCATTTCTCCCCACTCTTATCTTTATTTCCTTCCTTTACTAACTGTGGGTTCTCTTTGCTCTTCTTTGTTGTTGTTGTTTTAAGATTTTATTTATTTATTTGAGAGACAGAGTGAATGAGAGAGAGTGAGCACAGGAGCAGGGGCAGAAGGAGAGGGAGAAGCAGACTCTCCACTGAGCAGGGAGCCCGATGTGGGGCTTGCTCCCAGGACCCTGAGAGCATGACCTGAGCCAAAGGCAGACACTTAACTGACCGATCCACCCAAAGTGCCCTTCTCTTTGCTCTTTCTAGGTTTTAAAGTGCAAAGTGATTTGAGCCTTTTTTTTTTTTTAAGCGATGTTATCTACAGCTGTCATTTCCCCCTCTGAGCACTGGAAACTTTGGAAACAATGGAAATCTAGACTCTTACTTTATTGCATACACATTGAAAAAAAAAGAGTTAACATTGCAAGACTTCTGGCAGAAAACAGAATCTTTATAAATTCTTAGGACACAAAAAGCACTAACCATTAAAGAGGCGGTCGGTGAATTGGACTTCATCAGAACTTAAAACCTACATTCGCTGATGATACTGTTGAAAACAAAAATGTAAGCCAGAGGCAAATACCTATAGCGAAGTCCAGTTCTACACGTAAGGAGCTTGGAAACCACTGCTCCGGCCTAAAAAGTAGAAAGCTGAACCGACTGAAAAATCAGCAGCTCTTCTGGGATCTGGAAGAGAGAGGAGGACGTAGGCAACATGCTGCCTCAAAGATGAGAGAGACAGACAAATAGAGTAACAGCTTCTATGACCTGCAACCACAAACAGAAATCACCATGGGAGCAAGTGCTGAGTGGGAAGGCCGCTGTGACTGAGGAAACGCTAGAGGCTCGGTGTGGACAACTGAGGATTACAAAGTCCTGGGCACTGATTCATGGGGTCCCCCACAGCTTTATGAGATTGGCCTCCAGGAGCTTGACCAGGCTTCCACAGTAAATATCAGAGGAAAAACCCCCTTGTTCTTCCAGTAGGCGGACGGGAAAAGGAACCAAATGTGAAATACACCAGAGCACCCTGTTCTCACGTGACCTGCCCTCAGGAGAAACTTGTAGGAGCCTAATCTGCCCTGGGTAATACCAGCACCTAAATGACCTTGGGGAAGGACAAGACCCAAATCCTATCAGTTCCAGCGACTTGGGGGAAGGGAAATGCCCAACTCCAGCCCACTCTGGCCATCCTCTCCTAACAGGAAGAAAAAAAATGATAAACACTTTTTAAAGTTAACAGTCAGTGGTAGAAGCTCAGTAAAAGACTGAGACCTAACCACAAGGCTTTAGAACACTTGCCTCACACCTTGCCATCACGTTACTAAAGGCCTGGTTACAGCCCTTGCACATACATGGTGCATCAGGCCCCAGTGTCAAGAAAAAAATCCAAGGCATACCAAAGGGGAAAAACACAATTTTTTGAAGAGAAGGCAAGCTTCAGAACTAGACGTGGCCAGGACTTTGGACCTAACAGATGGGGAATTTTTAAAAAGCTATGATTAGGGCACTGGGTGGCTCAGTCGGTTAAGCATCTGATTTTGGCTGAGGTCATCATATGTGTTACAGAATTTTTACTCTGTTGGTGCTCATGGTTCTTGGTCAACCTGCTTCAAAGAATGAAGAGGTAGACGAGACAGAGTGCTGGGCAGCAAAGCAAGGTTTATTGAGCGATTTACTAGGAGACAGCAAAATGACAGAACAAAGCTCCCAAGAAGTGAGGGGGCCCGAACGGGTTCCCACCAGAGTTTCTGCTCTAGGGGTTTGTATGGGCTTGTTGGCAGGCTGTTTTAATCAGATTAACCCTCCCTGTGCTGTCATCCAATCAGATTTTTGTCACCTATCTATCGTTGTGGAAAGGGCTCCTTCCAGGGTGATGTAAAATCCTTTTAATGGTGGTTTCTTCTTGGGTGTGTGTATTTGGGGGGTGGGAGGGCCCTTGTCTCTGTCTGCCTCCCTTCCTGCTATCTTTCATCATTAGGGTCCTGGGATCAAGGCCCATCAAGCTCCATGTTGGGCTTCCCACTTGACAGGGTGTCTGTCCCTCTCCCTTTGCTCCTCCCCCCCACCATGCTCTCTCTGTCTCTCAAATAAATAAAATCTTAAAAAATAAAAATAACACAACTATGATTAAAATGCTACAGGCTGTAAAGGATAAATGAGATAGCTTGAGAACAGGTGGGCAATGTAAGTACAGAAGTGGAAATCCTAAGAAAAAACTAAGAAGAAAGGCTAACAACAACAACAACAACAAAAAAAAACCATTGTAAAAGAAATGAAGAATGCTTTTGATGGGTTTAGTAGGAGGCTGGACATGGCTGAGAAATGAATCTGAGCTTGAGGATATAGCAATTAAAAAAAAAACTATTAAAACTGAAAAGCAAAGAGAACAGAGACTGAAAAACAGTATCCAAGGACTGTGGGACAACTACCAAGGTATGACATATACATAATGGGACTACCAGAAGAAGAAAGAAAAGCACAGAAGAAATATTTGAAATAATGATAGAGAATTTCCCCCAGATTAATGACAGATACCAAATCACAGATCCAGGAAGTTCAGAGAACACCAAGAAGATAAATGCCAAAAAACAACAACTAGGCATATTATTTTTGAATCACAGAAAATGAAAGATAAAGAAAAGTTTTTTTTTTTTAGATTTTATTTATTTATTTGTCAGAGAGAGTGAGCACAGGCAGACAGAGAGGCAGGCAGAGGCAGAGGGAGAAGCAGGCTCCCTGCCGAGCAAGGAGCCCGATGTGGGACTCGATCCCAGGATGCTGGGATCATGACCTGAGCCGAAGGCAGCTGCTTAACCCACTGAGCCACCCAGGCGTCCCAAGAAAAGTTTTTGAAAGAAGCCAGAGGAAAGAGTTAAGTAGCTTTTCCCACTCAATGGTGAGAAACTCAAGGCTGGGGCACCCGGGTGGCTCAGTAAGTTAAGTGTCTGCCTTTGGCTTGGGTCATGATCTCGGGCTCCTGGGATCGAAACCTGTGTCAGGCTCCCTGCTCAATGGGGAGTCTGCTTCTCTCTCGCCTGTCGCTCCCACTGCTTGTTCTCTCTCTCTCTCTCTCTCTCAAATAAATAAATAAAATCTTAGGGGAAAAAAAAGAAAGAAACTCAAGGCTTTCCCACTCAGATCAGATACAAGGCAAGGATGTCCCTTCTTACCATCCTCTTCAACATCATACTGGAAGTCCTTGTTAATGCATTCAGGCAATAAAAGGAAATAAAAGTTATACAGACTGGAAAGAAAAAAATAAAACCATCTTTGTTCATATGTGACTTTATCACCTACCTAGAAAATCCAAAAGAATTGACCAAAACAGCCCTGGAACTAAGAAGAGATTATAGCAGGGCTGCAGGATTCAGGTTAATATACAAAAGTCAATTGATGTCCTCTAAACCAGCAATGCACAAGTGGAATTTGACAATAAAAACCCAACAGCATCTACATTAGCACCCCCCCAAAGTGAACTGCTTTGGTATAACTCTAACAAAATGTGTACAAGGTCTCTGAGAGGAAAACCACAATGCTCAAAGAAGCAAATAGATGGAGAGGTAGTCATGTTCATGGATAGGAAGACTCAGTATTGTCAAGATGTTGGTTTTTCCCAGCTCAGTCTATAGACTCGATGCAGTCCCATTGAGACTCCCAGCAAGTTCTTTGTGGCTATTGACAAACGGATTCTAAAGTTTATGTGGAGAAGCAAAAGATGCAGAATAACCAACTCAATACTGAAGGAGAACAGGGACACCTGGGTGGCTCAGTGAGTTAAGTGTCTGCCTTCAGCTCAGGTCATGATCTCAGGGTCCTGGGATCAAGCCCCACATCAGGCTCCCTGCTCAGTGGGGAACCTGCTTCTTTCTCTGCCTGCCAATCCCCCTGTTTGTGCATGCTTTCTATCTGACAAGTAAATAAAATTTAAAAAAAAAATACTGAAGAACAAAGTCAGAAGACTGATGCTACCCAACTTCAAGACTTACTATAAAAGTGCAGTAATCAAGACAGTATCATGCTGAAACGAGAATAGACAAGTGGGTCAATGGAACGGAATAGAGAGCCTAGGAATAGATCCTCCTAAATGATCAGACCCATCAACTGATCTTTGACAAAAGAGCAAAAGCAGCACAATTGAGTAAAGACAGTCTTTTCAGCAAGTGGTGCTGAACAACTGGACATTCCCCCCCTCCCAAAAATGGAGGTAGACAGAGACCTTCCACCCTTCACAAAAACTAACTCAAAATGGTTTATAGATCTAAATATAAAATGCAAAACTATAAAACTCCTAGAAAATACCACAGAAGAAAACCTAGATGAGCTTGGGTATGGTGATGACTTTTCTGATACAACACCAAAGGCATAATCCATGAAAGAAATAATTGATAATCTGGACTTCATTAAAATTAGAACCTCAGCTCTGTGACAGATGATACCAAAAGAGTGAGTAGAGCGGCGCCTGGCTGGCTCAGTGGGTTAAAGCCTCTGCTTTCGGCTCAGGTCGTGATCCCAGGGTCCTGGGATAGAGCCCCACATTGGGCTCTCTGCTTGGTGGAGCCTGCTTCCTCCTCTCTCTCTGCCTGCCTCTCTGCCTACTTGTGATCTCTGTCTGTCAAATAAATAAATAAAATCTTTTAAAAAAAAGAGAGAGAGAGAGAGTGAGAAGCCACAGACTCAGAAAACATGTTTGCATAAGACACAACTGACAAAGAACTGTCATCCAACATATATGCAAACCTCCTAACACTCCACAGTAAGAAAAAACAAACAGGGGCGCCTGGGTGGCTCAGTTGAGCATACGACTTGGTTTTTGGCTCAGGTGATGATGTCAGGGTGAAGGGATTGAACCCTCTGTCAGACTCCATGCTCGGATGGGAGTCTGCTTGAGATTCTTTCTCTCTCCCCTCTCCCTCTGCTCCTTCCCTCACTCTCGCTCTCTGTCACTCTTTCTCTTAAACAAACAAATAAATAAGAGAAAACAACCTAATGGATAAATGTGCTAAAGACTTGAACAGACACTTCATCAAAGAAGATATACAGGTTGCAAATTAATGTATGAAAAAAGGCTGCATTTCCTATGTCATCAACGGATTGCAAATTAAAATGAGATGCTATTGCACATCTGTTAGGCCAAAATCTGGAACACTGACACCACCAGATTCTGGTGGATGTGGAGCATGAACTCTCATTTATTGCTGGTAGGATTGGAGAACGGCACTACCGCTTTGGAAGACAGGTGGGTGGTTTCCTACAAAACTAAACATGCTCTTAGCCCAGGATCCGGGGGTTGCGTTGTTGATATTTATCCAAATGAACTGAAAACTTATGTCCATGCACAAACCTGCCCATAGATGTTTGTAGCTGCTTTATTAATAATTACTTAAACCTGGAAGTAACCAAGAGGCTCTTCACAAGGTTCATGGATAAAACTATGGTACATCCAGAGAATGGAGTATTATTCAGTGCTTAAAAAAAAAAAAAAGAGCTGTCAAGACATGAAAAGACATGGAGGAACTTTAAATACACATTACTAAGTGAAAGAAGCCAATCTGAAAGGCTACATACTGTGTGGTTCCAGTTATATGACATTCCGGAAGAGGAACATCTATGGAGACAATAAAAAGGTCAGTGGTTGGCAGGGCTGAGACTGGGGAGGGGTGAGAAGGCAGAGCACAGAGGATTTTTAGGGCAGTGAAAGCCTTCTAGGATATAATGATGCGTATCTGTCTATGCATTCGTCCAAGCTAGGTAGAATGGACAATTCCAAGAGTGAATCTTCAGTGTTAATGATGGACTTTGGGTAATAATGATGTATTCATGTGGGTTCATCAGTTGTAACAAATGTACTCCTCTGGGGAGGGAGGCTGACCATGCATATATGGGGGCAGTGAGTATATTGGAAATCGCCGTACTTTCAATTTTGCTGTGAACTTAAAACTGCTCTAAAAAATTAAGTCCTTAAAAAAAAAATGGTCAAAGGAACTCATGCAGACAATTCCCAAAGAAATATACTAATTCCCAAGAAGCACATGACAAAATATTCTCTATCATTAGTTATCAGGAAAAAACAAATGAGGTACACTTTTAACCCAGTGGGGTGACTGAAGTTTAAAAGATTCAGTGGAGAAACTGGAAATCTTACACTTGCTATAGGGATGTAAGGTGGGAAAATTGCTTTGGAAAGTGGATTGTAAGTTCTCATAACGTTATAAAGACACACCCTGTAATGTAGCAATTCCACTCCTTGGTTATTGATTCAAGTTAAATGAAAACATGTCCATTGAAAGGCTTGTACAGTAATATTCATAACAATTTTATTCATCATAGCAGAAAACTTAAAATCACCCAGTAGCCATCAGTAGATGAGTGAGAAAAATTGTGGTATATTCACTTAACGATATCATACTCTACAGGGAAAATGAATTGCTGATATATGCAGTGACATCTCTGATCCTCACACACTTCATGTTGAACAAAAGAAGACTGAGAAAAGAGGGCATAACATATAATCCCATTAAAACGAGTTCTAAGGGCACCTAAAGTTCTAGGTGGCTCAGTTAGTTAGGTGTCTGAGTCTTGATTTCAGCTCAGGTCATGATCTCAGGGTTGTGACTTTGAGCCCCTCACCAAGCATGGAGCCTGGCTAAGATTTTCTCTCTCCCTCTGCTGCCCCCCTCCCCCAAAAAAGAAGTTTGAAAAAGACTAAATAAATCTATGGTGATAGGTAAGGTGATATAAATGAGATCCCCAGCTCCATTTGGGTGAGTGTGGAGAAGCGGATTACTAAAGAGTGAAAAAAAAAGTTTTATATCATGTTTGGAGTTGGTTACATGAGATTATGGAGTTGTTAAATGTCCTCAAACTGTGCTCTTAGAATCTCTGTATTTTATTGTGTATAACTTTACATAAACTACATAAACTTGACAAAAATTAAAGGCTTATGAGGGAAGGGGCGCCTGGGTGGCTCAGTGGGTTGGAGCCTCTGCCTTAGGCTCGGGTCGTGATTCCAGGGTCCTGGGATTGAGCCCCACATCGGGCTCTCTGCTCAGCGGGAGCCTGCTTCCTCCTCTCTCTCTGCCTGCCTCTCTGACTACTTGTGATCTCTGTCAAATAAATAAATAAAATCTTTTAAAAAAAGAATTATGAGGGAAAAGGGAAGATGAATAATGTTGAAATCGGTAGAAATTATAACAAAAAATTCAATAATTCATTAAGAGATCAATTTCAAATAGAAATAATGAGCAAGAGATTCTCGGGTTGTTGATAATGTAAATGATGAAGGATGAGTCATATGATCAAACTGGAGAAAGTATTGAAATTTTTAAAAAGAGTTATTTATTTTAGAGAGAGAGAGCATTTGAGCAGGGAGACAGAGGGAGAAAGAGAATCTCAGACTCCCCACTCAGCATGGAGCCCCACATGGAGCTTGATCCCAGGACCCTAAAATCATGACCTGATCTGAAACCAAGAGTCAGACCCCCATCTGGCCACCCAGCCTTGCCAGAAGTACTGAAATGCTTTTTTAAAAAAAGATTTTATTTGAGAGAGAGCTCATGTGTGAGAGAGTACAAGTATGCTGGGGTGGGGGTTTGTGGAGGGGCAGAGGGAGAGGGAGAAGCAGATTCTCTGCTGAACAGGGAGCCCAACACAGGGCTTGATCCTAGGACCCTGAGATCATGACCTGAGCCGAAGGTAGATGCTTAACCGACTGAGCCACCCAGGGACCCCAAAGTATTGACATTTTGACATAAAATACTGACATATAAAAGTTACAATATGTTTCTAAAGATGAGAACATCTATGACAACCTTGTAATAAATGTGTCACCAATTTTAAATATTTAGACTCAGTCACTACATCAGAAGCTATGTGCTCTGGAATCTTACAGGTCATATGTGAAAAATAAAAGTTGGTAGTAATTTTGACAATCCTAAATATTTACATGACATTATCAGATGGAATCATTAATTTGAAACTTTTATAAACTTTATTTTTAAGCTTTTATTTATTTAAAGATTTCATGTATTTATTTGAGAGAGTGTACCTGCACACAGAGTAAGAGGGCGAAAGAGATTCCCCACTGAGCAGAGAGCCCCACGCAGGACTCAGTCCCAGGACCCTGAGACTGTGACCTGAGCCAAAGGCAGATGATTAACTGACTGAATCATCCAGACACCCACCCCTATCCTTTTTCTAAAAAGATTTATTTATTATTTGAGGGAGAGACAGAGATCGAGGGAGCGGAAGGAAAGGAAGAGAGAGAAAATTTTTCTCCAGCAGACTCCCTGCTGAGCACAGAGGCTGACTTGGGGTTTGATCTCACAACCCTGAGATCACCACTTTAGCCAAAATCAGGAGCCTGACACTTAACCAATTTAGCCACCCAGGCACCCCTAAGATTTTACATGATCTCAACACCCAACGTGGGGCCCAAACGCACAAGCTCAGATCAAGAGTTGTGTCCTCTACTGAGCCAGCCGCGCCCCAAAACTTTCATAAACTTTTTAAGATTTTATTTATTTATTTGACAGAGATCACAAGCAGGCAGAGAGGCAGGCAGAGAGAGGAGAAGCAGGCTTCCTGCTGAGCCCGATGTGGGGCTCGATCCCAGGGATCATGACCTGAGCAGAAGGCAGAGGCTTTAACCCACTGAGCCATCCAGGCGCCCCAAAACTTTCATAAACTCTTAATAAAATTTCACCACCCTGGAGCGAAAAAAGACTGCATTCCCTTTGTGTTCGCTGTTGAGAATGAGCTTCGACCTTATGGTTGAGGCAATTAAAGTGCGTGAGGCAAAAATACACAATTTTAGTAGAGCTGTGTTTGAGGTTTGTTTCTTGGGGGGGGGGATTTTTTTTTAATATTAGTGGGTTTTGTCTGTTTAAAAAACGGATAGTTTGTGCGAGTCACTCCAAATACTCATTTTATTGCTAATTTTGTATTCATAACCGGGGGGCACTGGGGTCCTTCGACGGCAGGGGCTGCCGGACCAGTCGTGCAGGCTCCCGGCCCCGGAGCGCACCCCCGGTCAGGGTGTCACAGGACACAGCGTCGCGTGTCGGAACCTGCGGGAAGACGCCTTCGGTGGAAGTCGCGAAGCCGGGGAGCGGGCACACGCACACGGGCAGCGGGCACACGGCGGCCGGACTGAAAGGCTCCCGAGCCTCAGAGGCGGAGGAGACCGTGAATCGAGCACTTTCCGCCTCCGCGGGCAGGTGCCTCCTTCAATCCGCGAAAACGCGTCTCGCGACCCCCACGCAGCCGCTCACAGACCTGTCCCCAGCCCAGCCTCCCGCCCTGGAAGTGAAGCCGCGGGCGCGTCTGGGGTCCCGGACCCGCTCGGGACTTGGGGGACACGGAGGTGATCCCGGGGGCGGGCGGCGCCTTCCGCGAGAAGCCAGGGCCGCACCACGGCGCGACGTCGGCGCCGAAGGAATCCCGGCCGTCCCTTCGCGGGGACACGCGCTCACGCGTGTAACGACTACGACCGTGTAACGGTCCTGGGCGGGGGAGGGGCGGCACGAAGGCTCGAGAATTCGGGCGGGTAACGGTCGCGCCTCGCGCCGTCGCGCGGCCGGGGGACGGTTCCGGGGCCACAACGGCCGCGCGGGGGGAGGGGCCGCCGAGCCACGCCCCCCGCCGGGAGGGTCTCCCCGGCCGCGCACGCCCCCCGCGCCCATTCAGTCTCCGGAGACGGCCCCTGCGTGGAGGCCGCCGCTTCTGCCCTCCGCGTCGTCGTCTGGCAGCGGCCACTGCGGCCCGTTCCCGCCTCCGCCGTGCGAGGGGAGGCAGGTGGACGCCCCCTCGCCCTCCCGAGGCCGGGGTAGGCGGTCGAACCCGGACGGGCTTCCCGGTGGTGGTTGCTGCTGTCTCTACGGAGTTTCGGGAATCCTTTTTCTGTAGTCCCAGGAGTCTCTAAGCCCCCAAAGTAGGTGCTGATTACGTATTATTATATTTTAGGTATTTAAAGGCGATCAAAAAGAAAAAAGTCCTCCTCGATCTGTAGCACACCGTGTTGAAGCACCTGAGGCACTGAAAAGAGAAGACAAGGGACGGAACCAAAAAGGCAAGAGCGTCCGAGCCCGAACCCCTCGGGGCTGGGGGCCGGCGTGCGGCCCTTACCGGAAGCAAGTCCTGGGCGGGGCTGCGTTCTTTGCTCCGCAGCCGATGCCACGCCCTCCGCAACACGGACGCTCTCCATTGGCCGAGCCCGGCAGCCCGGAAATTGCGTCAACGTCACGGCCTCGCGGCGGAGCCCGAGTGCGCCTCTTCCTACACCCCGCCCCTCGGCACACCAAAACAAGCCCGCGGCAGTCGGGGCGGGGCCTGCGTTGGGCCGACGCCGCGCGCACGCGGGGGGGGGGCGGGGCCTTCGCGCGCGGAGGCCCCGGGTTGGGCGACCGGGTGGGGACGGAGGCGCCGGGTGCTGGCCGGTGCATCCGCCCTCGGCCGACTGTTGAGCCGAGGCATGGAGATGGGCTAGCGGCCGACGCGAGGCCGAGCGGGGTGAGGACAGCGGTGGGCTCGAGGCCGCGACCCGGCGGGCGTGAGCGCTCGTGCGCGACTAGTGTGCGCGGGGCCGCGTGGAGTAACCGCCGCGGCGCGTGAGGCCCGGGCGGGTGGGGGAGGGGCGGCGCGAGCGGGGCCGCTTCCCTCAGGAGGGCTGCGGCGCCAGAGGCGGGAGCAGCCCGCGGGCGCCGCCTGCAACCCGGGGTTCCGGGCGTCGGGACCCCTGCCCCTTCCTCGCTGTCGTCTCCTCTGCGGTCTCGTGCGAGCTGCCTTTGGTCTGGCCACTGCGTAGTTTCTTCGGGGAGCCGTCGGGGGCTCGCGGGAGACCGCCTCCCACTTCCGGAGAGAGTGCGGGTCCCGGGTGGCCCCCCTCCCGGCCTGGAGGCGCCGGCGGCCGGCGGAGGGCCTCTGTCCGCCTCCGCGCCTGCCGGGGCTGCGAGGGGCCGAAGACGCGCTCCGGCTGGCGGGAACCGGGCGCGGGGCTGGCAGGGGGAAGAAGCCCCGGTGAGGAAGAGTACTGGCGGCCCGAGGGCTCGGCTCCCTGCTCTCCGGACCGGGGGGGTGTCGGACGTGGTGCCCCGCCGGTCCCCTGCGGAGTCGGAAGCGCACGCACCGTGTTCCGAGCGCTGCCCCCGGCCGGCCGGCGGACCTCCCCGAGCCGTTTGACCGGCTGGTACCGTCTGCCTCCGCTTCCCAGGACTGATGAGGACGTTTTCTGTCTTATTCCAGAAATGCTCTCGTGGGGCCGGAGTCTGGGTATGTGTGAGCGCAAGTCCTCACCCGCTCCCAAGTAAGCCTCGGAATCTCGGCTGAGCATCACTTCTCTGTAGGCCGCTAGCCCAGGTATTTGTTTTTTAAAGAAACGTTTAGGACACTTTCCCGCCCCTTAGTACGTGTGAAGCACTGGAGCAGAAACCTGCCCGACAGCCCTTGCCCTGACGGACTCGGGACTGGTGAGGACGGAGCCGGTGGGGGTGGGAGACCAAAGTGAACCGCCCCAGTGAGCGCTGGGAGCGCCGGGTTTGATGGAAACCCGTGCCAGGCCCGAGAGGACAGCGGAGAAGTCCTCACAGGCAGACGGGAGAGGACGGGTCCCTCCCGACAAGCCCAGGGCTGTGGTGACGCTCAGGGTCGCCCGGCAGGCAGGAAGCGCTCAGATCTTTTTATCAGAATCACTGGGGACGTTCCTTTAAAAAATGGAATCTGAATTTTACTTATCTCCTCTCTTAGTTCCTTTGGTGACTCCGGTGTGCATTTCGGGTGAAGAACCAGGCGGAGGGATGAAAGGCGGATGTTGAAGGCAGTTGAAGGAGCTTGTACAAAGGCAGGGGATGCCACATACCACGAAGCGTTTTCGGAGGAGCAAGGGAGGGAGAGTGGCAGGAAATGCCAAAGCCAGGTTAGGGAGGCCTTCTGTTGGGGAGGTCAGAAATTAGAACTTTATCCCCGGACTGTAAGAATGCAAAACTCAGTTTTTGGTTTGCCCTTCACCCGCATTTTGGAGGAAATCTTGGTGGTGGATGAAACCAGAGGCAGAGATATTTAGGCTTCTGTAATCCACACAGATGGTGAAAATAGATTCATCCTATTCAGGCGGTGGCAGTGTCACTGAGAATAAAGTGCAGAGACGATAAGGGAGATGGACTTTACAGAATTCATGAAGATGGGGGTTAAGGGAGGGAGACTGTAGGATAATTACCAGGTAACTGATTCGAGCACTGAAGGGATCCTAATGTCAGCACACAGTGTGAGTAACAGATTTAAGGGGAGGGTCTCACTGTGTTTTGACTTTGTCGTGGTTGTCAGGTGAGCTTGGCTTCCCGAGGTTGGATATTGACTAGAAACTGTAGGTTAGGTTAGGTTAGGTTAGGTTACTGATTGAGCTGTCACTGATTGAGTGGCTCCGTTAGAGTGAATCATCACACTGAGAGTGGTACCTGCATCCTTGGTCCTTGGGTGGCTTCATTACAGGTGGTAATGGAAGCGTGGTTTGAATTAGGTCACTCAGGAAGAGGATGTCGAGCGAGGAGTGCTGAGGCAAGCCTTCAGAAACTCCGGAGAAAAAAAGGAGGTGATTGTGAAGGAGATGAGGTAGAGGAAGTGAGAGGAGGTTGGTATGTCGTCCTAGCTGAAGAACGGATGGTGGGCATTCCATATGCTCCAGGGGAGGTGAGTCAAGAACGTCTGGGGACTCTGGGAAGACACGCAGTGAAATGTGAGGGTAGAAGCCAGATTGCCAAGGAGTCGAGGAAGTGAATCTAGATGACTTTTTCAAGAAGTTTATCTGAGAAGGGTAGAGGGAAGTGATTGCTCTTTGAAGTTTCTGGCCAGCTAATATTGAGAAAGGTATCCTCAGGGCAAGTCTGGAAAGTCGGTGAAGCATCCTGTATTTCTGACAAATCCGCTCTCTTTCTGGTGGTGCCCAGAGTGCGGCTCTTATTTCTGTTAGAGGGGTCCCTGGACACCACCGTCTCTAACTCCGTAATGGTTCCAAGCAGTTAAAATCCAGCAAAATCAACAAAACTGACTTTCAGGAGACCTGAGTTGTGCAAAAACTTAACAGGATTTAGGGTCATCTATCTGCCATTTTCCCGTAAAAGAAACATGATATACTTCATTTAGATTTTTTTTGGCGTAAGTATCAGGCCAGTGATGATTTCAGATTTGGCGACATAACCACCTATTTATGGCCTTTTGAGAGGAATCCTAGAAACTGTTTCTGTTGTTGACATGCTCTGTCGCACTGTTTTCTGTATTCTAGGGCCCATGGCATTCATCTCTTACATGACAGGCAAGAAAATTGAGTTCTGCTTTCTGGGGTATGGAAGTAGGCTAGCTTTCTGAGTGAGTGAAGTAAGACTCCTTAATTTTCTTAGCAGAAAGGGTTTTATTGTTGTCGTTAAGTGTTATTTTAAAGTTATACTAGCTTATTTGTACTTCACATCCTTAATTTTTCCAAAGTTTTGATTGACTGCATAAATCCTGCTTGATAGAACTGATGATGTTTGAGAAATTTCCAGGGCGTTTCACTTTCTGTTCTCAGATCTTAGATCTTTTAAGTTCACGCCCCACTTTGAATGAGATCACCGGAAGAAAACAGCTTCTGCAGACTTTGAATTTCATAGTATTTATGTTACTGGCATTTTAGGTATAAGGAACTCTTCCTTGAATAAAATAATTTTATATTCTGCAGAACCACAGTATCCATTATGTTACCTGGTATTCCCTAGTTTGCTGCACACGTGGGCAGGATGTAGGATGTAATTGAATTAAAATTAGGTCAGGAAAGAGTCGGACTCTCCAGCTGAATTAGCAGACTTTTTCTATTTTTCAAGTGAGGACTGTGTAACTCACATTATTTTTATTTATTTATTTTGCTCTTTTTTTGGAAGCTCCTAATTTAGGACTTAGTGAAATTTTCTTCTAAATGAGTTTTGATTTCTCCTTTTTAGTGTCCTTTTCTGTATGTTTTCTAAATGTCCCTTTTTATATGTCCTTTTCAGCTTTAATGTTGAAAGTCACCCTGAGTTCTTTACAGAAGCGTGAAGAAAGCATAGTTAGTACTTCAGTAAATTAAAAAAATTCACAAGACAAATGCATGTATTTGATTTTACTTATGTATTCATAAATAATTTTTCAACAACGATATGAGAAGAAAATAAGGAAAGAAATTTTTAAAAATCAGCCTATTTTAGGAATTGGCATTATGCCAAAAAACGCTCAGCAGTGAAATACACTTTCTATCAAGATGTCATTGATTTCCTGTTAGCAGAGATTTTTTTCACTCTTGAGTTTTAGGATGATAATGCATTCAAAAACATCACACTGCTGCGTTTCCATATCTGGATATTCAGTGACTTGGCCGTGTTTCTTAACCTTTTATTGTTCCTTTTCCCTCCCTGAAAAGAAATGTTTTAGATATTTCTTTCCTGTGAATATCCCATGAATTTTAAACCACCAATACATTATATATCTCTTTATGGACTTTATGTATGTCTGTGCTTTTCACATTAAAAAAGGTAGGATTTTTTTATGTCCTGCTACCCAGTTTTCATTTTCTTGAGGAAGATGTCACGTCCAGTTAGGAAAAGGACTTAGTTGTTGGTGGATAGTTTACAGTTGGGTTTGCAACTTGATTCGTCTTATATAGGATGATATTTTATATTTGTTGGATAGTTAGTTTAAGGTCAAATTTCCTTTCTTTAATAATTTTTATTATTATGTTAGTCACCGTACAGTACATCATTAGTTTCTGATGTAGTGTTCCATGATTCATTGTTTGCATATAACACCCAGTGCTCCGTGTGATTCGTGCCCTCCTTAATACCCATCACTTGGCTTACTACCCATCATCTCCACCCCTCTACAACCCTCAGCTTGATTCTCAGAGTCCATAGTCTTTCATGGTTTGTCTGCTCCTCTGATTTCCCCCCTTCATTTTCCCCTTCCTTTTCCTGATGTCCTTCATGCTATTCCTTATGTTCCGCAAACAAGTGAAATTATATGATAATTTTCTCTCATTTCACTCAGCATAATCTCCTCGAGTTCCATCCACGTTGATGCATATGTTGGGTATTGATCCTTGCTGGTGGCTGAGTAATATTCCGTTGTACATATGGGCCACATCTTCTTTATCCGTGCATCCGTTGAAGGGCATCTTGGCTCTTTCCACAGTTTCGCTATTGTGGCCATTGCTGCTATGAACATTGGGGTGCAGATGGCCCTTCTTTTCACTACGTCTGTATCTTTGGGGTAAATACCCAGCAGTACAATTGCTGGGTCACAGGGTAGCTCTATTTTTAACTTTTTGAGGAAACTTTACACTGTTTTCCAAAGTGGCTGTACCAGCTTGTATTCCCTTAAGGTCAAATTTCTGAAGATCAGGCTTGGATATTTTTCTGGCCCAGTTCCCAATAAATCATTTCCATATGAAAGAGCATTTGCTTCATTCTTGGGTGTAGTTTTCTTCCTTCTTGCAGACTGGCTGATAGCTGTGTAGACAATTGTCACTTTGGGTTTGTCTGATGTTTTTCTCATGCGTAGAAGGGAGGGGGTGGTTTGGAGAAGCATCGTACAATTGAAGTTCCTTCCTCAGTACATTAGGTGAGGGGTTATCAACTACAGTGAGGTGAGCCTTGATTACTTGGTTAAGTGTGTGTTTGCCAGCTGTCTCCACTGTAATGTCACAGTATCTCCCTTTCCATACTCTCTTCTTTGGCGGTGAGTCAGCAAGTCCAGCCCACACTCAAGATGGGGCGGGATTAAGCTCCACCTCTTGGAATGGAGAGTATCTGTAGGTATTATTTGGAATTCTTCTGTAAAGAAGGTTGGTCTCCCACCCTTGTTTGTTCATGCAGTCATTTAGTGATACCTGGTAGACTCAGGTGCATCTGTGCTATGGGTTATAATCCACAGTTACGTTGTTCGTTTTATTGATCAAATTGTTTCAGCTTTGGCCATCCAGAGCTCTTTCAAGTTGGCTGCAATTATTTCTTTGACATGCCCACAAACTTTTGGATTTTGAGTTCTTTATGGTATTTGGAGGCTCCCCTTGTATTTTTAGCCATGTTTAGCCGTGACACACTGTTTACTGATGGCGAGTTTCGTATTTACTTTTATATGCATTTAGTTAGGAATAAAAACATAGTATCTTATTTTTATTACATTTTATTGGAATTGGAGATCTCTTTGGATTTTGGCCTCCATTGAACCATTTGCTAATCCTAATCCACGCATTTCCATGCTGTCTGTAGTTTTGATAAACCTTTCTCATTTGTGTATCTTTATGAAAACTTTTGATGCGTTTGGTTCTTGGGATTTCCTCCTGTTCCTGGTACTGTCCTGTTACTTTGCTCTTTTTGAGACTGCTAGGATTTGGAAAATTAGTTTAGCTTAACCCTTTCACATGAGTTTGGATGGTGGAGGCTTGATGGTATTATACAAACCGAAAGTTGCAGATAGTCAAAAATCGTTAAATATCAAACTTAGTAGCAATAGGTTAACATTTGTAGCTAATACAGCTTACAGTGGGTTATGGGCAGCAGTTCATACGCAATGTGTGCAGATTCTTGTATCTGTACTTTCTAAATCAGAGAAAGTTCTCTTGTGTTTTTGTTATTGGTATGGATTAATACTTAATGGATATTTGTATTTCCATGAATTTCTGGGAAAATGTCTTCTAAGAATGTAAAGGTTCCCTGAACTTTTGACTTGGCTCCAGTACATCACTAGAAAACTCCAAAATCTGTACATTGAAGGCATTGACAAGTTTTTGTCTCTGTAATTTTCTATCCGTACCACACAGTTTTGAGCTTGCTTTATAGTACAGTTGTGTATTGCATGATGTTTTTTAGTAACAAAGTGCTTTCGTTTCGTCATATTTTTTATGTGTCAAAGGTAAAGTTCTTCAGAGTGGGTTCAGATTTGAGGTTAGGCAGTAATTGATAAGCTGGCCAGCAGGACTTTCTCGATGTGGTGGAGGCACATTTTAAATTGGAGAGGAGAGTCCCACAGAAGAGGCCTGAAGTGTTGTTACTTTTCTTTAGTGTTTAGAGGTTGTCTTTTCTGGATGCAGGTGCAGAATGAGCACATGTTGTTGGTGTACACCAGGTGGCATTTCCACCGTTGACTTCCTGAAAAGCTATGCGTCCAGGACCCACTCCGGCGAGTTTCAAACAGCTGATGAAGACCTCTGCTACTGCTTAGAGTGTGTGGCCGAATACCACAGAGCAAGGGACGATTTACCATTCCTGCATGAGGTAATTTACATCCGATGGACAGTACTTTTCAGAGCTTGGTAACAACGAAGAGGAGAAGCCTCAACTCTTTTGGAAACATTCAGGAGCCAGGATTGACGGATGGAATTGAATGAAAACCTAAAGCAGAATTTTAGGATCCTTCACTTTTAGTCATTGTGATATAAAACAGCCTTAAGAAATGACGTATGGGTTTTTTTCAGTTTATGTTTTTAAGTCTGTATATTCGGTAGTGTTACTTTCATGTATCTGATTGGCTTGGGTTATTTTATTGGTTGATTCCTTTTTCCTTTTTCTTTTTTCATTTTTTAATGGGTAAATGGTATAAACTCTTAGGGTGTGTTTGCTGGTCATAGTAACCAAAGTGAAACGTATAATTTAAAACATGTGGCTTTGATTATTTGGTTTATTACATGAAAAACACAGCCAGATTGTAGAGTTATGTATGGATATATAGAAAGGAGGAGAGGCTGATTACTTACGAATCTGTTGAGGAAAGCTTTGCATTTATATAGTTTCCTAGTTATGAACCTAACCAGTGTCTTTACGCTAAAGCTAATGTTTTAAGGTGGGTACTTATGGCTGGGCCATGGAAGTGAAGCTAGAGAAGGCCTAATCATGCCTTTGACAGAGACTCTTCAACTTCTCATCCCCCCACCTCTTTAACTTAGGGCTTAAACTCACAACCCTGAGATCAAGACCTGGAGGCTTAACCAGCTGAGCCGTCCAGGCTCCATATCATTCCCTTTTGATAAGGGATGTTGAAATATTTATGCAAAACTCAGTGTTTACACATCTCATGTTGTATGTACTCATATCTTAAAAGTGACCTTGTTTAATGACTCTTTTCTTCAAATCTAATGTGATATTTACTATTTCTTTAAACTTCTGTATTTTTTTTTTCAATTTTATTTATTTGACAGAGAGAGAGAGAGAGAGATCACAAGTAGGCAGAGAGGCAGGCAGAGAGGGGGAAGCAGGCAGGCTCCCTGCTGAGCAGAGAGCCTGATGTGGGGCTTGATCTCAGGACCCTGAGAGCATGACCTGAGCTAAAGGCAGAGGCTCAACCCACTGAGCCACCCAGGCATCCCTAAACTTCTGTATTTTTATACTTAGAGAGCTTTCTAAAAACATCATGACATCCAGTATTCTGTTGATAATAAGGTATAAAGCACACTGCCCCCAAATTTTCCTTTTTCTGTAGGTTTTATGGGAATTAGAAACCTTACGTCTCATAAATCACTTCGAAAAATCCATGAAGGCAGAAATTGGAGACGATGATGAATTGTATATAGTAGACAACAATGGAGAGGCACAGCTGTTCGACTTTACTGGCCAAGACTTCGAGAATAAGCTTCGAGTTCCTCTTCTTGAAATACTGAAATATCCTTATCTGCTTTTACATGAGCGTGTTAGTGAGTATCATGAGTGTTCTACAAGTTTTATCAGTCTTTTTTAAGAATTGTAAAGGCTTAGTTTTATCGGTATTGAAAATCTGTTAAACACATAATTAGGATACGTCATACTTTTCCCCAACAGTTTAGTACGCAAGTTTCCAAAGATACAGAAAAGCGAATGATACGGTGAACGCGTATGTATATCGTGCAGTTTCTACAGTTGCTAAAGTCTTGCTGCATTTGTTTTATCACACATTTACTCATCTGTCCTTAAGTTAATTTTCATTCCTGTAATTTGTCTGTAGCAGAGTTTCTCAGCATTGGCATAGTGACATTTTGGACTGGGTGCTTCGTCATTGTGGGGCTGCGCTGCCCGCTGTAGGATCTTTAGCAGTATCCCTGGCCTCCATCCACTGGATGCCAGTAGTGTTTCGTTCTTCCCGCTGCCCCTGTTGTGATGATAGCCAGACTGGTGCCACATATTGCCAGATGACCCTGGAGCGTTGAGGGCAAAACTATCCGTGGTTGAGAACTATTGGTCACTAGTAATTTTCACTAATTACTACTGTGTGCCACATTATGGCTGCCTAGATTTGGGTCATTTATATTTGCATTTCTTAATATGAATCTCATAAAAATGAAGACATTTTTGTGATCTAGCAAAAAGCCATACCTTCCCCGCACACACCAAAAAAACAATTACTTTAAGCTACCTAGTATCTAGTCCATATTCAGATTTTCCCAGTAGTTGCAAAATGAGGTTTTTGGCTGGTTTGTTTAAATAAGAATCCATTCAGGGACCATATATTGCCTTGGTTCATATTTTGTATATCTCTCTGAATGCAAAACAGTCGACCTGTACACGTACACAAATTTATTTATTTATTTATTGCCATAACCTTGACTTCTTGAGACCATATAGTTACCCTGTAATGTATGTATAATTCACTTTCTGGATTTTTTAGATTGTTTCCTTGTGATGTTGTTTAACTTCTTTATGCTCTGTATTTTCAGCACACTGAAAAGTAGATCTAAAGATTTGTTTACATACATCAATTCTTTCTAAATAAGTTCTAGATAATTAGGTTTTAAAATTCTAACAAGTCTGTTTTCAAGCATTTATTAATGGATACTCTGTTCAAGAAAAGTACATAAATGTTGATTTTTCCCCAAACACACCTGTATAGCCAGCACCCAGATACAGGAACAAGCCATCAATACCCAAGTGCTTCCTTCATGCTTTTCCTGTTATCATCACTGTTTCCCAAAGCTAGTCTCCATCACTAACAATATTCTTTGAAGTTTGAGAAAGTAGAGTTGATTGATTAGGTGGGGTAGATTAGTAGGAGTCTATTGAGGACACTTCTGAAAGGGTACTGTAGAGATTTCTGTAAAGCAGCAGGAATCAGAACAGTGCAAGCATGGTTCAACTTGCGGAACAGCATCGAGTCCAGAAATGAGCCAACCACGTTTGGGAGGCTTGTTTGATGATGGTAACTTTTCAAACTAGTGAAGAAAGTGGATTATTCAATAAATCAGAGTAGGACAAAATTGTCATTTGGGGGGAAAGCTCACTTTATCACTAGTGCTAAACAAAGTCCATGTGGATAAAAATGTAGAATCCTAACGGAACTGGACTTATATCCATACTTCTAAGAAGATACGCTGTGGATATAATTACGCCAGGTGTAAGAGAAGAAGTGTGTATCACTAAAGTCATGGTAGCTTATAGGAACACATGATGATCAGTCACACTGGGTTAGGCTTTTAGATGGGTAAATACTGTTACGTGATCAGCATTTTTAATGCCTCATTTAAAAAAAAAGGAACAACTTTATTTACTCAGAGAACAAGCAAAAGAGCCAGATTTAGGAACTCTTGATAAGCTAAGATCTAGGTCTTTATATTTACTGTGTTCCTTCTTCTGTTTAGATGAATTATGTGTTGAAGCACTTTGTCGGATGGAACAAGCTAATTGCTCCTTTCAGGTTTTTGACAAGCATCCGGGCATCTATTTGTTTCTGGTCCATCCCAACGAAATGGTGCGTACGACTGCTGGCGGCGAGACGACGTGCTTTTGCGCATACAAACAGCTGTAATAGAGGGTTTGCGTATATATTTTGTTTGAAATATTAAACTGTTAAAAATGTATAATCACCCCTCTCAAAAGGTAAATGTTTCTGTGGAGCAGCAATGGAGCAGAAACACTGAGCGATAGATGGTGGAAACCCGGAGGCCTGGGTGGCTTTAGGTAGCTGGAGGTAGTTTGTCAGGATAACAGGAACTCAAGTGTACTCCAGGCGAGGCAGAGGACCGGCATCAAGGCCTGTGCTCAACAGAAAGCTGAGACTCCCCTGCCTGTGAAAGAAAATGGACAGAAAGTATAGTAAGGTGCCCTCTGGGCCTGGTCTTTCTTACACCTGCATAGCAGTAGAGGAAGCAGGTCCAGCCAAGCCCCCAGGACCTGGGCGAAGCCCTCAAAGGCTTTGTGATCGCGTCTGCAGTGTCCCTTAAGTGACCAGTGGTTGAGAGTCTTGCACTGCTGGTGTGAGACTGTCGAATGAAATCCTTAACAAAGAAGAATTCAGAAGATGTTGTCAGGAATGTATGAAGTTGATTGAATACTGTGATAAAGGTTATTATTTAAAGAAAAACTAAGTTCAAGGAAAGTGAAAACTTGGACTAGGTGGTATCAGTGTGATGAGGTTGGCAGGCAAGGAGACAAAAGAGGGGAGAGCGTGCATGCTAGGTTCTCATCTGGTTAAGGGCAGAGCTAGGTAGTGACTTATCTTAAATAATGAATTTATATAGAAAATGCTTTAAAAGAAATAGAAGAAGTTCATACATACAAACAGGTTTAAAAATATCAGTATATAATAATATAAGTGGGCTGAATTTGTCAGTTAAAAGACAAAGATTGGATAACAAAGTCCATGTAGCTCCTAAGACAAACACTTAAAACATAGGGTGCAAGGAATGCCTGGGTGGCTCAGTGGGTTAAGCCTCTGCCTTCGGCTCAGGTCATGATCCAAGAGTCCTCGGATAGAGCCCCGCATTGGGCTCTCTGCTCAGCGGGGAGTCTGCTTCCCCTTTCTCTCTGCCTGCTTCTCTGCCTACTTGTGATCTCTGTCAAATAAATAAATAAAATCTTTTTAAAAAAATTGAATTAACACATGAAAGAACTTAAATAAGTAAAGAAAGACCACGTGTTTGTAAATAAGAAAACTTAGATCTGTCTTTTTGCTCCAGATTGATCTATAGATTCAGAGTATTTTTAAATAAATTCCAGCAGGGTTTTTAATGTAACATGTTAAGATGTTTCTAAAATACATATATGGAAGAGGAAGGATCCAAAGTTGCCAGGACATTTCTGAGAATGAGGGAGACCTACTACAAAGCTCTGATAGTTAAGACAATGTGATATTGATGTGCAGACAGACAGTTTGGCCGGTGGAATAGAATGGAGACTCAGACAGAGTCATTCATATTTAAATCTTTGGTATTTGTTAGAGATGATGTGTCAGATCAATGGGGCAAAGAAAGACTGAAATGGAAATGATACAAAGGTATCTCTATGGAGAAAATCATATTTTTAAATCCTATCCTTAAAACATCAGGTATTTAAAAACTCTAGATTAGATGTCAAAGATAAAATGGCCAAACTCTTGGCAGAAAATAAAGGTAGAACTGAGATTTTAAGGAAAGGAAAGCTTGCTTTTTTTTTTTTTTCTGGAAAGGAAAGCTTTCGTAAAAAGAAAGCATTGGGCTTTGGTTATAAAGAAAGGCTGATAAACGTGACTATATCAAAATGAACTTTGGTTTATCAAAAGAAATCTTGAAGTGAAAAGACAAGTTACAAGTTGGGAGAAACTATAGGCAACACTGACAAAACCCCAGAAGAAAAATGGAAGAAGACCTGAACAGGCATTTCCCAGAAGAGGAATTTCTGTGGCTAATAGACCTATGAAGGACAGTTTGACATTAACAACAAGGAAGTAGTAAGACCGCAGTGAGAGTTCTGCAGTGCGCACTAGTCTGGGGCTTCGGGTATTAGGATGTGGATCTGCAGGACCTTGTTGCTGGTGAAGGTGCAAATTGGGGCAACACCTCGGAGATTAGTTTGGCTTCATCTGCATTTGCACATTCCTTTGTCCTGTGATCTGGCAGTTTCCTACCTGAGTGTATATGTGAGAGACAGACTCTTGAACATTTGTAACAGGCGGCACGTGGAAGAAATTCCATAGCACACTCCTCAGAGTTCACCAAAACCTGCAAGCAACCTTCGGTGAATAAATTGTGAAGGGTCTTCACATAGGAATATCACGCAGCAATTCATACAGTTGACTCAAAACAAAATGGATGAATTCTGGTAATAGAACATTGTAAGTGGAATAAAGTTTCCAAAGATGATGTATAGGAGGAAACCCTTTTTATTTATTTATTTATTTAAAAAGATTTTACTTGTTTATTTGACAGACAGAGATCACAAGTAGGCAGAGAGGCAGGTGGGGGGTGGGGAGGAGAAGCAGGCTCCCCGCTGAGCAGAGAGCCAGATGCGGGGCCAGATCCCAGAACCCTGGACCATGACCTGAACCGAAGGCAGAGGCTTAACCCACTGAGCCACCCAGGTGCTCCGGAAGAAACCCTTTTTAAAAAGTTGCAGGTAGGTACCATGACTGTATTAAAACCCTTTTTAAAAAGTTGCAGGTAGGTACCATGACTGTATTAAAAAATAAGCAAGGGGATGAAGAACGTGGTATTGGAGATGATGGTGACCTCAGGTTGGAAGGCGCAGGAAGAATAGGGGGCGTGGAGGGCCCCATATAGTTAGATGCGTGTTAGAGTGAAGGGACCTTAGTTTCTGTGTTGGATGAGGAGTTTATGGATACATGTTGCTTTAATAATAAAAATTAAAAATGTGTTGGGGTGCCTGGGTGGCTCAGTGGGTTAAGCCACTGCTTTCGGCTCGGGTCATGATCCCAGGTCCTGGGTTCGAGCCCCACATCGGGCTTTCTGCTCAGCAGGGAGCCTGCTTCCTCCTCTCTCTCTGCCTGCCTCTCTGCTTACTTGTGATTTCTCTCTGTCAAATAAATAAATAAAAAAAAAAAAAAAAAAAAAAAATTAAAAATGTGTTATGCATGGACCAAAGATGAAAGTTTGTTGTGAATAAAAGGTGATAGTCTTAATTCTGAGGTCTTACTCCCTAACCCTCATCCAAAAAAGGTGTTCAAAGGAATGTTCAAATTTAGACGAAATTTGGGTTTAACAGATGTATATTAAGGCATTGGGATAGGGAGTTAAAGGCTCTACCATAAAATAGACTTTTTTTTTGTTGTTGTTGTTTTTTTAAAGTTTTTTTTTTAGTTATTTATTTGACAGGCAGAGATCACAAGTAGGCAGAGAGGCAGGCAGAGACAGAGGAAGGGAAGCAGGCTCCATGCTTTAACCCACTGAGCCACCCAGGTGCCCATAAAATAGACTTTTGATGGGCCATCTCTCAAGTCAAAAAGGTAGTGGAAAATAATCCACAGGTGACAGAAATGTGTCTGTTTCTGAAATCTGGGTGAGGAAAAAAGGTTTCCCTGAAAACTGTAACCAAAGCCCTCTCTTCATAAGAGAAGTTCCTGTTTGCCTGCTTGCTCAACGCTTGCAGAAACCATTGCAGATGTTTCCAGTGGGACACATCAACTGAGTCCTTGCAAGATTCCCACAGACACATCCCAACTGAAGATGGCAAAATTTTAAAACAGCAAAACCACTATGTATGAGTAGAAATAAAAACAAGAAAGGGGACCCAAAGAACTCTTTACTAGAATGATCAGACACAGAATATAAAGTGCTTCAATAAATGAGACTTGAAAACTCACGGTCCAAAGACTGGGAATAGTTTTTAAAGATTCGATTAAAATATGTAGAAATGAAACACACAAAATTAATTTTAGATGGATTGAATGGCTAGTTAGGTGTGGCTGAAGAGTTAATGAATTTAGAAGACAAGCAGGCTGCTTAGAAATCAGACAGACAGGGATGGAGAGGGAAAGCTGGCGGCAGGTATAGTGGGAAGATGTAATCTCCGTTTGCCCTGTGTTGGCGAAGGAAAGAATCAGAACGAAGAGATGATGGTGCGTTGCTTCTTAGAGTCCATGAAAAAAACAGAAGCATTCTCCAGATTCTGAGGTGGAAAAATGAAAGAAAAAGCCAGACCAACACACACTAATAATACCACAGGACACTACAGACAGAGGTTTTATTTTTTATTTATTTATTTATTTATTTATTTTAAAGATTTTTATTTTATTTATTTGACAGACAGAGATCACAAGTAGGCAGAGAGGCAGGCAGAGAGAGAGAGAGAGAGAGAGAGGAAAGCAGGCTCCCCGCTGAGCAGAGAGCCCGATGCGGGACTCGATCCCAGGACCCTGAGATCATGACCTGAGCCGAAGGCAGCGGCTTAACCCACTGAGCCACCCAGGCGCCCTTTTATTTATTTTTTTAAAAGATTTTATTTATTCATTTGACAGACAGAGATCCCAAGTAGGCAGAGAGGCAGGCAGAGAGGGAGGAGGAAGCAGGCTCCATGCTGAGCGGAAAGCCCGATGCAGGACTCGATCCCAGGACCCTGGGATCATGACCTGAGCCGAAGGCAGAGGCTTTAACCCACTGAGCCACCCAGGTGCCTCTGACAAGGGTTTTAGAGGAGCCGGAGAAAAGACTCCCTGCGGGAGAGCTGCAGTTAGCTGCTTGGTGACAGGAATAAAACCAGAACAGTGGGACGGTATCTTCCTCGTGCTGAAGAGTGGTAGCTGTCTGTCTAGAAAGGTGCCCAAGAGAGAAGGCGAAACAAGACCTTTCAAACAGCGGGGGTCCTTTACCGCCTGCAGTCTCTGTGCAAAGTCGGCTTGTGCCTTTTCGCATCGTTCGGACAGTCCCTAGTGTTACATGACACACTGCTTTCTCAGATGAAGGCTCTTTGTGATCATAAATGTTCAGGTCTGCTGTGTTTTGGGTACAGTGTTGCATGGTTTCCAGATGTTAACTTGTTAAAACCTTACAGCCCACGTTTCTTAGATGAGGAAACGGAGTCAGACTTGTTGTCCACAGTCGTCTGACTACGTGTGTGGTGACCAGGGTGTATAGGTACGCACAGAGCCCCTAGGTTTGGTTTGGTTTTTTAACTGTTTGGAAAGTCCCACTTTCAGAAAAATCTCAAGAATAAAAACAGTAGGAGATACCTGTATCACCTTAAGCCATATTCATGAATTGTTAAGTTCCCAGTATCTGGGCCAGGATCAGCTCTTACACTTAGTTACGCTCCTTGAATCTCCCTTCATCTGGATTGCTGTTCCCCCAGCCTTTGTCTTTCATGACATTTCTGAAGTGTGCTGTCATCCCTGCCTCCGCCCCTTTTAAAAAAATAGAATGCTCTTCATTTTGGGTCTGTCTGCTGTTTGCTTATTGTTCGAGTCAGGCTGTGTATTCCCAGCTGGGGTGCTCCATAAAAGTGACGTGATGTCCTTCTCAGAGTGTCCTGTACAGATGCAAGCCATAACATTTGCCCTTCGTGGTTATGGTAGTTTTGATCAGCTAGTCACGGTGTTGTCCAGTTTCTTCACTTTATAATTTCTGTTTCTTAGATACTGGAGATCACAGAAATGCATTTCATCCATAAAATACTTCAGTATCTCTTTAAAGACAAGGACTTTTTAAAAAATCACCACACCTAAAATAATTCCTTAGTATATGTATTTTTTTTAATGAAAAATTTTTATTTCTTATTTGAGAGAGAGCGCACAAGCAGGGGGAGCTGCAGAGGGCGATGGAGAAATGGGCTCCCTGCAGGGAGCCTGATACCGGGCTTGATCTCTTAAAACTGACTGAACCACCCAGGCACCGTTCTATATTTCTGATTGTTGTTTAAATTAATCAAAATGATTATCTCAGAAATGCTTTTTTAGGGTTAGTTTGTTCAAATCAGGATAAAATAAGGTCCACCCATTGCATGTATTAATATCTCAGGTCTTTAAAAATCTATAGAGAATCCTATTTTCTTAATTAGGTTCTTGCTGCATGTAGACAATTATCTGTTGAATGAAGTAGTGAACATGTTATGCTCTTAGGTTCGGCGTTGGGCTATCCTGACCGCAAGAAATTTGGGAAAAGTGGACAGAGATGATTATTATGACTTGCAGGAGGTTTTGACTTGCCTTTTTAAAGTCATTGAGTTGGGACTTTTGGAAAGTCCAGACATTTATACTTCTTCTATTCTCGAGAAGGGTAAACTGATTCTTCTGCCCTCACACATGTATGATACCACCAACTACAAAAACTATTGGTTAGGTAAGTATTGTTTTACACAAACATAACGCTGTTTTTCTATAATTCTTAATGAGTATCATGCAAAGGAAGTGATTTCTTGTGATCTGATCAAGGATTTCATGGCTCCCAATTTTTGTTCTGTTGTTAAAATTAACTGAGTCATTACACATCCTGTTCTTAAACACTATTTATCCTAGAAACCATCTTTGTAAGAGGTAGATGTTCAAGTACGGCAAATCTCTTATTTAAAGCAATACTGCGTATAACAAAACATTAGTATAGCAGTTGATTTTAATGAGGTTTGATATATTTTAAAAGGGATTTTCCCATCTGTAAAATATTTCCTGGTTGAAAGGGATAATAGCTTTGGTTTTCGGTTTTACACTGACCCAGAATAGTTCTACCCTACTTACTTACTCTGAGTCTTAGAGTCATACGTCATATTTAGTAGGATGAGTACTCAGGATATGGTGATCTTAAAATTGAAGGCACCTTAGATTTGAGGAAATAAAAATTGTGTGGTAGTCATCTTAGAAATTGTTTTTTAACCAAGTTTGTGCCATTTCCTCCTTTTACTTTCAAGTCAGTCTAAAGTTCTGTTACTTGGGAGCAGTTGGGTAGGACTATCTCAGACTTAAGTGTCTGAGGAACTGGATGCTGGTTTACTTCATTTTACCGCCTTGTTACTCTTCCCGACTGAGCCAGAGAGGCATGAGCGCTGTGTTTTTTAATCAAGTCAAGAAAACTGCCAATGATCTTACAGGTATATGCATGTTGCTGACCATTCTGGAGGAGCAGGCCATGGACTCACTGTTGCTGGGCTCAGACAAACAGAATGATTTCATGCAGTCAATACTTCACACCATGGAGAGGCAGTCAGATGGTAATAACCTTTATTTGCGAAATGCTTTCAAATACTGTGATGTACAATGTTAGTGTCATTGCAAGAATTTGGGTGTATGGTGTGGACAAAAGAAGAGTGAACATTTGTCTGGTTAACAGATTCACATTTCTCAATTGGAAGGGGCCTTTAGAGTTTAAATTTCTGTACCTTAACCTTCATAAAATTGGAGACTGAAGCCCACGAAAGTTAACTGTTTCATGTTGAAATGCCCAGTTAGTGGTAGAATCAAGACTAGCAGATATATATATGCAGATATATATACAGATATATACATACATATGTGTATATCTGTATATATATCTAGATATATATATTGATATATATATCAAACCTCATATATATGTGTATATACACACACACACATCTATATATATGTATATATATTTTTTAAGATTTTATTTATTAAAAAAAAAGATTTTATTTATTTGATAGAGATCACAAATAGAGAGGCAGGCAGAGAGAGAGGGAGAAGCAGGCTCCCCACCGAGCAGAGAACCTGATGCAGGGCTCAGTCTCAGAACCCTGAGATCATGACCCAAGCCAAAGGCAGAGGCTCAACCCACTGGGCCACCCAGGCGCCCCTAGCAGATACATTTCTAATGACATGGTAGTTAAAATTGTGAAGAAAGCCTTCCCTGTCTCAGGGTCTTCCTTTTTCCTGGTTCTTCCTTTCGCTTTGGTTCTCTAGGGTTCCACTTAAACTAATTACAGTTAAATAAAGAATTCGGTTTTGCAGTCCCACAAGGTGTGTTTCCAGTGCTCAGTAGCCGCATATACCCGGTAGCTACTATATTCTACTATATTGCCCAGTGTGGGTCAGGGACCTTTCCATCAGCACAGAAAGCACTCTTGGACAGTGCTGTTCAGATAGTCTAGAAAACAGAGTGTAAAACTTGTAGTAATATTTATTATTATACCCTCACTTTCTTGTGCTCATGGTTGTGCCAAGCTGATGAGGAAAGATCTGTACTGAATGTTTCTAATCTTTTTTTTTTTTTAAAGATTTTATTTATTTATTAGACAGAGATCACAAGTAGGCAGAGAGGCAGGCAGAGAGAGATATGAGGAAGCAGGCTCCCTGCTGAGCAGAGAGCCTGATGCAGGGCTCGATCCTAGGACCCTGGGATCATGACCTGAGCCAAAGGCAGAGGCTTTAACCCACTGAGCCACCCAGGTGTCCCTGAATGTTTCTAATCTTGATGAAGTAGTAAATATCAAGCGTGTCAGATCCTTTGATATCATTTTCCCCCCACATTCACTTCTCTTTAGGCAATTCCCGTGTGGATATAAACTCATTTGTACAAGATTCTAAGAGAGATATGTAAATGTTACTCTTTGGGGTGGGGAAAGAGCTCATGTTCACCACAGATGGAAGACCAGGTGGGGAGAAGGTAGCAGGTAGCACAGCAACCTTATACAGCATACTGTCCCTGGTGCACCGTCAGACCACTGATGGCCTCAGTTCCGTCACTCCCAGGCTGACTCTGGCTCCTGCCTGACTCTGCCTGGCCACAAGCGCTCGGGACCATTCAGAGGCATCATTGGAGGGTGTGTGGTTAGTTGAGCAGGTGAAACGCATTCCTGACTCCTCTTACTATATGTGTGCTGCCGAAACGAGCACCTTGACTCCTCTTATGAACAGGTTTCATATTGCTTTGGGGTGTTCCTGGAGCCTGGAAGGGGTCGGCTCGTTCCTTGGGGGTATCAGAAGGGGCGTCTCTGTGGCTCCCCTGCACCCCTCTCTGCTGCTGGCTGGGGCGCCCACATATGCTGAGCTTCCAGTAGTGTGTCTGAGCAGCTGTGGTAAGAAGCTGGGTCCTCTGCCCTGCCTTTGGGGGCTGGCGCATCTCATGGTACTCCTGCTCATCCTGGAGCTCCCTCGACCATGGCTTCCACCACCTGACACCCATTGCCCCTTTCCCCCGTGTTACTTTTGTGATCACATACCTTTTCTTGCTATGTTATTCTTAAAGTTACTACTAATTCATTTACCAGTATTTACTACATTTGTAGTTCATTCCATTGTGCCTTTCCCATACAATTCTGTCTTCTCTGTTAATCCGACTTCCCTAACCACCTTCAGAATGGGAGTCCTCTCTTTAAGAAGCCTTTCATAATGGTCTTCAACTGATGACTTTGTTCCTTACTTGAGAGCTTACTGGACATGAGACATTGTGTCATCTGCAGGAAAGGAAGCAAGTAGAGTTTAAGAGTCCTGAGGAAAATAAAGCAGGAAGTTCTAGGTGACCAGATAAGCTCTCAGTGAGATAGAGAGGGAGCAGCTGTGTCAGAAGAATGCTAGAGAAGAGTAAGGGACCAGGGAACGTTTGGTGTAGTAGGAGCATCTGAGCTGGGGCTTGAGGAAGGATGATTCTGATGGGTGGTGCTAATAGTGAAGGCATTCTGGTTCTTGGGAAAAAGCCAGCGGTTTTTGCTGTAGATAAGGTATGATTATGGAAGTGTGAAAAATGAAGCTGAAAGAAACAGAGTAGGATCTTAAAAGTAAGGGCATGACAGAGGGCTTTGACTTCTTGGAAGACATTAAGGAGCACTTGAAGGCCTTTGAGTGGGGCGGTCTTTTGCCACTGCGTATCTGGTAGAGAAGAGGGAGAGGACTGGGGGCAAGAGCTTCTCAGTAATGGGAATTCCTGCCATTTGGATGAAAAGTAGGTAACAAAGCCACATTGAGATATGGATGAATGAAGGGGTGTGTATCTGCTTAGCCTAATATTAGCTAAAGGATTCAGTCCTTTACTGCGGTCCGATGGCACACACAATTCCGATCACGCTAAACCAGGATTTCTTGTATCATGCGCTTTGTTCGGTAGGAAGAATTGCTTCCGGTATGCAGACGGGGTGAGAGAGGGGAGTCTACCTCGACTATCTCAGTTTGTTCCCCATTTAAAAATTTCTTAGTGGTGTATATATAGCTTGAAAATAATGCACAATGAACTTGAAAGTTTACCAGGCTTCTGAAACCCTGTGGTTAGCAGCACTTCGTTTTAAATTTGCTGCTTTGTTCTCAGTTTTGTTGCTGCCCGGATAGAGAATGCTTCGTCCTCATCTTTTTCTGACGGTTTTGTAATCCAGCACTCACTCTGTTGTGTTTCAGATGATAGTGTGGATCCTTTCTGGCCAGCGTTACACTGTTTCATGGTGATCCTGGATCGCCTCGGATCCAAGGTTTGGGGTCAACGTATCGATCCTATTGAGGCATTTCAGACCATTATCAACAATGTGAGCTACAATAAGGAGATCCAGAATATACGGAACAGCTCCGTGAGGTTTGTTCAGTCATATAATCTCAACGAGGAAGTCTGTTGTAACTGACTTGCAATAGGGTTTTCTCCTTTTTGTTTTTCATTTCAGTAATTTCTATATATTCTTACTCTTTAAGGACCAAGTTAGAACCAGAGTCATATTTGGATATGGTGACTTGCAGCCAGATTGTATACAATTATAATCCCGAAAAGACCAAAAAGGTACAAAGCATTTTGAGAATTCACATGATCCTGTATTACCTTTGTATTGTGTAGGCAATGTTGTACATAATTAGTTGAATTACTGATCTTACGATACATAGCTGTTCGGAATCCATTGCTGCGTAAGGGGTTTCTGACTGAACAGATACACATGGGGAAAATGGACTCTCACTACAGGGTGATACTTTGAAAAATGAAGGGCAGTTAGGAAGGGTGGAAGGGTTACAGGATGAGGGAGGTAAGTGACGTGACTGGAATCAAAACCTGCTAATGGAGAGAAGACCAGAGTGCATGGAGGGGTACTCATGAACCCTTGACCTCAACATGGAACTGTGTTTTCCATTTTGGGGGGGCATGTGTATATATGTGAACCAAAGTGGGAAAACTAGGCGATATATATTCTTGTTTATAGCTATGTATTAAATCTGTCATGAATTCTGTTTGCTTGTCTAACGTCTGTATTTCTTTCATTTTAGGATTCGGGGTGGAGATCAGCCATTTGCCCAGATTATTGTCCTAACATGTATGAAGAGATGGAAACATTAGCCAGTGTGCTTCAGTCCGATATTGGTCAAGACATGCGTGTTCATAACAGCACGTTTCTGTGGTTCATCCCTTTTGTTCAGTCCCTCATGGATCTTAAGGATTTGGGTGTGGCGTATATAGTGGAGGTCATTCATCATCTGCACTCCGAAGTCAAAGATGTCCTCAACCAAACAGACGCTGTGTGTGACAAAGTTACTGAATTTTTTCTTCTAATTTTGGTGTCTGTGATTGAGCTGCATAGACATAAAAAATGTCTGCATCTGCTGTGGGTTAGTTCCCAGCAATGGGTAGAAGCCGTTGTAAAATGTGCCAAGCTTCCTACCACTGCATTTGCACGGAGTTCTGAGAAGTCATCTGGAAATTGCTCCAAAGGAACAGCAATGATATCATCTCTGTCATTGCATTCAATGCCATCGAATTCTGTACAGCTGGCTTGTGTACAGCTGATTAGAAGTCTCCTTAAAGAAGGTTATCAGCTTGGGCAGCAAACTCTATGTAAGCGATTCTGGGATAAGCTCAATTTATTTCTGCGTGGAAATTTATCGCTAGGTTGGCAGTTGACTACTCAGGAAACCCATGAATTACAAACTTGTTTAAAGCAAATTATTAAAAACATAAAAGTCAAAGTACCTCAATATAACACTTTTGTGGATCTGAGTCCTGCATGTAAAAGCTCTCCTGCATCTTACAGTAAAGAAGAAAATGAACAAATAGATAGGAAGTCTAATAAAGACCTGCCCTGTTTAGAAAGCTCCAGCCCAACATTTCCTAAAGAACCAATGAAAGCGGAGACCTATCAGATGCAAGAGAATATATTGATCAAAGCAAGTAACACTATAGAAGAGGATAATGAGCAAAATTTTATAAAAGACTGGAAACTAGAAGATCATGTCCCAGCCGAGTCATGCATAAAGAAGAGTAGTAAAAACCTTTTCACTGAAAAAGGTCAAGATCAAGTTAAAAAAAGTACAGGGAAGCAGAAGTCTGTGAAAGAGAATTGTACTTCAAGGAATGATCCAGAAAGGGGATGTGACAGAGGAATAATCATGTCAACACGTTTGTTAACCAGCTCTAGCACTGAATCTCTGGAGAAGGCATCCACATCAACTGATGATTTCTCTTTCAAGGATGATGCTCTTGGCAAAACCTCAAAATCAAAAACTAAGGCACGTAAAGATGAAATCTGTGCTAAGTTATCACATGTAATAAAGAAGCAACACAGGAAAGGTACTTTGGTCAGTAATACTGGCAATTTAGAGGAAAACCTGGCTGTGTCTAACATGGACCGTTTCTATTCAAGGAAAGATTCAGGAGGTCAGAAAGGGGACGGCTTCATGCACAATCTCTCTTTAGATCCTAATGGCATTCTGGATGATAAAAATGGGGAACAAAAATCTCAAAACAGTTTATTGCTGAAAAAGAAGCCACTGAAGAGTGAAGAGTTAGATGTTTTCTCTTCCCATGAAAACAGCTATCAAATACAGGAATGTCACATTGATGATAAAGATTTGGTCTCATTTACGGAAGTGACCAACACTTTTGTGAAGAAAACTTCTCCCTTCAAAGATCCTGTGACTGTTTTTGAATCAAGAGATAAGGAAAGTAGCAAGAACAGTAGTCCGTTGTCTTCTCACTTGAGAGAACAGGCTCTTGGCCTAAGTCCTCAGTCTGACACCTTAACAGATTCTCAGGTAGACAGAGACCTCCACAAGTTATCTTTACTAGCTCAGGCCAGTGTTATTAAGTTCCCATCAGATTCAACTCAAAAAAGCTCATCCCAGCTACAAAGAAGAGTGAAAGATGACAGAAGGTGTGTCCTGGGTGACCAGAATAATACTGGGGAAGCCTGCCGGGGCCAGATTATTATTATTTCAGATTCTGATGATGATGACGACGATGATGAAATTCTGGGTTTTGAGAGACCTATTAAGCAAGATAAAATAGGCATCAAGAAAGAATGTCCGGAGCAGCATACTTCAATAGGTAGTGCGAATGTGGAAAAGAAGCTAATAAAGGAAGAGGAGACAAAGTCCCTTTTGCAGTTTGAGGAATCGGATTCTCAGTTTTTTGAGTTTGAAAGTCCATGTGAAGTGTTTTCTGTTTGGCAAGATCAGGAACCAGACAAGAATTCAGTTCAAGAGAATGAGAAAAATTCTTTTTCAGCTGACATAGCTGATATCACAAATGATTGGGGTTATGAGACAGATTATGTATCTGAAGAGGTTATTAAGAAAGTAGCAGAAGGCATTGAAAAGCACACAGAACCGCAGAGCAGTATTTCTGTTGGGGAAATTCATGAAATTGAAGTAAAAAAACGTAAGCGAAAACGATTTGAAAAACCTATGGCTGAAGATCGTCCAAGACCTTCACCTTCTGATAGAAATGAGGACCAGCCTGATATTCTTAATGAGAGGAGTCTGACTGAAAATGATTTTGAAAGTGTGGACCTAAGGACAAGTCCCAGTTCAAGTGTTCAGAGAGACAAAGACACTACAGTTGCACTAAAGAAGTCTTCTCCAAAGCTTCGTACTTATTCCAAACCCATTAGGAGAGTCCCACTTTCTAAAACTCCTAAGAGAGCGCATTCAGATACCAAGAAAGGGCAGAATAAAAGTTCAAATTACATAAGTTGTAGGACAACTCCTGCTATAGTTCCACCAAAGAAATTGCGCCAGTGCCCTGAACCAACTTCAGCGGTTGAGAAACTTGGTCTAAAGAAGGCTCCTCGTAGGGCATTTGAGTTGTCTCAGCGATCTCTAGAGTATTTAGTTCAGTTACGCCACCATGGCAAAACTGTTGGAGTGGTTGATACTAGAAAAAAGACTAAGTTAATTTCCCCTCAGACTCTCTCTGTCAAAAATAATAAGAAACTGCTGACAAGTCAAGATCTTCAGTTGCGAAGGCAGATGAGATCCAAATCACAAAAAAATAGACAAGGACTTTCGGATTTTGAAAGTAAAGAGACTACAAGAGCAGGGCCGTGTGCAGCACAGAATTCTGACATACTTGTCCCAGAATCAGATGGTTCAGATTACAGTTATAAAGGAGGAACTGAGGTGGTTGCTCACACCACTGGGAAACAGTCAATAAAACGTGTGTCTTCAGAACCAGAACCCATGAAAACAAAATATGTCTCTCAAGTGACAGATGATACTTGCCTCTTGAGCCCCTGTGCTTCTGTTGTGTTAAATGGGAGAATACCAACAAATGAAATAAATGTCTCTGCTTCAGCCGACCCCTTAGGTGGAAGTGACCCAACAGTACATCGTTCAGAGTTGGCAACTTTGAAAGACGGAGAGCTGGACTCGAACAGTGATACAGAAGATGAGAATATATTTCTGACACAGCACAATCCTGAAGATATGGATTTGTGTTCACAGATGGAGAACGGAAATGAGAAACTCATTGAAGTAATTCGTGGCAAAGATACAGCACAGGCGGAAGAAGATTCTGTAAGTCGGCATCAGTTGGAATCTTGGAGTAGCACAAAATGTAAGTACAAAGATTGTGTTGAAACACCGAAAAACCAGGGTGAATACTGCGCAAAACACTGTGAAGCCAAAGCAGCCGATGAAGATGTATTTCGTAAACCTGGTTTGCCTCTTTCTGCATCTAAGCCTTCGAGACCTTCCACTGCTAAGATTTTTAGCTCAAGTAGTACCTCACGAATTGCTAATCTTTCCAAGTCTTTGGAAAGTACCCCTGCACTTCCACCAGCTCTGAAAAATAAGTCAAGTGGGGCACAGGCTGTTTTGAAAGTCCCACAGCCAGCCTCTGTGTTGTCTCCAAAGCCGGTGGGTGAAGTGAAGAGTTTGTGCAATATTCTTCATCCTCAGACTCTAAATAATTCCAACAGGCAAGGTTACAAACTGACGTTTGGTGAAAGCAAATCCTTCTCCGCTTCCACTCCAGTCAACATTCTCTTGTCATCACAGTCCATCTCTGACACCTTTGTCAAAGAGGTTTTAAAATGGAAATACGAAATGTTTGTGAACTTTGATCAGTGCGGGCCCCCAGCAAGCCTTTGTCAGTCCATCTCAAGACCTGTGCCTATCAGATTTCAAGATTGTGGTGATTATTTTAATGTTTTTTTCCCTTTGATGATACTGAATACTTTCGAAACAGTAAGTATATTTTAATTGTATACTTGCCGAGACTTTGAAGTTGCTTCTTTTTTTTATTTTGGTAGTGATTAGAGTACAGTTAAAATAACTGACCTAGTTTTGATTTAGATGGAGCTTTGAGATACGTTGAACGGACGTTTATGCCAGATGCTGTTCTAGTTGCTGGTGATACAGAGGAATACTTTCTTAACCTCTGCCCTTCTGGGGCCTCCAGACACAATTCAGAGTGCTAATGAACCAAGTCCAGAGGTAGCACAGGAGTGTTTTTTGATACAGAGGTAAGGGAAGACTTCTCAGAGGAGATGGTTTCCCTTCTACATTTATTTTTAAGTAATAACAAACCTTTACTGAAGTTTTCTTGAGGAGGTGGCATGGGGTAAATTACATTGAACAACACAAAGCAGTAAATTCTAAATTCCTTTTTCTATATCTGTCTTCCCAGTTTCTCACTCATCCTAGCAATTGCTCTCTCCCTTTAATTGCCTCCCCTGTCTCAATGCGTATTCTGGTTCTTCTGTCTTCCTTACTCTCCCTGGTGAGGATTGCCAAGTAAAATACAAGATTCCCAGTTAAATTTTAATCTCAGAAAAACAGTGAATGATTCTTTCAAGTGTAAGCATCCAACTGCATTTTGAAAAACAAAGCAGGTTGGGGTGAGAAGTTACATTTTTACTTTTTCAAGTTACTTTAAAAAAAAATGAGTGTGTAACAACCTGAATTTCTTAAAATCATAAGCAAGAACACTGAGGTAAATATTTGTGTACTCATTTACCTGCAAGGTATTTGGGTGGCCCATACGTGTCAAGTTTTATTACAGGCCTCTGCCTTCTGAATGTGATCATTTCAGATTAGGAGAAGGGCCCTAGTGTATCTAGCACAAAGGGCATAGGGCATTTCTGACAGAAAGGTTCAATAAGAAATAAGTGTTTACACTGGTACCAGAAGGAATCCAGCATGGGAAGTATATTCCAGGCAAGCTGAGGGCAGATACTAAGGGGGGGGGATCCCGCTCAGCATGTTGAAGGAAAAGGAAATGTATCACATGAAGGGGCAAGTGTGCTACGTAAGATCATCAAGTAAATTGTGAATATTTGTTATAAAACTTGAATCAGAGCATCCTTAAAATATACTTTATATCAATTTATGCCCTCAATTTTAGCCATTGTTTAAGATTTAGTTTAATAGTATTTCAAAAGCGTTAGAAACAACTGACTGACAAAGGGTCTTTAATATCTCCAGAAAAGCAAAGTGAAATACTGATGTGGTATTAGGAGAATTATTTTCTTCCCATAGAAATATTCTTAGCTTAGTGAACAGTATATGTAGTTAAATGTGCTTGGGAAAATACATTTTATTCATTTTGAAGCTAATTTTTTTTTAAAAAATCTTTATTCTTCCTGAAAAACTCGCTGGGAAGCCATTCACAGCCCTGAAATTTAGGACAGATGTATTTTTTATTTACTCTTCCCTAAATTAAGAGCTAATCCTATATATTCCTTGATAAGATTTCTTCCCTTCAGGACGTTTTTGTAGCTTTAGCCTTTTCAAAACAGAATAGGCACAAGTTCCATTTATAGATACACAATAGTTTATTTTTAATTTTTTATTATTTGAGAGAGAGCACAAGCTGGTAGAAGGGGTGGTTGAGGGAGAGGGGGAAGCAGGTTTCCCACTGAGCAGGAAACCTGACATTGGGCTTGATCCCCAGACCCCTAGATCATGACCTGAGCTGAAAGCAGACACAACTGACTGAGCCACCCAGGCACTCTTTACATATATAAAGTTTGAAATAGTCAAATACTTTTGTAAAAAATGGCACGTATCCCTCATCCCCTCAGTAACCATTTTTTATTCTCAGTGGATCCTTTTGATGTCTACTTTCTACTTCCATATTTTTAAAACGTATCACTCGTGTGACATCTTAATTTTTCAGTTTTAGGCATTTTCTTTTGCTATAGGAAGTACCCTTTCTTCCAGCCCTGCGTTTGCACTCATCTTTCCTGCCCCTCATCCTCATTACAGAGCTGTTTTATGATTTTTAGGTCAGTGTTTATTGTTGTTTTGACTTTATAAAAGGTATCCTTTTCTACAGCTAAGTCATATAGTATGCTATATGTTTATGCCAGATGTAACTACTTTTCCTTTCCTTCTCAACTCTTGTTTTTTTCTGGGTTTATTATCTCATTTAACTTTCTGTATACTTAAAACTAAATTAGATTCAGACTCTCTTGGATGTTTAAATCTCTAATGGTCAGGTACACGCAGTAATCTGTAAGTTTCATATTCTTGGTTTATGGTGGTTATCCCAGAGGACTCCCCACCCTCATCCCGGGCCTTGCGTTTCCTTCTTTCCTGTGTAGGCTCTCTTTCTCTTGTGCCCCTAGTCCTCTTTCTTAGTTATGCCATCATTTTAGGAAGGTACAGCCTTCCAGCTTCCTGAGAAAAGGATGTGTGGATGATAAAGTTTTGACACCTTTCGTGTCTTAAAATGTCTTTGATTTTCTCATTTTTTTCTACTTTCCATCTCACTTTTCTTTTTCTACTTTTTAAATCTTTTTTTTTTTTTTTTTTTTTTTTTTTTTTTTTTTTTTAAAGATTTTATTTATTTATTTGACAGAGAGAAATCACAAGTAAGCAGAGAGGCAGGCAGAGAGAGAGGAGGAAGCAGGCTCCCTGCTGAGCAGAAAGCCCGACGTGGGGCTCGAACCCAGGACCTGGGATCATGACCTGAGCCGAAGGCAGCGGCTTAACCCACTGAGCCACCCAGGCGCCCCTTCTTTTTCTACTTTATTGGAGGCTTTCTCACCTATTGAATTTTTTGAACATACTGAGTTTCATGGGACTCTTGGTCTCTAAGGATTCTATTTTATAGGATCCTGTTCTTTTCATGGGCATGGCATTTCTTTATTGTCTGCAATTTGGTAATGATAGTTTTAAAGTTCGTTAAAAAGTTCTCTTTGCGTGGTTCCTGTCCCCCCAGTTGCTTTTTGCCTGTTCATTTTAGTGTCTACAGACCTTTTACATTAACTCTTTAGATAGCTAATGATTTGGGGTGATCTACTCACAGTTAAGAACAGGACACTGAAAAGCAGATAGGAACATTATTCCTAGTAGCCCAAAAGGGGAAATAACCCAGATATCCATTAGCTGAAGAATGGACAAAATGTATTAATGTCCATACAATGAAATGCTATTCAGTTCTAAAAAGGAGTAAGCCATTATCTGCTACTTTTACGTGTTTGTTGATGAACCTTGAAAAATTATTATATATTATAATGTAATTTATATAATATATGTTGTTATTGTTACTATTATGCTGATACCTGCAACTAATATTAGCTGTCCGGTATACTTCAATTACAAAGAAAATATATTGGTAAGTGAAAGAAGTCAGACACAGATGGCCATATATTATAAGATTCCATTTATATGGAATGTCTAGAATAGGTAAATCCATAAAGACGGAAAGGTAGATTATTGGTTACCAGGGGTTGGGTGGAGGAGGGAAAGGAGACTCCCGGTAGGTATAGGGTTTATTTTGAGATGATGCAAGTGTTCTGGAATTTAAGTAATGGTGATAGCTCCATGAAATAGTGAATATACTGAAAACCACTAAAAGGGTACACTTTAAAATGGTAAATTTTATATTGTGTGAAATACATCTCAGTTTGTGAAAATGCTGTAAAAAAAGGCGGGGGGATGAATTTAAATAGTGATGGGTTAAAAGAGATGCTTAGGAGTACCTGAAACTCCTCCTGTGCTAAAATGATCCTTTTTATTGCACTCTGCAAATTAAACGGGATCTGAAGGACACCAGAACATGGTGGAACCCAGCGTTAATTTCATTCTTTGTGTGAAGATTGTATGATTCAGTGTAGTTACAAATCTATTTTGTTGTGTATAAGATTAAAGAGAAGCTCTGAGTGAAAGGGTAGGACAGTTAAGTGTTGGCATTTTGTTGTGAAGCCCCATTCCCACCCTTACATGTCAACATCTGGAGTCTTTTTTCCTCTCTTTAAGTGAGGTCAGGTTTCCCAAAGGATCTTCAGATATTTCTGCCCGGAAGGGGTAGGTCTGATGGGGAGCTGACTGGGGAGCTGACTGAGGGATGAGGGTCAGGGGACAGAGGGAAGGGGGTCCTGGCATTCAGTGTAGAAGCATTTGGCTAATTTCCCTCTTTGTCAGTACCGGATCTCCACCATACCTGCTGCCCCCAAGGCTGAAGACTGTTTTTTACCCTCTCCACAGACAAAGTCTCTGCAGTGTTTTGCGGGTAGCAGGGAGGGGCTGTCTCCCTTCAGCCCTCCTTCCAGATCAGAGGTCTCCATCACATAGCTTACCGGCTGCAGCTCGGCTTCTTGGGCTTTCTGAGTCCGCTACCGTTCATCCAGCTGCTTTCCAGCTTCCAGCATTTTGAGACATGTGTCTTATGTTCTTTGTCCTAATGAACTAATCCTGTTTTTAAAAATTTTCTTTGGTGTTTTGGTGGGGTATCAAGAGGGGTGAAAGGGGAAATGGCTGTGTTCAGGCTCTCATTTTTATTTGAAATTTTCTTTTTCCTTTTTTAACCATACAGCTTAAGCTACATTGCTTTAGCATTTCTTTTTTTTTTCCCCCTTTTTTAGATTTTATTTATTTGACAGAGAGATAACAAGTAGGCAGAGAGGCAGAGAGAGCGGGGAAAGCAGGCTGCCCACTGAGCAGGGAGCCCGATTTGGGGCTCCATCCCAGGACCCTGAGATCATGACCTGAACTGAAGGCAGAGGCTTAACCCCACTGAGCCACCCAGGCACCCCATTAGCATTTCTTGTGTTTATTCAGGCCAACAGTTATTGGTGGTATTAAGATGCCTTGATTCCTTTAAATTTTATTCTAATGAGCCACAGACTGTGGCGTCAACCACAGCCCTGGACCAAGGCTCATTACCCTCATTCTGATGGAATTTGACTTCATAATGTTTGTTAATAGAATGCTGTTTGGTTGGTATCTTATTTAGGACATAAAGCATATTTAGTCACTATATCTTACTGCAGGTGAAATGACATTATGTAAATTAACACTTGGTGCGAAAGACAGGTGAGAGCAAATTCAAGTTCTAGCAATAGGAGTCTTTTATATACTGATGTGCCTGATAGAAGATACATTTGTTTTTTAATCCTTACATTTAATGCATAAAAGTACCAGATAAATGTTTGCCATTTTGGCAGGTTCCCCTTTTTTGGGGGGTTGTGGCAAATGCTCTTTTATCTTAATGTTTATATTTGCTGTCCTTGTCTGCAGTTCTCTTCTGTCACCAGGCTCATTGTAGGCTGTAGGATAGGGAGCAGGTAGGAAGAAAGTGCTCTTCTTGGGTCCTAACTTTGATTGTCAGTACCTAAATCCCCTGTAGTGAAATTGCTTCATTTCTTTAGCTCATCTCAGATTGTAATTTGTTCTGAAAGGAAGCAAAACAGGTTGAATAAATGACATTGGGAAGCTGCTCTTGAGACCTGGCAGGGAGCTGAAGAAGAGCATTCTGTGCAGGGTAGAGGAGCATGTCAGGAATGTGATGCTTTGAGATGGGAACTAACTGAGCATGTATGAGCAGAGAGATTAGGCTGGTGTGGCTGCAGTGAAGGAACTGAGGGGAAAGGGGAAATAAGATTGGAGAAGTAGGCAGGAGCCAGATGGTATATGGCCCTGGAACTATGGGTTGGGGTTTCATCCTCAGTTGAGTGAGAAAGTGCTGGAAGATGTTTAGTTGGTGTTAGGGTGGGGAGTAGTAATATGCAGTAGATGGCAGTTTTTTACCCATCATTCATGGTTACTCCATGGAGAATAATCTGGAAAGGCAAGCATAGATGCTATAGATGTGTTAAGGGGCTGTTAGAGTAGCCTGGGAGAAAGATGATGGTACTTTGATTTGGGTGGCAGCTGTGGAAGTAAAGAGAAGTGAATTCATTGTGGGTAAATTTTGGAGATGTATTGATGGAATGGATGTTGGAATTAAGGAAAGAGAAGATGATTCGGAGGCTTTTGGCTTAAGCATCTGGTTGGGTGATGATGCTGTTTACTGGGCATCACATGCATTTGGGCTAATGGCTGTCTCTTCTACAGGTGACATCATAGAAGCCACAGGGATGTAGTTGAATGTGTTAGACGAATATATATTGTGGGAAAGCCTAGGGGCGGGTAGGACATGATGTGGGTCTCAGAGTGGGAAGGAAATGATAGACCAGACTAGAAGAACTGCCACAGATGGGAGTTAGAGTGGATTTTTTACTTTGCCCTTTTTCCTTCCTCTCATCCTGCTGGGCTAGAACACTGCTTTGATGTTACCGTGTAGTGCAGAGCAGAAAAATTGCAGCTAGCTCATGTCTGCCAAAAGTAGTAGGTAGCACTAGGGTTGTTCTATATAGCCCAGCCCATATGAGGCATGGCTGACAGTAAGAGTCTTTGAATTCCTGGGTTCTTGAAAGTTCTCATCCCTAGGGCTAGGTTATTGTAACCAAGGGAGTCAGAGTTTGAAAAACATAAGTGCTGGGGTAGATTTGCTGATTATAATATTACCATGCTCATTCCATGAGATATGCTCCCCCCATTACTCCCTACCCCATTCATAAGCAGAGGCACAAAAGCTAGAGTGGTGCTGGGATTTAGTCCCTTCCCCTCCTCCCCTGCCCCATGTACCTATCCAAGTGATGTGCCTAGTATCAGTGGGGAGTATGAATTCAAGAGGGGGAGAGATGAGTCTCCTTGGAGTATAGTCACTATAAGGGAAAAGTAGCAAACTGGAAAATACAGAGAAGATAAAGCAAAAGTAGTGGAGCAGACAGAAAAAGATTTTAGTCCTAAGCATGTTAAGTATTTTCAGAGATAAAGGAGAGAACATGAAACATGAAGCAGGAGAAACTGTAACAATGCAGAGAAGATAGTGTGGCTGAAAGAGATAATAGTTGAAATCAAGAATTCATAAGTGGCATGAATAATATACACAACCTGAGGGATCAGGAAAGGATGAAAGTGGGAAATAGAAGAGAAAAGGTACAGGTTTGGTACAAGTACAGTTCTGTGTGTAATAAGGATCTCAGGAGGGAAAAAATGAGCTGAGATGATAAAACTGAAAATTTACCAGTTAAGAGTTTGGGTTGAGAGGGTTCTTATATAGAGAATATAACTAAGCACACATATACCATAACAGTTGCAGCAAGACCTTGATGTACTAGTCTTGCTGCAACTAGAATGTACTGAAGAGGCAAGTTCCAGTAGTAACACTCTCTGCCAGAGGCATGCGTAAAAAGAGCTAGAAAAGTTATAATGGAAGGATGGAAAAAAGATGGTAACAGAAGAACATGAACAAAAGAAAGCAGGACTGCAGTTTTACAATCAAAATTAAACGTGAAAATAGTTCAGAAACACAAAGACAGTAGGTACTATAACCCAAGAACATAGAACCAACCATGAGCATGTGTGGATGCAGTGGTTTAATCTCAAAATATTCAAAGCAGCAACTGACAGAGCGGTGGTTGTGGACAATGACAGCTACTCCAGCTAATACTCCGTAATACAGTTAGGAAGGTAAAGAAAACAGCGGTGAATAATTGGAAGTGTCATAATCCTGATCATTTGCAGATGGTATCGCTATCTACATAGAAACTCCGGTAGAATCAGTAGTTGGGTACAAGGTGATGTGCAGAAAAAATGTTCCTTTATAGCTGTAATAACTAGCTAGAATGTATGAAAGAAGTATCAGTTATAATCAAACCCAAACTGCAAACATGTTAAGAGCTTAGCAGCGAATGCATGAGGTATTTATGGAGAACAATTGAGTCTTAACTCTATTTTAAAGGCCATTAAGAAAGAGTAAATAAATGAAGAGAGGTACCATGTTCATGGATAAGACAATTTAACATTATAAAAATATGACTTCTCTCGGAATCTATACAGTTGATACAGTTTCAGTTAAAATTCCAGCAGGATTTTTTAAAAAAAAAGCTGCAGGGAGGGACAAAAGCAAAGGGAGAAGCAGACTCCCCGCTGAGCAGGGAGCCCAACTTTGGGTTCTGTCCCAGAATCCTGGGACCATGACCTGAGCTGAAGGAAGATGCTTAACCAGCTGAGCCACCTAGGTGCCCCCAAGCAGGACTTTTTTTGAAGAGCTTTATAAGCATTTTAAAATTTATGTGAAGAATAAAATATTTTAATAGTCATTTTGAAAAAGAACAGCGTGATGGGGAGAGGGGACACTCACCTTATTTAATATGAAAACATATTCAAAGTGTTGTAATTGGAGGGCACGGGAATGGGCAGACAACTCACTGAAGTGGAACAGAGATCCTTTAGCTCCTGAGACCTACCCCCCGCCCCCACCCCTTGGCCTATATGACAACCTAGGATAAGAATGCTAGACTGCCACAAGTCAGCAGGGAAAGGATAAATTGTTAGATAGTACTGGGGAAATTGTCCTACTCTAGTGGGAAAAAATTAGCTTACATTACTGTCTTATAGCACATAATCGTCAACTAACACGTGTATTTGAAAGAATTACATGAGAGAATAAACAATATCAGAAAACACATGTCAGTTTAGGTGACTGAAGTCCTAAAAACCCAAGAAGTATTAAGCACAAGATGAAAAATTTGGGTTTTACCCTATCAAAGTTAAACATTTTTCAGTGAAGGACCCCATATTCATAGTTAACAGGAAGAAGAGTTAAAATATTCCAAAAGTGACAAGAGACAGCTAGAATATACAAAAAGCTTTTGTAAATCAACAAAAAATATGGGGAAATCAGTAGAAGATGGACAAGAACTAAAACTAGCCATCCATCAAAGGGAAGACTAAATGGTGAATATATGTAGTGCTGCTCTAACTCACAAAGAAGAAAAGGATGTTAACAGAGTGGTGAGCCAAAGTTTGTGATCCTAGTTGACCTCTTAGTTTCAGACTGAGGTGTATGCATCAGAACATGCACATGTCCGTCCCTGTAGCCTCAAGATGTTATTAAAAGAATTGTTTACAGAGCGGGAATCAGTTAGGTTGGATGAATAAAATATGGCAGTTCTAACTGCAGTCAGTAGCAACACTTTTTTTTTTTTTTTAAAGATTTTATTTATTTAATTGACAGATACCGCAAGTAGGCAGAGAGGCAGGCAGAGAGAGAGAGAGGAGAAAGCAGGTTCCCTGCGGAGCAGAGAGCCTGATGTGGGGCTCGATCCCAGGACCCTGGGATCATGACCCGAGCCGAAGGCAGAGGCTTTAACCCACTGAGCCACCCAGGCGCCCCGCAACAGACTCTTAAGTACTGACTGAAAACAAGTAGGCACGTTTACACCGCAGTGTCCTTTGGGTAAACACACACTGCACTGGATTTTTTTAGTGATGCTCGTTCTAGACACAGTGAGTGTGGAGGGTGGAAGTTCTGGCCTTGCGGGTAGAGGAAGAGAGGCCTTGCATAGAGTGTTGATGGGAGTACATCTTGCACTGGAGGTTTTGATGAATTCTGTTGACCTGACATCAAAAGAAAGGCAAAAAGAGGGCAAGGAAGTAATCTTTGAAAGTGGAGTATGCCACATGGATGAGACATATTGGTGGGTTGGTTAGGACAGAAGCCAGGTAGAAAAGACGGGAATAGCAGGACTGTTTTTGGAAAAGGAAGGGGAGCAGAAAAATGGGGCAGTAGTTGGATGGTGATTCAGGAATTAAAGAAAGGTTTGTTTTGTTTGCTTCATGGTTCTTTTTTTTTTTTTCCCCATTAATAAACTTTACTTTATAAAGCATTTTCAGATTTACAGCAAAAGTGAGGACAAAGCACAGAGTTCCTATATTACCCCCCCCCCCTCCCGTCTCCACATGGTTTGGGTTGGTTTTTTGTTTTCCAAGAAGTAGGTCAAGGTGTATGCTGATAGGAAGAAGCAATGAGCAGGAAGAAATTGATATAAGACAGTGGATAACTTCAGAAATTGTCTTAAGGAGGTAAAGAGGGATTCAGAACAAAATTAATGGGTTTGCCTTTGACTCTGTAGAGAAAGGGAAGACAGGATGTACGAGTATGAGTGGCAGTTGCTTCGTAGGTTTTGGGTTTGGTTCTATCTTCTCGTAACCTGTAAGGCAGGCGTGGCACTGGTTATTGGGAGCCACCGTTGCACAAACTGTTTTTCTGCAGTGAAATAGCTGTTATTTTAATAATGGGATTTTTTTTAAATCAAGAGAATTATCTTAACCATCTCATTATAATAAAAGAAAATGTATGTAGTGGTAACATTTTTATAAAAATGTAATATTAGAATACTTGATCTGAAAAATTACCAAATTTTTAGAAACCTACAGTTTTATAGAATAATCCCATTCTCTATATTTATTGAAAAAAGAAGACCGGTATGTCCTCTGAGTACAGGGCCTGACTGGACATGTTTCCCCCTCCCCCCCCACCCAGTGTAAAGAAAAGGGACACAGTATGTTTTTGAAGTTACAGTGTGTTATATGATATTACACCATTTCCACTCTTCTGTGATAATTTGAAGAGCCAGTGTTAGTTTCTGCTCAGTGTGTTGTAAATGTTCTACCCAGGGAGCTTACTTTCTAACTATATGCGTGATTATTTGTCCTCCCTAGGTGATTTCTTACAAACTTAATACTGCTTTAATGGACCACAAGCATTCACTTACTTGTACCTTTAACTACTATTTCACTTAATGTGAAAATATTAGCACATGCCATTCATGATGTTTCAATTTTCCAAGTCCAGAAGGTTATGAAACAGATAAAACTGTAACTTCATCAAATGTACAAACCAGTGTATATGTGGTATATTGAGTATATTCATTAGTACTTTTTTTGAGTTTCCCTGTGATCTCTCAATAAGTTTGGCCTCTAGTAGGCCATTATAGCTTAATGATCAGAGATCCTCTTTATTTCTGGCTCCTAAGGTTGCTTTGGAAATTAAAAACCTGCACATGTTTATAGCAGCTTTACTCGTAACTGCTATAAAGTAATTATTTTTATTAAACTATTTTTAGAGTAGTTAATTGGTTTACAGCAAAACAGAGCCGAAAGTACAGAGTTCTCATATATTCCTGTCTCCACATGCATGCGTGCCCTCCCCTGTTATCAACATCTGGTGCCGGACTGGTACATTTGTTAGAATTGACAGATGTGCGTTGGCTCATTGATTTCCATTAGGGTTCACTCTTGGTCTACAGGTTTTCACAAACGTGTGATGTCCTGTGTCTGCCATTATAGTATCAGACGGAATAGTTACCCGCCCTAAAAATCTCCTGTGCTCTTCATGTGCATCTCTCCCTCCTCCCTAAGCACTGACCGCCACCCTTTTCACTCCCTCCTCCCTAAGCACTGACCGTCACCCTTTTCACTCTTCCCATGGTTTTGCCTTTCCACAATGCCATGGAGTTGGAATCCTCCACTCTTCACAGGCTTCTTTCACTTACTGTGCCTTTTTTTTTTTTTTAAAGATTTTATTTATTTATTTGACAGAGAGAAATCACAAGTAAGCAGAGAGGCAGGCAGAGAGAGAGGAGGAAGCAGGCTTCCTGCTGAGCAGAAAGCCCGATGTGGGGCTCGAACCCAGGACCTGGGATCATGACCTGAGCAGAAGGCAGCGGCTTAACCCACTGAGCCACCCAGGCGCCCCCTTACTGTGCCTTTTAAAAAAAAGATTTATTTTGAGAGAGAGAACATGCACGCACGTGAGTGGGGGTAGGGAAGAGGGGGAGAGGAAGACAGTCTTAAGCAGGCTCTGTGCCCAGATGGAGCCTAACGTGCTGCTCAGTCCCATGACCCTGAGATCATGACCTGAGCTGAAACTGAGTCAGAAGCTCAACTGACTGAGCCACCCAGGTGCCCATCTTTCATTTAATACGCATTTAAAGTTTCCTCCAGATCTTTTCATGGCTTAACAGGTCACTTCTTTTTAGTGCTGGGTAACATAGCCCTTGTCTAGATGTACTTCAGTTTATTTATCTGCTCACCTACTGAACAGTGTCTTGGTCACTTCCTAACTGTCAAAGTGACAGTTAGGAAGCTCCTGTAAACATGGGCGGGTTTTTTTTTTTTTTTTTTTAAGATTTTATTTTTATTTATTTGACAGAGAGAGATCACAAGTAGACAGAGAGGCAGGCAGAGAGAGAGAGAGAGGGAAGCAGGCTCCCTGCTGAGCAGAGAGCCCGATGCGGGACTCAATCCCAGGACCCTGAGATCATGACCTGAGCCGAAGGCAGTGGCTTAACCCACTGAGCCACCCAGGCGCCCCATGGGCGGGTTTTTAATGTATATAAGTTTTCAGTCCATTTTAGGTAAATGTCACATGCAGTTACTGCATAAAAGTGTATTATAGGAAGGGGCACCTGGGTGGCTCAGTGGGTTAAGCCTCTGCCTTCGGCTCGGGTCATGATCTCAGGATCCTGGGATCAAGCCCTGCATCGGGCTCTCTGCTCAGCTGGGAGCCTGCTTCCCCCTCTCTCTGCCTGCCTCTCTGCCTACTTGTGATCTCTGTCTGTCAAGTAAATAAATAAAATCTTAAAAAAAAAAGTGTATTATAGGTTCTGTAAGAAACAGCCTTCCAGGGGCGCCTGGGTGGCTCAGTGGGTTGAAGCCTCTGCCTTCCGCTCGGGTCATGATCCCAGGGTCCTGGGATCGAGCCCCGCTTCGGGCTCTCTGCTCGGCGGGAGCCTGCTTCCTCCTCTCTCTCTGCCTGCCTCTCTGCCTACTTGTGATCTCTGACTGTCAAATAAATAAATAAAATCTTTAAAAAAAAAAAGAAAAGAAACTGCCTTCCATAGTGGCTTAAGGTACATATTTTGCATTTCTACTAGTAATGAGACTTTGCATTGCTCCATGTCCTCCTCGGCATTTGGTGGTATCAGTGTTTTGGATTTTGGCCATTCTAATAGGCACTTGGTGGCATCTGATTTTCAGTCTCTAATCGCATAGGATTGTGGACATCTTTTCCAGTGTTTACTTGCCATTGTATATCCTCTTTGGGGATATCCTCTTTTGCCCATTTTGGGGTGATTTTCTTATTGTTAAGTTTTAAGGGTTCTTTATAAATTTGGGGTAATAGTCCTTTGTCAGGTGTATCTCTTGCAAATATTTTCTCCAGGTCTGTGGCTTCTCTTCTTATTCTCCTGACATTGTCTTACTCAGAGCAGAACGTTTTTAATGACGTCCAGCTCATCAGCTCTTTCTTTCATGGGTCATGCCTTTGATGTTACATCTGAGAAGTCGTCACCATACCCAACTTCTCTAGGTTTGCTCCTGTGCTACCTTCTAGGAACTTTATGGTTTTGCATTTTACATTTAGATCTCTGATCTATTTTAAGGTAATTTTTTGAAGGGTGTGATATCTGTGTCTACCTTCATTTTTGTGGGTGCTCAGATGTTTAGCACTGTTTGTTGAAAGAGATCGTCTTTGCTCTGTTGCATTGTTTCTTGCTCCTTTGACCCATTGACTGGGATTAGATCATTTATGCAGGTCTGTTTCTGGGCTCTCTGTTCTGTTGCATTGATCTCCTTATTTATTCGTTCATCAGTACCACACATCTTGATTACTGTAGCTTTATGGTAAATCTTGAAATTGGGTCCTCTGACTTTGTTCTTCAGTATTGTGTTAGCTACTCTGGATGATTTGCCTCTCCATATAAACTTCAAAATCAGTCTGTTGATACTTTGCTGGGATTTTTATTGGGATTGCATTGAATTTATACATCAAGTTGGGGAGAATTTTTCACATTTGGACAATATTGACTCTTACTACCTTTGAACATGGAATATCTTTGTTTATTTAGTTCTTTGATATTTTTCATCAGAGTTTTGTGGTTTTTCTCATATAGCTCCTACATGTATTTTGTTAGATTTATGTTTAAATATTTCATTTTGGGGAGTGCTAATGTGCATGATTATATATTTCAAACTCCACTTATTTATTATTAGTACATATGAAGTATTTTTGTACTTTAGCTTATATCCTGCAGCCTTGCTAACCTGTTGATGGTATGGATTACAGTAATTGATTTTTGAATGTTGAACCAGTCTTACATGCCTGGGATTGATTGCACTTCATTGTTGTGCTGTGTGATTCTTTTTAATACATTGTTGGATTCCATTTGCTAATGTTTTGGTGGGGATTTTTACTTTTATGTTGGAGATACTGAGCTATGGTTTTCTTTTCCTGTAATGTCTGTCTGGTTTAGTATTCGGGTAAAGTGTTGGCCTCATAGAATGAGTTAGGGGCTACTCTACTGCTTCTGTATTCCGGAAGAGATCATAGAGAATTAGTATAATTTCTTCCTCAAAAATTTGGTAGAATTCACCAGTGAAGTCAGCTGGCCTAGGTATTTTCTGCTTCAGAAGGTTCCTTTTTTTTTATTGATTGAATTTCTTTAATAGATGTTGGCCTTTTCATGTTATCTATTTCTTGTGTGAATTTTGGCAGATTATTTCTTTCTAGGAATAGGTCCATTTTACCTAGGTTATCAAATCTGTGGTGATAGGGTTGTTCATAATATTTCTTTGTTATCACTTTTGTGTCTGTGGGATCTATAGTGATGTCTCTTCTTTCATTTCTGATATTGGAAATTTGTGTCTTTTTTTCCCTCAGCCTGGCTAGAAGCTCATCATTTTTATGATCTTTTCAAAGAACCAGCTTTTGGTTTCATTGATTTTTCTTACCAATTTCCTGTTTTCAATTTCATTGATTTCTGCTCTTTTATTATTTCTCTTTTTATGCTTGCTTTAAATTTAATTTGCTTTTCTTTTCTAGTTTCCTAAGGTGGAAGCTTAGATTACTGATTTTCTAATATATGCATTCATTGTGGATAAACTTCCCTTTAAGCACTGTGTCTGTTTTTCACAAGTTGTGTTTTTCATTTTTAGTTAGTTCAATATATTTTTCAAATTTCTCTTGAAATTTCTTTGACTCTGTGTTACTTAACAATGCGTTGTTTAATCTCCAGATACGTTGGGCTTTTCCAGTTATCTCTGTCGTTGATTTCTAGTTTAATTCTGTTATAGTCTGGAACAGACAGCGTATGATTTCTGTCCTTTTAAATTTGTTAAAGTGGATGTGGTCTTTTGCCATGTGAGCTTGAAAAGAATGTATGATCTGCTACTGTTGTGGAGTAGTCTATAGATTTCACTTGTATCTGGCTGATTGGTGGTGCTTTTGAGTTCAGCTGTCTTTCCTAATTTTCTGCCTGTTAGATCTGTCCGTTTCTTATTAAAGAGTGTAAAAATAATTTTTTCTTGCAGTTCTGTCAGTTTTTGCCTCACTTATTTTGATTCTCTTTTGCTAGGCACACACATACGAAGGCTTATTGTGTCTTCTTACCCATGTAAGGTACATGGACCCATGTATCTTGGAGTGGTGACTTATTTGTCCCTCACATGATGCCCCTCTTCATCCCTGAGAACTTTCCTTGCCTTGAGATCTGCTCTGCCAGAAGTTAATATAGCTACTCCCTCTTTCGCTTCTTTTCTCTCTTTCTTTCTTCGTTCCTTCAAGTGTTTGTTAGAAAATGTAGATAATAAGTTTTCTAAAAAATTCTATCTGACCAGTTACTAGCTGTATTGCTTTGGGCATGTTATTTGAATATTAGTTTTTTCCACTAGAAATGGCATCTTCTAGCAGGTGCAGTGGTGTTAAGAAGTACATGGAGGGGCGCTTGGGTGGCTCAGTGGGGTTAAGCCTTTGCCTTCAGCTCAGGTCATGATCTCAGGGTCCTGGGATCGAGCCCCACATCGGGCTCTCTGCTCAACGGGAAGCCTGCTTCCCCCTCTCTCTCTGCCTGCCTCTCTGCCTTCTTGTGATCTCTGTCAAATAAATCTTAAAAAAAAAAAAGTACATGGAAATTGCCTTGTGTGCTATGATTTCCTTTCTACGACTGTTAGCATGATTATCTTTCTCTGTCCCTTTACTTAAAAAAATTTTTTTTTTTAAGATTCATTTATTGAGAGCAGGCAGAATGAGGTGGGGGATAGGCAGAAGGAGAATCTTAAGTAGGTTGTGCTGAGCACAGAGCCTGACGTGGGGCTCGATCTCACAACCCTGAGATTAACAACCTGAGCTGAAACCATGAGTCGGATGCTTAACCAGCAGGCACCTAGGTGCTCCTCCATCCCTTTACTTTAATCCTTAATGTGTCTTTACTTTTTTTTTTTTTTTTAAAGATTTTTATTTATTTGTTCCACAGAGAGAGATCACAAGTAGACAGAGAGGCAGGCAGAGAGAGAGAGAGTGAGAGAGGGAAGCAGGCTCCCTGCTGAGCAGAGAGCCCGATGCGGGACTCGATCCCAGGACCCTGAGATCATGACCTGAGCCGAAGGCAGCGGCTTAACCCACTGAGCCACCCAGTCGCCCCACTGTGTCTTTACTTTTAAAGTCAGTTTCTTGTAGACAGCATATAGTTGGGTCTTGTTTTCTGATTCCCTCTCACAGTTTATCTTTTATTTGGTGTATTTAATCATTGACATTTAAGGCGACTATTGATATAAGTGGATTAATTTCTACGGTTTTTTCCTTTTTTTAGAATAAGAGAGCACGCACATGAGCAGTGGGGAGGGGCAGAGGGAGAGAGAATCTTAAGCAGGCTCCACGTCCGGCCCAAGGTGGGACTCAGTCTCACAACCCTGAGATCATCACCTGAGCTGAAGTCCAGCGTTGGGCACTTAACCGAGCCACCCATGTGCCTCCCTGCCATTGTGGTTTTTTTGTTTTTTCTTCTTTTTTTTAAGATTTTTATTTATTTGACAGAGAGAGGGACAGCAGGAGAGGGAACACAAGCAGAAGGAATGGCAGAGGGAGAAGCAGGCTTCCCACTGAGCAGGGAGCTCCCCCCACCCATGCAGGATCCCAGGATGCTGGCATCATGACCTGAGCTGAAGGCAGATGCTGAAAAACTGAACCACCCAGACACCCCCCACCATTGTGGTTTTCACTGAGCATTTTATATAATGCCATTTTCTCTTTCTCCTTAGCATATCAAATTATTCTTTACATTTTTTAGGGGTTGCCCTAGAGCCTGCAATACATATTTACTACTAATCTGAGTCCACTTTGAGGTAACACTTCATGGGTGTGTAAGTACATTATAATAACAGAATATTACCAATTCTTCGCCCCCACCCCTTGCGTCATTACTGGCGTTTGTTTCACTTATGTGTCAACATACATAAGCATATATACACATGTAAACATACATAATTGAATAAATCATTGCTATTATTTTGAATAAATTATTAGATTAGTTAAGAATAAGAAACATAAAGGTTTTAATTTCGCCTTCACTTATTCTCTGATGCTCTTTGTTTCTGTAGATCCCAGTTTCTGACCGATATGCTTTTCCTTCTCAAGATCTTTTCTAACATTTCTTGCAAGATAAATTTAATGGTGACAAATAACCCTCCATTTTTCTTTGAGAAAGCCTTTATTTCTCCTTCACTTTCGGAGAATAATTTTGTAGGTTCAGGGTTTTACGATGGTAGGTTTTTTCCTCTCAACAGTTTAAATATTTGCTCCACTTTCTTCCTTTTTACATGGTTTCTGAGAATTTATTTTTTATTTTTTTTAAATTTTTTTTTAAATTTTATTTATTTATTTGACAGAGAGAGAGATATCACAAGTAGGCGGAGAGGCAGGCAGAGAGAGAGGAAGAAGCAGGCTCCCCGCCGAGCAGAGAGCCCGATGCGGGGCTCGATCCCAGGACCCTTGGATCATGACCTGAGCTGAAGGCAGAGGCTTTAACCCACTGAGCCACCCAGGCGCCCCGGTTTCTGAGAATTTAGATGTAATTCTTATTCTTACCTTTTCTGCTCAGTAGGTAGGATGTTTTTCTCCACTGATTTCTTTCATGATTTTTTTATCTTTGCTATTTCAGGTTTCTGAAGTATGAGTACGATACGCTTATGTATAGTTTTGGGCATTTGTTCTGCTTGGTGTCCTCTGAGCTTTCTGGATCTGTGATTTGGTGTCAGACATTAATTTGGGGGAAACTCTCAGTCATGATCACTTCAGGTCTTGCTTCTGTTCCTTTCACTCCTGCTCCGGGTTGTCCCATTTCTTTGGCCCTGGCCCACAGTTCTTGGGTATTCTGTTCTTGTCCCCTGGTCTTTGTTCTTCTTGCCTCGCGGCTTTGATGGTTTCTGTCGCCAGATCCTCAAGCTCAGCAGTTCCTGGCTCAGCCATGTCCAGTCTCCTGGCGAGCCCACCGGAGACATCATCCTCATCTCTGTCAGTGTTTTCTGGTCTCTGGCATTTCTTTTGATTCTTAGAATTTACATTATCATCTTTTTTTTTTTTTTTTTTTTTTAATACAGTGAGGGAGAAGGAGAAAGAGAATCTTAAGCCAGCGCCATGGCCAGCACGGAGCCCAAGGCAGGACTTGATCTCACAACTGTGAGATCATGACCTGAGCTAAAATCAAGAATTGGATGCTAAAATGATTGAGCCACCCAGGCCACCCCCATTATCATTTCTTCCATGCTCTACTTTTTCCATTAAACACATAGTATATTAATTACCATTTTTAAAAAATTTCCTGGTCTGATAATTTCAACATTCTTGCCATATCTACCTCTGATTCTGATGCTTATTCACTCTCTGTTTCTGGCCTTTGTTGAGTGTACCTTACAATTTTTGTTGTAAGGTGGACATGATGTAGGTGAAAGGAAGAGTCAGCAGTAAGTAGGCCTTTGGTAATGTGGTAAGTTATGGAAGAGGGGGACCTTTCTGTAATCCTGTGATAGCCTCTCAGTCTTCTGGGGAGGTTTGGCTCCTGGACTATGAACCATACACATGCTTCTCAGTTCCCCCCACCCCCCTAGGGGGGACAGGATGGCCAGAATGGGCTGTAGTTGGTTATTTTTCTTCCCTCAAATAGTTCTATTCTGGTAATAAGAGACTTTCTCCAAGATCAAGCCTTGTTAAGATCGAAATGTTCTGGTATATTTCAAAGTCGTTTATTTCCTCCTCCTCGTGCTGGAAGCATGAATGCATTTTCTCCATTACTGCTGTGAGGGCCAGAAGGGCTCCTTAGAGGTAGAACTCAACAAAGTGTGGGGGTCCCCCTTAAGATGTGTTCCCCCTAGAGTAGTTATCTCTCAGAGCTGTCCACACTGAGCCTGAAGCAGCCCATCAGTTCCAGTTCAGTGTTTCCTCTCCTGGCCCTGAGCTTTGTGCTCCTGTCACTTGTGATGATGGGAAGGTTTGAGTTTTTAGCTTGCTTTTTACTCATTAGGATCAAGTAGTGACTTCTAAGTTCCCTGCATGCCAAACTGGAAACCAGAAGTCACAAATGAATTTTTCATGTTCTGCCACTTGGGATTTTAGGTTCTGGGCTTTATTTATTACTTGTTTGGGGAAGTTTTGCTGTTTAGAATTGGCTTTCCAGAATGTTTTTGCTCTCTTAATATGCCTTTTTACTTTGTATAGTTGGCACAGGAGTGGACCAGCTCTCCAAACAAAGAGAAATTCTATCAGCTGCATTTACGAAAATTTCCTGCTGATTATAAAAAATACTGGGAGTTTGTGGGTAAGTTCTTTCCTCTGTAATTTGAAATATACAGTAATTGGAGATTTCTGTTTGAGGAAACCTTATCGTCATTTGAATTTTCTGAGACATAGGTTTCCTAAGCTGAATTTGTAACCTCTTAAAAGGAATGTTTTTTTTTTGTTGTTTTTTTGTTTTTTAAAGATTTTATTTATTTATTTGACAGAGAGATCACAAGCTGGCAGAGAGGCAGGCAGAGAGAGAGGAGGAAGCAGGCTCCCCGCCGAGCAGAGAGCCCGATGCGGAGCTCGATCCCAGGACTCGGAGATCATGACCTGAGCCGAAGGCAGCGGCTTAACCCACTGAGCCACCCAGGCACCCCTTAAAAGGAATGTTTTAAGTCTTAATTAGAGGGGTGCCTGGGTGGCTCAGTCGTTAAGCGGCTGCCTTTGCCTCAGGTCATGATCCCAGGGTCCCGGGATTGAGCCCCATTTTGGACTCCCTGCTCAGTGGGGAACCTGCTTCTCCCTCTCCCACTCCCCCTGCCTGTGTTCCCTATCTCACTGTCTCTCTCTGTCAAATGAATAAATAAAATCTTCAAGGAAAAAAGAAGTCATAATTAGAATAATTACTGGGACAGTTATGAATATAAAATTCATGGTTTTGACCATTCTGTAGTTAGAGTACCACAGGCCAGAGTGGAAGCTGGACATGGAAAAGACAGTGAGTGAAGGGAGCTTGACAAGATTGGTTGGGGGAGGGCGTCCCCAAAGCCCTCCCCCAAATAATAGTGTTGATAGATTCTGAGTAAATCTTCCTATTTTCTCATTTCATCATTGGTCTGAAACACATATCACACTTAGGCATTAGTTATTAATCAACCAAACATTCAGAACTCTTTAAAACGAGAAGTATAAATCCTCTTTTGCCTCCCGCTCTTACCCCCAATCCATCCTGCGCCATAGAGGCAGTTAAGATAAAAAGCACATGTGTGTATATTTTGGGGGAAAGGTACTATATGTTCATTGTAGGACACTGAAATAATATTAGTCAGCAGAAAAAGAAATTTCACCAATTCCAATCATTCCAAGATAGTCCTATGAAAATAGTAGTGTATATCTTACTGTGAGACTGTCTACTCACCAGTGTGAATTGTGTGTATGTGAATGTAGTAGGGTCATTTTACCTATACGTTAATGACATTTTTCATTCATTCAGCAAATGGTTATTATATTTATAGTTCCTTATAGGATATGATTTTAGATGCTAGGTATATAGCTGTGAAGAAAACAAAAGATTCCTGCCTTCATGAAACTTATATTTTATTTAATTTTATTTAATATAGTGTGTCTTTTCAGAGTTACTAAATAACAGTATATTTAATATTTGTGGTTATTCCATTGTAAGTATATTCTACAAATCACTTAACCAGTGGTGTCTAGTTAGACATGTACATTGTTTATAGTTTTCCCTGTTAGGAACACTAGGTCAGACAGTGTGTATATTTTAAGACTTGTTCCCTATTGGCTCTGCCTACCGAAAGGAACATCAGTTTCACTTCTAACAGGAAGATGTAAGATGTAAGAATGTACATCTCCCTCATTTGCTAGCTTCAACTTTGTTTTCCAGTTTTATGTATGTAAAGTGTATCTCATCTGAGGTTGTAATTTTGTTTCCAAATCTTTTTTGATCATGAGTATTCTTAGTGAGGGGAATGTGGCGATAATTGTTCATGCCCTCTGACCCTCCTCCTCCTCCTTGCCTTTTTTTTTTTTTTTTAAAGATTTTATTTATTTTGAGAGAGAGTACAAGAGTGAGGGGAGGGGCAGGAGGAGCAGAAGAGGGACAGAAGCAGACTCCCTTCTCTGCAGGGCTCCATCCCATGAAAGTTGATCACTCAACCTACTGAACCACCCAGGCGCCCCCCCACCTTTTTTTTTTTTGTTAGGGATGTTGTTTTCTTCTTAATGTATGTGCGTTGTAAATTGCTTTTCGCAGTTACTGATTTTGAGGCATAGTTTCTACACGTGTTCAAAACTGTACTAATTTCTTTATGGTTCTGACTTTGGGTTTTTGTTGTTCTTTTTGTTTTTTGTTGTTTTTTAAGATTTTTAAAATTTATTTTTGTGAGAGAGAAAGAGTGTTCCGAGCATTGGGGTGGGGGTGGTGACGGGGCAGAGGGAGAAATAGACTCCATGCTGAGCAGGGAGCTCAATGTGGGGCTCAGTCCCAGGACCCTGGGATCCTGACGGGAACCAGAGGCAGACGCTCAACCCACCGAGCCACCCAGGCCTGAGTCTGGTATTTCTCGTAGTAGTTTTGTATTTCTTTTAAATATTTAAATCACGAATTTATCTGGCATTATCTTGATCATAGTATCTACTCTTTAACTTCTTTCATTTAACCTGTGTGTAAACTTGACCAGTTTTGTGTGGCATCACAACGTTCAGCGATTCACTAGGACAGCTCACAGGAATTAACATATATTCATGCTCATGGTTGTGACTGTTATGGTAAGAGGCCACAAAGCAGAATCAGCAAGGCGAGAAGCACATTGGCGTGATGGGCGGACGACACCGGGAGCAAGCCCGAGAGTCGTCTCCCAGTAGAGTCACGTGCAGTGTACTTTACTTCCTAGTAATGAGCTGCACAATGCATGGCTGGCAGAATGTTCCCCACTAGGGAAGCTTGTTGGAGATTCAGTGCCCAAAACACCCTCTGCCGGCCTGAATTCCTGACTTCAGAAGGATAGCAGGCGTTTGGCACAGACCATATTCTTCTTGCAAACACTTGAGGCACAGCGAGCCATTCTCATTAGCAAATGATAATCCCAGGATCGAGGATCCCACATGCCAAGGGCCACCCTTGAATGCAGACCTTTCTAAGGACAGCAGCCTTGGGTGTGCTATATTAAGTCTGTGACACAGCATTTCATGAACAGTGCCACTGCGATGTTCCTGTCTCAGTGTTGGTGTGAGGGCATTTTGTTGCATCCTGTGGTGGATTGTGGAGTCTCTGGGTATGTGTGTGTTCAGGCTGACTAGGTCGCGCCCGGCCCGTTCAGCATCACACCCCACCGACAGTGTGCGAGAAGTCATGTGGTTCCAGGTCTCCACCAGCACGTTTGTATTGACCGCCATGTTAGTTTTACCCATTGTGCCATGTTTGTATTGATGGCCTTTTGTGGTTTTATTTTGCCGTACCCTTGTTTCCAGTGAGGGTGAGCACCTTTTTATGATTTAGTAGATGGTTCAGTAATCTCTTTTGGGAAGTGCCTGTTCAAAGTTATTGTTAATTTTCTGTTACCTCTTTCTTACTGATTTGTAGGAGTTCCTGATCTGATACACGCCATTCTCTCAGTTTGGCTTGCATTTTGACTCTCGCTGATGTCTTTAAAAGTTTTATTCCTCTTAAGAATTTTATTATTTATGTAAGTCATCTGTACACCCAATGTGGGGCTCAAACTCATGACCCCAAGATCGAGAGTTGCATGCTCCCCCAGGCAAGGCTTTTTATTATTTTTTTTAAAGAATTTCATTTATTTATTTGACAGAGATCACAAGTAGGCGGAGCAGCAGGCAGAGGGGGAGGGAGAAGCAGGCTCCCCGCTGAGCAGAGAGACTCATGCGGGGCTTGATCCCAGGACCCTGAGATCATGACCTGAGCCGAAGGCAGAGGCTTTAACCCACTGAGCCACCCAGGTGCCCCTAGAATTTATTTTTAACATAGCAAATGCATCTTTCTTTCTTTCTTTCTTTCTTTTTTTTTTAACTCACAACCCTGAAATCAAGACCTGAGCTGAGATCAGTAGTTGGACACTCAGTGGACTGAGTGAGCCACCCAGGTGCCCCTCTCTATTTTTTTTTTTTTTAAAGATTTTATTTATTTATTTGAGAGAGAGACAGTGAGAGACAGCATGAGCAAGGAGAAGGTCAGAGGAGAAGCAGACTCCCCATGGAGCTGGGAGCCCGATGTGGGACTCGATCCCGGGACCCCAGGATCATGACCTGAGCCGAAGGCAGTCGTCCAACCAACTGAGCCACCCAGGCGTCCCTCTATTTTTTTTTTTTTAATGGTTAGTGTTCTGTACCTCATTTAAGAAACCTTTCCCTGCTGCAGATCATAAATGTATTATCTTAACATCTAGAACAGGTGTCCGCAAACTCCAGCTTGCAGATCTACCCCATATCCTGTTTTTGTACTGCCCTAGAGTAAGGTTTTTATGTTTTTAAAGATACATTTTTTTTAAGATTTTATTAATTTATTTGAGAAAGAGAGGATGCATGAGCCAGGGAGGGGCAGAGGGAGAGAAAGATGCAGACTCCCTGTCAAGCAGGGAATACGACGCAGAACTTGATCCCAGGACCCTGGGATGCTTTAACCGACTGAGCCACGCCGGTGCCCCAAAGAACTTTGAAAAAAAGATGATGAATATGCTGCAGACCCTGTATGTGGCTTGCAAAGGAGAAGTTTGGCTCTTCACAGAAAAAGTTTTCAGCCCCTTTTCTAGAGAGTTCATCATTTTGTCGACCTGGAATTTATTTTTACGCATGAATGGGATGTGTAGGGGTCATGTCTCATTTTTTTTTCCAAATGGAGTTGTGGTTATCCCAATATTATTTATTGAAAACAACATCGTCTCCATGCTCTGCAGTGCCATATTTGCCGTAAATCTAGTGTCCATTTTACTCACGATTTCTTTTCTGGACCCCGTTCTTCTTTGGATCATTTGCCTACCCTTGTGCCCACATCACATTGCCTGATGACTTAGTCCAGCTTTATAATGAGTTTTAATAGCCACTGAATAGTGTCTTGTACATGGTTTTGCCTTAAGAGTGCCTTGGCTCTTCTTGGTTGAGTTCCCATATAAATTTTAGAGGAAAAAATGGGGAAATTGGGCAAGAATTGACCTCTTTCTAATAATTTTCTAATTTGTGAATAAGAATTATATCCAGTTATTTTGCTTTATTTTCAGTCATGTTTTAGAGTCTCTGAAGGAGAGGTTTTGTAGATCTTCTTTGGTTTGATTTTTGTGGGGCTGGGGCGTCATTTGTCATTCAGTGTAATTCAGTGAATTTGATCTAAAAGATACATCTAAGATTTTATAATAAGATAACATTTTATTGCTAAAGTATTAAGTTATCCCGTAATGTCAGATAGCTAGTCAGTGTTCAGATTTCCAATTTCATTATTTTTTTCAGCCAGTTTGAAATAAGGTCCAAGTTAGGTCCACACATTAACACTAGTTGATGTCTTTTTGAACTGTAATTTTCTAATTATGCTTTTTTTTTTCCCCCCTTTGTAATTTGTTGAAGAAGCTGAGTTGTTGATCCTTTAGAATTACTGTCTGTACTTGTTGATTGTGTCCCCCTGGGGTTTGGTGGTATGTTTTTCTCTCCTCTGCATTTCTTAGAAATTGATAGTTGTATCTAGAGATATGGTCCGATTCAAGTTTGATTTATAATTTTTGGCAAAACTGTCTCATAGATGGTGGTATTTATTCTTTAATCAGGAGGTGAGTGATCTCTAATTTCTCTTTTAGTAATCTTTGTAGCTGTGGATGCTTAATACCTAAATTAGTTTATTAAAGGTACAAAATGGTGACATTTTTATTTGATCATTTCATTTATTAGTTGGAATAATTCCATAAGGAAATTTCTATATATTATTTGGTTATTCAGTAGTGTGCTTTATAAAGAAAGGTAGAAAAGTACTTGACTCTTGACCAGTTTTTAAAAAGTGAATTAACCTGAATTAATTCATTGCAAGCACTGGTGTTGACCAATGTGCTTTTTTCTTTTTAATTTCATAAATTCATGGACTTAAATATACTTGTGTTTCTATCCAGTATAGTTTAAGCCCTTTAGATAGGACCCTTACAAGTCTTTGAGAGCTGACTTGCTATCTGATAGGACCAATATCATCTGTATTCTTTTATCCTGTATCTGAACTTGCACTTTTCTAAGTAGTCTTAGAATCCTGTAGAAGAAAACAGTATTTCAAGAATAATATGATTGATAGAGTAATACACTATATGTATGAATAAGTAATACATGTAAACATAAGAATACAGAAAGGCTGAAAAAAAAAAGTTTGGAGAAGGACACTCACACAAACCCTATTAAAAAAGGATGTGTTTAGGGGTGCCTGGGTGGCTCAGTGGGTTGGGCATCCTGCTCTTGAGGTCGGCTCAGGTTGTGACGTCAGGGTCACAGGGTCAGCCCCACATCTGGCTCCGCGCTCAGCAGGTAGTCACCCATATGTGCACACACTTTCTCTCTCTCTCTCTCTCTCAAATAAACAAAATCTTTTTTAAAAAGATGTTTAGCTTTGTTAATATCAGACTAAATAGATTGTAAGACAAGAAGAAACCTTACGTACAAAGGGAATTTTGCATGAGTTTATTTCAGCAGAAGAGATGACAATTCTCAATGTCTACATACCTAACAGAATATATAAAGAAAAAACTAAGTGGCACCTGGATAGCTCAGTCAGTTAAGTGCCTGCCTTTGACTCAAGTCCTGGGATTGAGTTCCGTGTCGGGCTCCGGAGCGTGCGTCTCCCTCTCCCTCTGCTGTTTCCCTGCTCGTGCTCTCTGGTGATCTCTCTCTCTCTCCCTCTCTCTGTCAAATAAATAAAATCTTTAACAAAAAACCTGATAGAACTAGAGTATACTTTGTACAATATATATGAGACTTTGAACTGTTAAATAACCAATTTTTGAAAGTGAACCATAAAATGAAACACAATAGAAGTAAGTGAACCTAATCGTATATTACATGTATTACCTTTTGTTTTGGTTGAATCCTTCTACTTTTTTCCTCATTTTAAAATTTTACTTTTTCTTCTTGTTTGGAAATTGTATCTCAATTTACACATCTTTTGCTATTTTAGAACAATAAAGTTAAAACTTAAAACATGCACCCTTGAGTTATAAAAATCTATAGTTTTTTTTTCCCAAAGATTTTATTTATTTATTTGACAAAGATCACAAGTAGGCAGAGAGGCAGGCAGAGAGAGAGGAGGAAGCAGGCTCCCCGCGGAGCAGAGAGCCCGATGTGGGATTTGATCCCAGGACCCTGGGATCATGACCTGAGCTGAAGGCAGAGGCTTTAACCCACTGAGCCACCCAGGCGCCCAAAATCTATAGTTTTAGTAGCTCTTTTGAGTGTCTCCGTAGGTGAGGCAAAACCTTTTAAACTGTGTGAGATATAATCTATAGCTGCCAGACAGTCCTTGGTTGTTTATGAATCCTACCAGTTGGTGTGTTTCTTCTCTCCATGTGCCTTGCTTATCTCTGGCAAGTGTTGGTCTTTTGGAAAATCACTTATAAAACTAATTTGAGGCCTGGGATGATATTATCTTCCTCCAAAGAGGATTTTCCTCTGTTTCTGCCAGACTTCTGGGGGCACCTGTGATGTGGGATCATCTAGATCTGGTTTAAGGGATTGGGCTTTTCTAAAGTGCCCAGCTGTTTGGAAGCTGGGCTGTCGCCCATGTCAAGGCAGGTTTGCTGCTTCCTCATCCTGGGGCATAGTCCTGAGGCCTCCTTCATAATCCCAGTGTGAAGCATATAGAGGTGCCTGGGTCCCCACTCCCATTCTGTACAGGCCCTGGGCTCCAGTTTTTGTCTTTTTAGTCCAACAAGGCCATCCCAGGTATGGCCTGGCTTCTTGGCTATCACTCCAGGAACGGTTCACATGTCTCTAGGGGGAAATGACAGGGCTGCCTCCACTGGATTTCCACATTCCTCTGGATCTCAACGTAGTAGTTCTTCACTGTTGTAATTGCTCTCTGATATCTTCACATAGATCTTTCTTGCCTGCCAATTTTTATTTATTGTTTTAAAAATATTTATTTTGAGAGAGAGGGTGCGTGCATAAGCAGTGGGAGGGGCCGAGGGAGAGGGAAAAGCAGACTCCCCACTAAGCAGGGAGCCCGATGTGGTGCTCCATCCCAGGACCCCTGAGGTCATCACCTGAGTCGGAGCCACCCAGGCGCTCCATACCTGCTACTTTTTAAAATCTTGTCTGGAGTTACTGGTTCTGTCTACCTAAACCTAGTGCCTCATATTTTAGTTCACTGTTACTGGATCTGGTGGTTGGTGCTCAGCTTTTTTGTTGTAATACTCGCTGTTTTCCCAGCCCCAGTAGTTTACAACTAGCCTTTCCGCCTTGTTTGAAATGCCACAAGTAGGCTCAGATTTCTTATATGTCCTTGGATCTGTTTTGGGGTATTCTTCTGGGATTTTGAAAGTGAGGAACAAAAAAGAATTTCTTGGTTAAAAACTAAAACTTTGGGACGCCTGGGTGGCTCAGTTGGTTAAGCGGCTGCCTTCGGCTCAGGTCATGATCCCAGCGTCCTGGGATCGAGTCCCACATCGGGCTCCTTGCTCAGCGGGGAGCCTGCTTCTCCCTCTGCCTCTACCTGGCACTCTGTCTGCCTGTGCTCATGCTCGCTCCCTCTCTCTCTCTCTCTTTCTAACAAATAAATAAAATCTTTAAAAAAAAAAAACAAAACTAAAACTTTAAGGAAAGGAAATTTACTAGCTGCTTTTGAATATTGTGATTTTATTTTGGCTTTTTAGCTATTTTTTGGTAAAGAATTTATTTATTTATTTGACAGAGAGAGATCACAAGTAGGCAGAGAGGCAGGCAGAGAAAGAGGGGGAAGCAAGCTCCCTGCTGAGCAGAGAGCCAGACTGGGGGCTCGATCCCAGGACCCTGAGATCATGACCTGAGCTGAAGGCAAAGGCTTAACCCACTGAGCCACCCAAGCGTCCCCTTTTTAGCCATTGTTAAGAGGCATTTTATAATACTGTATAATCTGTATTTGAGAATGTTGACTGACTCAGAATATTACTTTGAAGGATATTACAACATCTTGTGCTGTATACTTGGTTGAACTTAGTACAGGGGTTTAATATCCTTTAAGTTAATCTCATTTAAAAATAATTCTGTTAGAATCAATGCCAACTTCTTATCGTTTCATAGTTCATCTTGAGGAATGCGAACTCGCTAAACAACTTCATCCAAAGGAAAATGATTTGGTATTTTTGATTCCCGAACGACAAAACGGAGAGAATAAAGATATAGAGAGAGATCACATGGAAGATCTCCGTGATTACCACTGCGCGTATGTTCATAAGTTTCGCCGCACTTCCGTCAGTAAGTACATGATGAGACTGTGAAGAGCAATCTGTGAGATAGAAGCTCGTCTTTTAATTCCCTCGGAGCCATGCTTTACCAGCCACATACTTGTTATGCGTATTCGAGACATGTATTTGCCAGGTTACTTGCCTTCCAGAGTCCTTGTTTAGTTTTTCTAGACTTACCTGGGAAAGGCCCAGTACTTACTGGGCTAGACTTATGATTTAAAAGCTTTCTTTTGTAGTGTCCTCTCTTTCTGACACATTCCTTCATCTGTCGTTGGGTTTGTTATTAAACAACAGTTTGCAAACCAGCTGTTTTTTGTATCTTAAATCACAACCTTGGTGTCGTGGCTAAGTATCAGTGAGAAGAGCAAACACATAAGTCACTGCAAGGCAACTTGAAGATTTTGCTGTTTCCATTGCTCCCATCCCTGGTGTTGTAGGGACCGTTCTCCTGGGAGTAGCATCATAGAAGTAAGGTCAGCACCTGCTGTGTGCCTGGCCGCATGCCCTGTCCTTCCTGTGCTCTCTTATCGTCTTCCTTAAAGCCTTGCAAAGCAGTGAGAGTTGTGTATTCTCTGCTCATCAGGAAAGGTAGGCTCAGGGCTTCAGTGCTCACCCAGGCGCATGCTCAGTATCGCGCAGTCGGCCCGGAAATGAAACTTGTGTGTGTTTGACTGCAGGGTCGCCCGCATTCTTCATTGTATGCCAAGCGGCCTTTTTAACATTGCTGCTTTCTTAGTCTCACTTATGTCATGAGAACATGAGTTCATTATTCCTTCGCCTTTTTGCAACTAGTCTTAAAAACGAAGCTCCTTGGAGTTCAGCACCATGCTGCACTGTAACTGGCGGGCTGCACTTCGGGTGTGGTCCAGCCCAGCTCTTCCGTAGACTGCATTTGGGCGAGTAGCCGGAGGGCTACATAGCTCAGTAAGTGCTTTTGACTCTTGCAAATGACGACATGCACAGATTTCTATTTCTGAGTATTCTCCTCCTAGCTCCTCAAGCATCCAACTGTCTGACCTCTCCATTTGCGAATCTGTTAAACAAAAATACTGAAGGAAGCACGATTTTCTGCCCGACGTCTACTATTCCTTCTGTTTTTCCCACGTCAGCAAGTGGGGCCTGTGTTTTTCTAGTTGCTCAGACCCAAAACCCCAGGCGTCCTTGATGCTTTCTTTGTCTCACACCCTACGTGTAATTCATCAGGAAATCATGTTGACTCTTAGCGAAGTATCCAGGATCCAAGCTGCGCATCTGCTCCTGCGTCCTGGTCCGGGCAGCCGTCCACTGCACTGCCTCCTGGTGGCTTGTTTGCTTCTGTGCTTTTCCCCTTGCAATTCCATCTTCCCCCACAGTGAGAGTGATTCTGCTAATGTGTGACTTCAAGCGTGTCCCTCCCCGGTACTGCGCTGCCCTGGGGCTTTCTACCTGACTTGAGGTGACATTCAGTCGGTATCGTGGTCTGCAGAGCCATATAAAATGGAGCCCTGTTCTCTTCTCTGACTCTCGCAGCACTCGTCTCCCTGCTCCCACCCCCACCCCTGCCCCGTGCAAGGCTTGTCCCTGTCCTGGAATACTCCAGTCACACCCTTGCTTCATGGCCTTTGCCAGTAAATACCCTCTCCCCAGATAAGGTCGTGGTTTTCTCATTGATTTCAAGTTTCTGCTCAGGCGCAGTCTTACCAGGAAGACCTTCCCTGACTTGCCCTTGATGGTAACACATCCTCATCACGTTGTCATCCCCTTTCTCTGCTTTTCTTTCTTTCTTTCTTTTTTTTTTTTGAAGATTTTATTTACTTATTTATTTGAGAGAGAGAGAGAGCATAAGAAGTAGGCAGAGAGGCGGGCAGAGGGGGAGGGGGAAGCAAGGAGATGGATGTGGGGCTCGATCCCAGGACCCTGAGATCATGACCTGAGCCGAAGGCAGAGGCTTAACCCACTGAGCCCCCCAGGCGCCCCGTTTTCTCTTCTTCATGCTGCTCCTCACCGCTGACGTTTTTGCTTGGTTATCTGCTTCCCTCTTCTAGGAAGAAATTAGCTGGTTCTTGGGAACCATTCAATAAGCATTTGAGTGAATTACTTGAACAATATGTCATACAAAAGACATGAATTATAAAATACTTAATTCTGAATAACCTTATTTTAGCTGGACAGTATTATTCACTGGTAACTGAAATTGCTTTTTCTCCTTCCTGATAATAGTGCGCAATGGGAAATCTGAGTGTTCCCTTTCCATCCAGACTCAAGATAATTTGCCAGTCAATTTAAATGAGCTTGTGAAATGCATTGTAATCAGTTCTCTGGTAACTACACAAAGGAAGTTGAAAGCCATGTCTTTGTTGAGTGGACGGAACCAACTGGCCAGAGCTGTTCTGAATCCAAACCCTATGGACTTCTGTACGAAAGATTTACTAACTACAACGTCTGAGAGAATTGTGAGTCATGATTAAATGAGAATGAAAAGTCTGACAATTCTGTGTCAGAACGTGACAGCCTCGTGTTGTGTTTCTTCATCGCACATTCCCGTACGTGCGGGACAGAGCTGCGTCTCTGCGCGCACAGCAACAGCATGTGGCGCTTCATTTTCTTTGATGTGGCAAAGTCTGTGTTTTGTTACTCAGCTTACCTCAGGAAAAAGGCATAGTGCAATAAAGAATTGAAAATATGGTTCGAGAGGAGCCCTAAAATGTGAAATGAGCATCCTACTTAAATGCTTGTTAGGTGGTGATAATTCAGAGGTAGCAGTAGGTTAATAGAGTTATTTTTGCAATTAAAAGATCGATGGAGAGTTGACGGGTGAAGTTGCCATTTCACTTGGGCCCGTGTTCTCCCTGTCAGAGCTGTGTATGTTCGTTCCAAGGGAGGAAGAGGAAAGTGGTGGTGTGTGGACTGCGGTTGTGTGCGAGGGATTTCCGTGCAGTATCACTCACTTTTCATCCTCCCAGGAGTGTCACATTTAACGGATGAGAAAGGCATAGGCTCAGAGAGGTTAGGAGTTTGGAGACCTAGCTTATGAGTGAAGCTGAGATTTAAACTTAGATCTGATCCAAAATCTTGGAATGTTAGGAAAGAATATCTTGGAATTTTTTTTACTGTCTAAGTAAAGAATAAATAGAAGAAACGTACAGAACAGTTTATTGTGATCCTCTTTGTAAGAATCACAGATAAAAATGCAGTTGTAGTAGTTGTAGATGGGCTGAAGCCTACAGACACTCACAAATAACTTTCTTTATAGTAGTGAAATTGGTTCTGTCGATTAAAGATCATTTGGGGTCTTGCCTGATCATAACCAAAGCTTCTGTCTGATAAAGGCTAGTAGAAGAAATTAAAATGGAGTTTTTCTCTTCCTCTTCTCCTGGGCCACTCTAGGAAGAGCAACTCACTCTCACTAATGTCTTTTACATAGATCACCTACTTAAGAGATTTCAACGAAGACCAGAAGAAAGCGATAGAAACTGCATATGCCATGGTCAAGCACTCTCCGTCTGTTGCCAAGATCTGTCTGATACATGGACCACCTGGAACAGGAAAATCAAAAACTATTGTTGGCCTCCTGTACCGCCTCCTGACAGAGGTAGAGCATGTGAGGGCATCAGTGCTGGTAGCGGAGAGCGTCGCTTCATGCGAGTTAACTGACACGTGTAAATAACTACTACAGGTCTCTCTGCCTGCACGTCTGTGTAGCTTCTTGATACTTTGTGGAACTGGGTCCGAGAGAGGTAGCAGAAGGAGAGAAGGGTATAAAAGATAACAAAACAGAAAATGCTGTCCTGTGTGACACTGATCTGAAGGGTTAGAATGGTGGTCTTCTGGCTTAATTATGTGTCACGTCTAATGCCAAGAAATTGGAATGTATTCCAGGGCTACATTTTGGTTGGATTGAGTATGCAGTAAAGTAAGTGGATAGTGAGGTGAGGCTCAGAGAAGCCATGATAAAATGTCCTGCTAGAGTCATCTCAGTGTCAGTGTAAGCTGTAGGTGCTGTTACTTACTTTTAAGTGTTTATAAGGGGAACTCTCGAACGTACGTGGAAGTAGAAGAAAACTGGAAAACTCTGTAATAGAGCTCATCAGTATCTTTTGTCTGTCTGTCTATTTGGCGTGTGTGTGTCAAATTGTAGAACCAGAGGAAGGGGCATTCAGATGAAAACTCCAATGCCAAAATCAAACAAAACCGTGTCCTTGTGTGTGCGCCTTCCAACGCGGCTGTTGATGAACTTATGAAAAAAATCATCCTCGAATTTAAAGAAAAATGTAAAGACAAGAAGAATCCTTTGGGTATGATACTTACATGGCTTTTCATTTGTTTTTGGTTTTGTTCTCAGCGTTTAGTGTTGGCAGCTTTGGATGCCAGAGGGCAAGCCAGTTCTGATAATAACTTCTGCTTGGGGCCGTGGCCCATATGTACTCATCAATTCATTTAGCAAATTTTACTGAGCATTTATTCTCTGCCAAGGCCCTGTGCTAGGTGCTGAGGTTTCAGCAGTGAAACCTTCCAAGAGACAGTAGTGAGGAATTGGATCGGTGAGCAGTAGGAGCATAAAGCTGGACATTCTGGAAGAGCAGGGCGATGTGGCTATGTTCAGACACCTTAAAGTGGCCCTTGGTTCAGTCGTGGGAGGGTTAGGGAAGGCTCCTGGGGGAGATGATGTCTAAGATGAGACCTGGAGAAGAGCAGTTAGGGGTTAGCCATGGGAAGAATTGGTAGGGTGTGGGGAACTCTAGCAGAAGTTTCTATCAACAAAAGGACCAGAATCGAGAGATCCTCCATAGGGTGCAGCTGGAATGTGATAAGCCCCACAAAGGCGGGGGTTTGGGCGTTGGTTTGCTGCCCTCTCCGGGGAGCTTCAGGCAGTGAGGGTGCGCAGGGACTCTGCTCTTTCCTTGGGGAGGCGTGTGAGTTCTGTATTGGGTTTTGACATCACGTGTACTTCACGTGCTAGGTCAAGAGTTTATAAAAACGCTGGCCTACCACAGGTAGACCTTGGAGTGAAAATGTTGGGTTGAAGGATTTCCTGCATCTTCGGTTTTCTAGATAGTGCCAAATTCTCCAAATTCTCCTCAGAAGTGGGTATAGCAGTTCACACGCCCACAGCTCCCCTGCCTCCGCAGTGCTGTGGTTTGAACGTGCCTTTCCCTGCAGGCTGAGGGAAGGTTGAGGGCGCCATCGTGTGCTGCCCGTGCAGCTGGGCCGGGATCAGGACAGGCCAGCCGGGCGTCGGGTTGGAGCTTCCATTCTGTTAGAGAAAAATTGCTGTCTTCTGGCCGTAGAAGAGAACTTGGGTCTTCTGTACCACATTTTCTTTCCACTACTTCCAGCTGTCCTGGGCGTCCTGAGAGAAATGCCTTGGACATCTCTCCATTAAGGAAGCTGTTGATTTCTGGGCTTTAGTGTTTACCCTCCTCGGGATAAAGAAGTTCCCTTGTCATTGGTTTCTGTCCTGAAGGGCTGTTGAGATTTATTGCATGCATTTTTCTTGTTGCATGCGTTTAAATGATAATGAAATCTTTTTCTTGAATCTGTTAATGGGGTAAATGGCAGTGTTTTTCTAATGTTAAAATATCTTCGATTCCTAGAATAAGGCCAACTTGGTCATGTATTATTATTTCTTAACACGTTGCTAGATTATTAATGTTTAATTTAGTATTTTAAAATTAGTATTCATGAATAAGGGCAGCCTGTGATTTTTCTTTGTCATATCTTTGTCTAGTTTTTATAAGACTGACTTTGAAAATGGAATTGGGGGTAATTTTTTATTTATTCTTTGCAATGTTTTATATACGACCGAGATCATCTATTCCTTGAAGATTAATTTGTTTTTGGTGGTGTTTTGTTTGTTGCTCTTTGTTTATTGACAGATGGGTAAGTTTTAATCTACTCTCTGAATGTCGTAACTATTAAAGTTCTATTCAGGTATCTGTACTTTAGTGAGTTTGGCTAATTTGTTGTTTTTCAAGAAAAATCAATACTCATCGTAGGTTTTTAAGTATATTGGCATAAAGTTGCTCATTGTATTCTCACTTTAAAACTCTCAACTGTATTTTGATTGGGTCATCTTTGTCATTCCCTGAATTCTATATTTAGTCCCTAAATCCACATGTGGCATGGGCCTAGGGTTAGAAAGTCCTGGAAGAGAACTTAGTTTTTCCCAGCTAAGCCCAGGCATAGATGGATTCATTTCCTTTTTTATCCTCCCACCTCTTCCCAGGCCCTTTCCCTTTCCATTGGGCTTTAAAATCCAGGCCTCCATTATAGAGTTCCCGTGTCTTCACTGGAATGGTAGTTTTGCCAGTGTAGACATTTGTCAAACTCTGTAGGACTAAAGATTTTGAAGCATCTGCATGTTATTGAATGTACAGTAAAAAAAAAAAAAAAAAAAAAAAAAAGATTCTGAGCACCTAGACAGTGCCAGCCCTGACTCCTCCTGCTCCCCTGGGGAAGCCTCAGCAGCCTGTGGACTTTCAACTCTGGTTTTGAGTTTTCTCTCTGCTTTTGGCCCCTAGGAATTTCTCTTCCATTTCTGTGAGCTTACCCTGCAGTTTGAAGGAATCTGTTTTAATTTATGGAGCATTTCTAGATATTTATAGGAGGGGAGTGTCTAGGTAATTTCATTTACCTTTCTTGTGAAAACACAAGTAAGTTAGCAGTTTTGAAACCTTCAAGTAAATGTTGACCAGAGAAGGTGGCTTCAAATTTAGAAAATTGAGCTGAACTAGAAACAAAAATATGTTGTAGACAGCTGCTTAGTAAGTCATTCATTCTCAGTACACATTGATTGTACTTCCTGCCAGCCACTGTCGTAGCCAGTGACCACAACAAAACCCTATTCCGGGGAGGGAGATTGACAATAAATAAGTATGTGATCTGTCAGACTGGGATAAGTGCTGATTGCTGTAATTTAGCTCAGTGATGGAGTGAGAGATGTTTAGCTTAAATAACACACCAAATATGGCGACCTAAAATAAAGGTGTGGTTGGCTGCCACTTCTGTGACATTTCCACTGTTTGCAGTTATCTACTCCACAATTTCCAGCCCCTTGTGTCCCTTAGATTCTGGAGCAGCAGCATGATGTGGAATAGAGTTTCAAAAAATTTGTTGTGACTGCTCCACAGAAAAGGATTTGATAGTAAAATATCCTGTCTTGGGAATTCAAGTATGTATTCATAAATGAAAGTCTTTTATATATATGATATATCCTGTGGTTAAGAAATCTGTCTTATTTAACTCCCCTTCCCCAAATGTACTTTACAGTGGAATAGTGTTCAGAACATAGTTTGGAGAAATGTTGGCATAATTGAATCTCAATTTCATAATGTCCTGTTTATGCAACCTCTGTAGCTTTTATTGGGTGGAAATGGTAAGTACTCCCCCTGTAGGGTGATTGTGAATATCTAAAGTGTATGAAGCCTCTAGTGTAGTTTCAGGTGTGGAGTTCTTGATAGTTAATGTTGGTTCCCTTCCCTGATTGTTAATATGCTTGCTGAGAAATAGATACTACACGTGGAAATTGGCAGTGTCCTTATTAATCTCTAAGTATGATGTTTTTATCAACAGGAAACTGTGGAGATATAAATTTAGTACGTCTCGGTCCAGAAAAGTCTATTAATAATGAGGTCCTAAAATTCAGTTTGGATAGCCAAGTTAACCACAGAATGCGTAAGTACCATTAAGGCACAAACTAACATTACTTCTGTTTCCTTTTATGTGATAGGTAATGTGTTGGCCATTAAAGGTAATTTGGAGAAACTCAAAATAGCCTTGCTTTGAGAACTAGTTTTTCTTCTCATTGTGTATGCATATGTGTATATTTATGAGAATTGTCATATCATTCTTTTTTTTTTTTTTAGAAAAAGACTTACCTTCTCATGTTCAGGAAATGCATAGAAGAAAGGAATTTCTAGATCGTCAACTAGATGAACTTTCCCGCCAGCGTGCTTTATGCCGAGGTGGAAGGGAAATGCAGGTACCTAAACATTTCTTGATGAGTATTTTTTAATAGCTGATAAGTACAGAAGCTAGTGATGAGTATTTGATACCATTGTTTTATTGTGGGATAGCATAATTTGTGTATAAAGATGTATACAAAAGCGATATGCCTTATATTAGGGATTAAAAAGCTCTCTAGAAAGGAAAGGTAGAAATAATTTAAACTTTGCAGGCCATATGGTCTCTGTTTCAGCTACTCAGCTCTGTTGTAACATAAAAGTAGTGATAGATAATACATAAGCAAATGGATGTGGCTGTGTTCCAATAAAACTTTATTTATAAAAACAGATGGTGAGCTGAATTTGGCCCACAGGCTGTAGTTTGCTGTTGTCTGGCTTGTATTAAAGCTGTAGTGAATTTATTAGATATGTTTCAGTTGCAAGTTAAACCCAAGTTAGACAAAAAGGGAATTGACTCACTCATATACCTAGGAACTCTGGGAGGGGTTAGCTTCAGCATGGCTGGTCCAGAGGCTCAGACGCCATTTTTCCATGCCTTGAGTATTCTGTGTGTCAGGCATTTCTCATCTTGCAGAAGACAAGTGCCAGCATTTGTGCGTGCCACCGCCCCAGCTTAGAAAACCCAGGGGAGGGGCACCTGGGTAGCTCAGTCAGCTAAGCATCCGACTCTTGATTTTGGTTTGTGGGATTGAGCCTGCGTTGGGCTCTGTGCTCACCAGGGAGTCTGCTTTCTCTCCTCCCTCTGCCTCCCCACTCCCCCGCTGCCCACACTGTTTCTCTCTTTCTCTCAAATAAATCTTAAGAAAGAAAGAAGGGAGGAAAACCCGTAGGAAGGGAAGGGGCTGCTTTCCCCACCATCCGTGTCAGTGATATAGCGGGTGTCTGATTAGTCCCTGGGTGTGCACACAGGTCTGATCCCTGATTATAAGGGAATGTGAGCCATAGTTTACCAGGCCTGTGTTCTATGCCCATCACTATGGCTAGAGGAATGACTGGGTTGTGATGAATAACCTGTTTGAACCACCCAGAAATTAATGGAGGAGTGAGCCCCAGGGGTTAGACTGCTCAGTAGACAGAAGTAGCACACACGGGACGCACTGGGCAGAACAGCGTCTCACACAGTGTTAAGGCTTGTTCTCAGACTACACTTAAGTGGCGCTCAGGGTGCCAGACCCTAGAGAAACTGAATTAGATACATTCATTACGCTCAGTCCTGCAGGAAGTACACGTCCCTCCTCCAGGGGCCACACAGGGAAGTCAAGGCAGAGTGTGGACAGAGAGGCAGGACCTGGGGTGTGTGTCTTCGTTAGGGTCTACGGAGGGAGTGCTTTCTGGGTCCTGGGCTAGGGCCATGTTGGGCCACTCGGACCAAAAGAGTAGGGCTTGGATAAGCTGCATGGGCGCACATCAGGCACACAAGCACTGGAGGCAGTGGGGACTGCTGGTCACGAGGGCAGTGCTGTTGGGGCTTCCATTTGCAGGGATTCTGGTTGCTCTCCTGCCCGGGACCTGTGTTCTTGTGAGGGCTGGTGTCCGTGGAGGGTCTCTGCAGGCTGCCTGGCTGGACGGTGTGCATGTGGGCCAGTGTGAGCCAGGGTGGCCTGAGGCACAGCCGGAGTGTCAGGACTCCCGGGGAAGAGAGAAGGAACTGGGTGAAGAGCGAGCCTCTCTTGGGCAGATTAGTGTCACCTGAAAGGCAAGACAGTCAGCTGGAAAGCATTTGAAAATGCTCATTTTAACTTTAATGATTGCATTCTCACTTTTTCCAGAGGCAAGAATTAGATGAAGAAATTGCAAAAGTTTCAAAAGAGAGGCAAGAACTAGCTTCTAAAATTAAAGAGGTAAGTGGTTCACCTGCAGCATTTTCCACGTTTTTCTCTTTCTCTTTATTATGAATTATTTCACACAACTGATGGGCTCTTCTCAATTACATTTAAAAATCTATTTATCATGGGGCACCTGGGCAGCACCTGGGCAGCTCACCTAAGATCACAAGTAGGCAGAGAGGTAGGCAGAGAGAGCAAGGGAAGCAGACTCCCCACAGAGCAGAGAGACACATGTGGGACTCTATCCCAGGACCCTGAGATCATGACCAGAGCCAAAGGCAGAGGCTTAACCCACTGAGCCACCCAGGCGTCCTTAAAAATAAAATCTTAAAAAAAAAAAAAAGAGCAAGATTTTGATTGATCAAAGCAAGGATGAGCCAGGTATATATTGTCATAACCAGATTGTGGCCCTAATAAACCAGTGGGGGGGTCAGGGAGAGCAGGTTCTAGCAACTGGTGACGTGATTAGTATTTTTTTTTTAAAGGTTTTATTTCTTTCAGAGAAAGAGTGAGTGAGAGAGAACAGAGGGGAGAGGGTCAGAGGGAGAAACACACTCTCCACTGAGCAGGGAGCCCGATGTGGGACTCGATCCCGGGACTCCCGAGGTCAAGACCTAAGCCTAAATCAGTTGCCCAACCAGTTGAGCCACCCAGGAGCCTGATGTTATTAGTATTTTTTTTTAATTTAATTTATTTGACAGACAGAGATCACAAGTAGGCAGAGAGGCAGGCAGAGAGAGAGGAGGAAGCAGGCTCCCCGCTGAGCAGAGAGTCCGATGCGGGGCTCGATCCCAGGACCCTGAGATCATGACCCGAGCCGAAGGCAGCGGCTTAACCCACTGAGCCACCCAGGTGCCCCGTAATTAGTATTTTTAAGCTGAAATTTTTCTCTTGAATGTATTTCCCTTCCTGGTAGAGCTAAATAAGTGACAGCTGAACTTAATTCATATTTCCATTGGCTGTTGGTTCATTTAAATAAAAAGTTATGTGGAAAGATTTTTATTAAATTGTAAACTGAGCCCAAAATTACTTCTCAAATTTAAGGCTGAAGTCTGTATTTATTGAAGTCTGTTTTTGCATATACGGTGGGTTTGCTGCTCGTCACCTTGTTCTGTGGCCCACGGAATTCATCGTACTTGGCACTTTTCCTCAAAAGGTGGCTGAGAGGTGTGTGTCGGTGCGTTCACATGTGCCCCTGGGAGGGCCATGGTTGCCACCATCTCCCTGACGCTTCCACACGTGGTTGCCAGTCCACGTCTGTGGTTGACCAGATGTGCAGGGATGAGCCCCTGTTCATAAGCCGGAACGGGCTCACCGAGTCTGATGAGAAAACTGGGTTATCAGCTTGGATCCTAAATGGGACACGCACTGCCCCGCACTGTGACTCGGTCCGTGCAGTGGTGGCGGACTGAGGAGGGCTTTCTTACCGCATGAGCACAGGGCTCCTCCTCTTCACAGGCGGCGGTGTTGGTACAAGCCTTTGTAAAAGAAGGAATAATGTTGTGTACTTAAAAACTGACAGAAAAATGTGTATTCAAGCTGAGTTCTGACCCTAGTTTAACTCCGATAATTGCTTCACAACTATCTCTACGCGTTCTGTACCTGCCCACATACATCTGCTGTAAGAATTATAATTTGCTTTGACCAAATCAAGCCTGAATAAATTTTTCCTAATGAGCTTTAACTCCTGTTCTGAGCTTAGACTGCACTGCAGTGCACAGTGTTGTCTCTGGTGGTTTCTTGAGCGTTTGTGCCGTTTTCTAGATTTGAGGTTCCTGGGACCTCTGTGCTCACTAAATATTTTTTTTTTTTAAAGATTTTATTTATTTGACAGAGATCACAAGCAGGCAGAGAGGCAGGCAGAGAGAGAGGAGGAAGCAGGCTCCCTGCTGAGCAGAGAGCCCAATGCAGGGCTCGATCCCAGGACCCTGAGATCATGACCTGAGCCGAAGGCAGTGGCTTAACCCACTGAGCCACCCAGGCGCCCCTCACTAAATATTTTTATTGTATAATAAATGGTGGATGTTTTACAGTAAAAACGGGCCTACCATAAGCAAGAATTTATATACGGTGAAATATTGATTCTTCTTTATTTGTTATCTTAGGTTCAAGGGCGCCCACAAAAAACACAGAGCATCATCATCTTGGAGTCCCATGTCATCTGCTGCACACTGAGCACGAGTGGTGGCTTACTGCTCGAGTCTGCTTTTCGTGGGCAAGGGGGTGTCCCCTTCAGCTGTGTCATTGTGGATGAGGTCAGTTGGCGCTCAGCGGTATGAGTTGGATGGTGCTGTGAGGGCTGAATCTGGGGGGCTTTGCTGCTGCTGAGCTAGGGAGAGCAGGGTTCCTGTGCCACTAGTGTTTACCTGCTGTCCTGTGTGTGTAGTCTCGTATGTTGAAATGTGTTGCTGACAGCCCCTCACAGTTAAAACGGCTTTTCCAGAATTGGGATTCTGGAATCCCTGACTGTTCAACAGAACGCTCCCAAGGAGTATCTCGCTTCTGCTTGGAATAGCCCTGGTTCCCTTTTGAAGCAGTTTTAATATAACTTTGGACAGCTCTGAGCCACAATATTTTCAGCTAACATCCTTTATCCGTAGTTCATTCATTGAGCAAGCATTTGTTGGGTACCTACTGTTTGCCAGAATGTAGAGCCAGAAGACAAAAGACGCAGAAAATGAGATACAGAGGATCAATCCAAGATCCGTTTTCACCAAACGAAAGAACAGAAACCATGGAAGTGATGAAATAATTGAAGAAAATGGCATTGAAGAGAAACCTGAGTCTTGCAGATGATGAGGCCTGCGGGAAACAAGGAAGAAAGGGGGTGGCAGGGAGAGGGGGACTCACAGCCATGCAGTTCCCTTGGGCATGTGCCCAGAAGGAACAAAGAACATAGAACTGGGGCATTACATGCCTTCCAGCTGGCGGCTGGTTCCCAAGCGGTCATGGTGCCCGAGTGGTGCTGGCTTCACAGCACCCCTGCGGTGGTGGTTCTTAATTGACTGTCGAGAGTGTTTGCTTCTTTGTTGTTTTATTTTCTAACCAAAAAAACCCCCTTTTTTTTTTCTTATTTTTCTTATTAAGTTATTTTAATCACCTGGTGCTCATCACAATAAGTATACTCAAAAATCCTTATTTTTTTTTTTTTAAGATTTTATTTATTTATTCGACAGACAAAGATCACAAGTAGAGAGGCAGGCAGAGAGGGGAGGAAGCAGGCTCCCCATGGAGCAGAGAGCCTGATGCGGGGCTCGATCCCAGGACTCTGGGATCATGACCTGAGCCGAAAGCAGAGGCTTTAACCCACTGAGCCACCCAGCGCCCCCCCGCAAATCCTTATTTTTGATACTCAGTGCAGAAAGAGAAAGTGATACTTTTCTGAATGTTAGAACTTATATGAATTAGATAAAGTGCACACGGATAAAGAAACGGCAAAGATGATTAAGAACACCTCCTCATTCTGTACTTTCTTCCCAAGGCCGGGCAGTCTTGTGAGGTTGAGACTCTCACTCCACTCATCCATCGTTGTAACAAGCTCATCCTCGTGGGAGATCCGAAACAGCTCCCTCCCACGGTCATTTCTATGGTAAGTTAGTTTCATGTTCATATTGGTTTAAAGTGGAAGGGCCTTCTTTGTTACTGTGTTTGGAGGGGTCTTTCTTGGATCATCATCTCTTACTTGGAAGGAAAAGAAGGGAATGGCTAAGAAAAGAGAACCACTGTTTGAATTTTAAGAGTAAGAGCCTGTAAAAATGTCCCTTTGTTCCTGATTGTGCTTCTGTGCACGTGTGACGTGAGCAGGGTGTGTGCCCCCAAGACCAGAAGGCGAAGGCGAGAACGACCGTGTTCTGTGTGCGGCCTGCTCATTCTTGGGGAAAGGCAGTGTGCAGCTGTTTTAAGGGCTGTATCCAATCCATTTTAGTAACATACACACCAAAACAATAATAGAAGAAAAATTTTAGAAGTTTCCTAACCTCCTGATTTATATTTAAATGTATGCAAATTTGAAAACATTATAAAGAGTACTTTAAATGTATTTTTAAGAGTACATTTCCAGTGCTAGAATTTTGTGTCCTGTCATACCCCCCCAAAAAAAAAACAACAACAAAAAAGTGCTTCTCCTGTCCTCTGAAAGTATGGTGTCAGGAAGAGAGAAGGAGCCGTGAACCCCATTTGTGGGAGGAAACAATCCATGCCTGGAATATGCCCGCCCCTCTCTGCTGCTCCCTCACCACAGAGAGCTCCTACTAATGCACACCAGAATCAGGACGTTTGATAGAGGGTTTGTAATCTGAATAGGTGTAGACCATGGCTTTGAATGTAATAATAGTTGAATATTTCACTGATCTGTGGATTGTTGGTACAGAGTGGTGGTTGCATAAATGACCCCAGAGAACAGATCATTTCAGAGCATTTCTGTTCAGTTGTGGAATGAAAGCCAGTGGGTTGGTTGGTTTTTTGTTTTTTGGTCTTTTTTTGTCATTACTGTGTTTTGACTTTGGATTATTAAAAATGATAGTGCAGCTCTTTGACATCTGAGCACACATGCGCGACCACACTGGGCCTAGAAGCCCACCCATCTCCGAGTGGAAACCTCGGAAGGAGTGGGGGGAAACAGTATTACTTTCTAAATCATGGGTTATTTCTTTTTTTTTTTTTTTTTTTTAAAGATTTTATTTATTTATTTGACAGAGAGAGATCACAAGTAGGCAGAGAGGAAGGGAAGCAGGCTCCCTGCTGAGCAGAGAGCCCAATGCGGGACTCGATCCCAGGACCTTGAGATCATGACCTGAGCCGAAGGCAGCGGCTTAACCCACTGAGCCACCCAGGTGCCCCAATCATGGGTTATTTCTATACATGATTTTAAATAGGTCTGTGTAACTAAATAAAATGTTAGTAGTAGACATTCAACAGTTTCATCTACATCCCCAGAAGCTGATCTACTCGCTAAGTTAGCCAAACCTATTTTGAATCTCTTTGGGGAAAAAGAAAAAGTAACAGTTCACTTGTAGAAAAAAACTGAGTACATCCTACAAGGTGATGCGGATTTCTATGTTCTAACACGGAAGGATATTCCTGATCTGTTTACAGACTAGGAAAAAAGACAATCTGACATGGAATGCTTCTGCCCCTTTAAAGCACACCCTATATACATACGGCCGCCACACACAGACCTTCCAGCCACCTGACATACCACATCTTAGCAACGTACGTACTGTCTGTTACCCCCTCAATGCAAGCTCCATAAGGGCAGGGACTCTTGTCTGTTCTCTTCATTGTTTTAACACCAGTGCCTAAAACAGTGCCTGAATTAGGCTGGCACTCGATGACTATTGATGGAAAGAAATAAACACACAACAAATGCCCAGCAAAATCTGTTAAAATACTCAACTAAGTTGTTTCCAGTAATTCTTCTTAGAAACAGGTGGACAGAAAAGCATGTTGAGAAAATTAACTTTGTAATTTTCTAAATTTTTCTCAATAAGCCCATATTATTTCTATAATAATAAAAAGCCCAAGCAGATTTTTCTCATTTTTGCTGTTTTTATCCATCACCAAAGCAGTGAAGTTGGGGCCCATCAACAATCCGTTTTCACTACATGCTGAGTCCCTTCAAGAAGTTCAGTCAGTAAATTTGCAGAACACCATGTTATTTAGAAGAAATGCGGTCTGAGTTGGTTCTTGATTATTCTCCATGAACAGAATCACCGACAGCTCCCCTAATTTGTGCAGTAGGTTTTTGAACCTCGTGTGCACGGCTTCCACATCATGTGTGGTGATCCCATCTCCATTGTCTTAGTGCATTCTTGAGTGCACGTTTGTTTCTAGATGATGTAAGACGCAGTACTTTTTGAGTATCTCTATGATTTGACATTGAAAAGTATATCCCAAGGCACAGCTATAATAACTTTAAAACTGTTCTCTTCATTTGTCTCTTAGGTCACTAATTTTTCAGGTCTTAACTCATTAATAGGTTTATGAAATCAGTTTAGTAATTATTGTCACCTGTCTTTCTCCTCCACTGAAATACAAATTCTGTGACATTTGGTCTAATTTACCTTAGCAGTCTCGGCACCCCAACTTTTAGGTGCTCAGTGTTATGTTGGAGAGACAGACGGACGGATACATGGGGGGACCGGTCTTTCTAAGACTTGTGTACAATGACAGCCAGTATTTCTGTTTGTGAGAGAACACCTTAGAGTGGTTAAAGTCTGTGTTGTGGTTCTTTGTGTCTTTTATTATTGATTCTTTCAGGTGACCTCTGTTAGCATCAAAATAGCTTTAGTTGTGGCCATTACACGATCACATCTTTTCCTTTTTTTTTTTCTTTAAGTAGGCTCCACTCCAAACATGGGGCTTGAACTCACAACCCTGAGATAAAGGCTCGCATGCTCACAAGCCAGCCAGGTGCCCGAGATCACATTTTTCTCATAAGCAGTATATGGGTTTTCTAAATAAGCTGTTAACAGTCGAGCTGCATGGCTCTCGAAGGCCTGAAGTCAGAAACCTCTTTCTCTGAATCTGCTTGTTGGTCATACATTTTAGCGCTCAGTCACTGTTTTTACAGTAGTGGGGAAAGTATGAACAAATGCTTGGAGATCATTGTTCTCGCCCTTTCCAGAAAGCTCAGGAGTATGGCTATGACCAGTCAATGATGGCGCGCTTCTACAAGCTGCTGGAAGACAGCGTGGAGCACAGCGTGGTCGGCCGGCTGCCAGTCCTGCAGCTCACCGTTCAGTACCGGATGCACCCAGACATCTGTCTCTTCCCCTCCAGCTACGTTTACAACAAAAGCTTGAAGACGAGTAGGTGAGTTCCGCTCCTGGCTTTGTAGCTTGTTGTACTTGTGGGCTTGGCTGCTTAGGAAGAAGAGCTGTCTTACCGTGTTCTTAAGTTTGTCCTAAAAAGCATAAATCAGAGGTTAATACTTTTTTCTAGTTACAAAAGCCATGTTGATTTTAGCAAATGCAGATAAAAAAGAAGAGGGGAAGATTACCTTTATTTGTGCTGCCCAGAAATAATCACTGGTAACATTTTGGTATATCTATTGCTAGTCCTTGTACTATGCATATCTTTTTTTACTTTTTTGGTTTTTAAATTTTTGAAAAAAAAAAAGAATCACACCATACTCAGCATAGTACGGATCTTTGACTTATGACAGAGTTATGTCCCAATAAACGTATCACAAATCAAAAGTGCATCTAATACACTAACCTACCAAACATGGCGTAGCCTGGCCTACTTAAGTGTACTCAGAACACTTACATTGGCCTGCAGTTAGGTAAAAATCCTCCAACACAAAGCCTGCTTTATAATTGTTGGTTATATAACATATATAACTTATCATATAACTTACCAAATACTGTACTGACAGTGACAGACAGAATGGTTGTTAGTGTAGAAGTTGGTTACCCTCGTGACCGTGGGGCTGACCAGGAGTGGTGCCTCGCTGCTGCCCAGTGTCTCGTGAGAGGATTGTACTACATGTTGCTAGCCCCGGACAAGACCCAAGTTCAAAGTTCCAAGTACAGTTTCCACCAAAATGTATTGCTTTTGCACCGTAGTTAGGTCACATAGTGGTAGGTTGAACCGTCCTAAATTGTGGACTGTCCGTATTCTCTGGCCGGCTTTTTTCACTTATTGTATTAGGAGTGACTATTACAAGATCACATCTTTTCCTCTTTTTTTTCCTTAAAGTAAGTAGGCTCCACTCCAAACATGGGGCTTGAACTCACAAACCTGAGATAAAGGCTCACATGCTCACAAGCCAGCCAGGTGCCCGAGAATTTTTGATTAGTTATCTTTAATTGCATAGATCACTCTTCCTGGCCTAGAACAGAAATACAATCTGTTTTTTATCTTTTACTAAAACACATTTTGATAAAATAAGGTAGGTATTTCTTACCCCCAGCTCCCTCCCTAACAAAAAAATATTAATAAAATAAAATATTTTCTGATAACTTGTATTCTGAATGGTGGCTGCTTTTTTTGTAGACAGACTGAAACCAGTCGGTGTTCATCAGACTGGCCATTTCAACCTTACCTGGTGTTCGATGTTGGAGACGGTTCAGAAAGACGGGATAATGAGTATGTTCTCCTCTCTTCAATCCCCAGGGATGGTCCCAGAGTTGTTATTTTTGTTCATATTTACATGGAAAACATTTTCCATACATCTCTTTGCCTTGTGTCAGGGCACAGGCATTCTGTAGCTAGGCTACTAGCTTTTCCTTTATTACCCTAAATTACTAATATCTTTCTCTATACGTTTTGGCCTTTTAGTTTTTCTTAATCATGTAATGGGGATCATAATCCCTAGCATGGTAAGCACTTGAGTAAACACATGCTAAGATTACTGCTGTCGTAAAACAGATATGGCTGTTGTGCATGGCTCTTGTGATCTAAGAGGAGACACAGACACAAATGGGAATCCCCAGGGTTATTACTTATTCCAGCTGGTTATGTGGTGCGAGGATCAGTGTAGATCCATTTGAATTAAGGTGGGAGACAGAGGGTAGACAGTACCTGATGTATGGGATTGTGAATAAGGGAACATATTCGTGTGGTTTGTGAGGGACGAGAAGAAGTGGTTAGCACAGGTCCTAGCATGGAGTACAGGGAAATACAGGTGTCACTGAGTGCTCTGTAGAGCAGGTGGCATCCTCAGGAAGGGTTACGTATTAGTTGAGCTACCGAGGTGGTGGGAGAAGACATTGAGTGAAGAAGTTAGGGATACAGAGAAGCAGTTGATCATAAGTGTTGTGGGGGTGGGGGTCACAGAGGAGGGTTGACCTGAGAGGTGACCAAAGAAAGTAAATTAGACTTCAGGGATGGAAGAGCTAGCTGGCTAATGGTGGGGGGGTGGGGGGGTTGGTTTTTTGGTTTTTTAAGATTTTATTTATTTATTGGGGCGCCTGGGTGGCTCGGTTAAAGCCTCTGCCTTCGGCTCAGGTCATGATCCCAGGGTCCTGGGATAGAATCCCACATCGGGCTCTCTGCTCCGTGGGGAGCCTGCTTCCTCCTCTTTCTCTCTCTGCCTGCCTCTCTGCCTACTTGTGATCTCTCTCTGTCAAATAAATAAAATCTTTAAAAAAAAAAAAAAGATTTTATTTATTTATTTATAATCTGACAGGATAGTGAGAGAGGGAGTGGGAGAGGGAGAAGCAGGCTTCCCGCAGAGCAGGGAACCCAACACAGGGCTCGATCCCAGGGTCCTGGGATTGTGACCTGAGCTGAAGGCTGATGCTTAATGACTGAGCCACCCAGGCACCCCTAACAGGATTTTCTATAGACTTAAGTCGGAAGTTAAGGTTATGGGTATTAAAGGCCCTTGAAGTGAGACCAGTAAGGTGGCCTCAGGTGCAGTGCATGTAGCTCCTAGAGCAGTAGTGAAGGGGTCGGTGTAGTTCAGGAGGTGGGTAGGGAGAGCAGGACGAGGCCAGTAAGGAGGCAAGCCCACTGCAGGATTCCATGTTGTTCTCTAGGGGCCGTGTCTCGTTCAGTCTGTGTGGACGGCATCACCTTGGCTGTGTGGTGCATGGTTTGCACAGCCAGCGGTGGGAATTAAGGAAGATAATATGACTAAAGCACTTTTTTCAGTGTGTGGAAGATAGTAAATTTCTTAATTTTAGCTGTTGATCATTCATATCTTCGTTATCATAAATGCTTTTGTTCTTACTGTTGCTGTCCCTGTGACAACAAATGAAGAGAGCGGTGAGTAACCTTTAGTTGATTTCAGAATCTTTTCTTTCTTACATCTTCTGTTTCACTGGGTGGTTATAGGTCTGCAAGTCTGCAGTATTAATGGTCATTATAACAGCTTCTTTGAGCCGCTGATGACTGAATAAAGGTGAAACTTAACCTGCCTGCCCTTCACTGTAACGGAAAAGAAAGTAGGACTGAAGCTAGCAGTTGGACTGCTATTAGTTTTGATGTGTTTTGTTTTGTTTTTTCATCTTATTTAGCTCATATGTAAATGTTCAAGAAATAAAACTGGTAATGGAAATAATTAAACTTATTAAAGACAAAAGAAGGGATGTTACTTTCCGGAACATTGGCATAATAACCCATTACAAGGCTCAGAAGACGATGATTCAGAAGGATTTGGACAAAGAATTTGATAGAAAAGGGTGAGGCATCTATATTTTTACAGATATTTCCAGTTTTTCTGTTGAATTAAAAAGAAGGAGGAGGGGATAAAAGGAAACCTAACTCTAGGAAATGGTCTTAGGCTGTGGTGATACAGCAGGAGAAGACTCAAGGCTTTGGTCATGCTGGGTAGGGAACACTCACACTCCCGGCCCTGCAGACCAGCCGTCTCCAGAGCGCCTCCTGCTGGCCACAGTGTCCTCACCGCCACTGGCAGTGGACCCGTCTGAGAAACCCTCAGGCCTTTTCCTTTAGTTCCGTGACTTGTTAATCTGAATTCTCATTCTAGTAAGATTCGCAAAGTAGCACTTTCACTTAGAATAAAGTATTTAATCCAAAGTAACACTTTCACTTAGAATAAAGTATTTAATCCTTTTCATGCCTTTATGTACAGGGTGAAGCTCATGTTTTTGTCTCCTCCTTACCTCAACAATAAAATTAAAGATTAATTATTGGAAATCCATTAATTCAAAAATTTCTTAACCTAGGAACACACAAGCTACCAAAATTGGCTCTAGAAAAAATAGAAAATTTGAACAGACCTGTACAAAGTAAAGAGATGGAGTTAGTAATCAAACACTTTCCAACAAAGGAAAACCCAGGACCAGGTGAATTCTACCAAACATTAAGATCAGAATTAATACCAATCCTTCTCAGACTTTTCCAAAACATAGAAGAGGAGGGAAGACTTTCTCACTCCTTTTATGAGCCCAGTATTACCATACCAGAGCCAAGGAAAGACATCACAAGAAGAGAGAAACTACAGGCCAGTATCCCTTATGAATATGGATGTTAAAAATCCTCAAAAAAATATTGGGAACTGAATTCAGCAACATATTAAAAGGATTATACACCAAGACCATAGTGGGATTATCTCAGGAATGCAAGGTTGGTTCAGTATACAAAAAAATCAATTGTGTGACACACTGTTATTAATAGAATAATGGGAGAAAACCCGCATGATCATCTGAGTAGATATAGGAAGAGCATTTGACTAAATCCAACACCTCTCATGATGAAAACATTCAACAGACTAGGAATAGAAAAGTACTTCCTCAACCTAGTAAAAGACATCTATGAGAAATCCTCAGCTAGCATACTTGATGGTGAGGCTGAGTCCTGTCCCCCCAGGATCAGGAACGACACCAGCTCTCACCACTGCTGGGCGGCACTGTATTAGAGGTTCTAAGCAGGATAATCGAGCAAGAAAAGAGATTAAAGGCATCCATATTAAAAAAGAAGTCAAACTACCCTTTCTCATAGTTGGCAGGACATTTTATATCAAAAAACCACATAAACTATTCATTTTTAATGAGTTCAACCAACTTGTAGGATGAAGATCAGTATACAGAAATTAGTTGTATTTGTATTACAATAGCAACGAGCGGTCTGAAAAGAAAATTTAAAAAACAATCGTTTGTAATGGCATCAAAAAGAACAAAATAGGAATGAATGAAGTAAAGGTGTATAAAACTTACACATCAAAAAATACAAAACATTGTTGAAGGAAGTTAAAGAACACCGAGGTAAATGGAAAGACAGTCTGTGTCTGTGGTTCAGAAGACTTCCTGGTGTTAAGGGGGCAGCACTCCCCAGAGTGATTGATCCTACAGAGTCATTGTTGTCTCTGGCAGAACCCAGCTGCCTGTTTTACAGAAATGGACAAGCTTAACCTAAAATTCATGTGGAAATGCAAGACACCCCAAATATCTTGAAAAAGAACTAGATGTTGGAGGGTTCACACTTTGCTGTTTCTGAGCTTACTGGCAGAGCTGGTTATCAGGACTGGTACTGTCCTAAGGATAGGCCTATAAACCAGTAGACTAGAATTGCCAGTTCAGAAAGAAACCCATTCATTAATGGCCAGTTGCTTTCCAACAAGGGTGCCAAGACCATTCAGTCGGGAAAGACTAGTCTTTTTTTAAATGGTGCTGGGCCAACTAGATCTCCATATGCAAGAGAATGAATTTTTTTTTTTAATAGTGTGCACGTGGGGTGAAAGAGGGGCAGAAGGAGAGAGAGGAGGAGGATCTTAAGGAGGCTCCATGCCCAGCACAAAACCAGACACGGCCTCCATCTCACCATCCTGAGATCATGACCTGATCATGCCGAGATCAAGAGTGGGAAGCTTAACCTGCTGAGCCACCCAGATGCTGTGAGAATGAATTTTGACTCTTGTCCCACAGCATACAGTGCATGAAGTCAAAGTGGGTTAGAGCACTGAATCTAAGCGTAAAATTATAAAGTTCAAAGCTATAAACCTGTCTGACCTCAAATGAGACAGCAGTTTCTCAGCATGACACCCAAGCACAAGTTACCAAAGGAAAAATAGATAAACTAGGCTTCATAAAAATTTAGAAACTTGTGTGTGTCAAAGTACACTGTCAAAAAAGGGAGAAGACAGCCCCCAGAATGGGAAAATAGATAGTTCCTGATTAACCATGGTTTGACTTAGAATTTTCCAACTTTATGATGGTGGCAGAGCAGTACACATTCGGTAGAAGCTCTACTTCAAATTTCGAATCTGGATCTTTTCCTAGCTGATGATAGGCAGCACGGTCCTCTCGTGCTGTTGTGCAGTAGCGGCCACAGCTCCTGGTCAACACCGCAGTTAAGAGGGTGCGTCTGATGACACTGACAGCCATTCTGTCCTGGTTCCAGAGAAGTTACATGACTTACAAACAGGCTTTGCCGAACTGTAGGCTGATGTAAGCATTCAGAGCCTGTCTGAGGTCTGCCAGGCCAAGCCAGTGTTCGGTAGGTTAAGTGTAATAAATTACATTTTCAGCTTAGGATGTTTTTAACTTATGGTGGGTTTATTGGGATGTAACGCCATCCTAGGTCAAGGAAAATCTGTACTTGCAAATCATGCATCTGAATTATATAAAGAACTTAGACAACTCAAAGAGTTAAATAGTCTACTTTTTTTAATGGGCAAAGGATTCAAATAGCATTTCTCAAAAGTAGGTTGTAAACAAATAGTCAACAAGTATGTGAAAAGATGTTCCACATCGTTTGTCATTAGGGAGATGCAAATCAAAAGCACAGTGAGATCCCATTTCACCCATCTGAACGACTAATAAGCCAGACAGTGAGTGACAAGTTTGGGCAAGGATGTTGAGAAATTGGAATCCTTTGTGCATTGCTGGTGAGAATTTAAAATGGTAGATCATGGTGGAAAACACTTTGGCAGTTCCTCAAAGAGTAAAGCATAGGGGCACCTGGGTGGCTCTGTCAGGTGTCCTCTTGATTTCAGCTTGGGCCGGGCCTAGTCTCAGGGTGTGGGATCAAGCCCCGTGTCCGGCTCTGTGCTGGGTGTGGAGCCTGTTTGGGATTCTTTTCTCTCCCTCTCCCTCTCCCACTCCCCCATCGTTCACATGCATGCATTCTCTCTTTCTCAAAAAAAAGTGACGCCTAGAATACCCGTATCTTTGAGGTGTGTCCCTGAAAGCACTGAAAAATGTTCGCACAGAAGCTCAGACCGAGCGCCGCAGCGGCGCTGTTCACATCGCTAACAAAGGGAAAACAGCCCAGATGTCCATCCGTTGTAAGTGCATGAACAAACCGTGCGGCATCTGTGAGTCAAGTACGCAGCCCTAAGAGGATGTGGGGCCGTTACACGCCGCAGCAGGGCGGAACCCTGAACATGGTCGAAGTGGAAGAAGCCGAGCAGGAAAGGCCGCATATGTATAGTTCCAGTCACACGACATTACAGACAAGAAGTCTGTCTGTCGTGGATGCCAGGCCTGGAAAGGGAAAAATCGAGACTAACTGCTAGTAGGTCCAGGCAAAAGAAATACAGAAGTACCCGGTGGTGATGTTTGCATAGCCCAGCGGATGTGCGAAAAACCACCAAATGCTCTACTTGAGGGTGGTGACGTGTAGGTGACATGATTACATATTGCTAAAAGGATGAAAAAAGCTGAAAAATGCCACTGTATAAATACGCATGTTTAATAATTATTTTAGCGGTTTCCGATAAGCATGTTTGTGTTCTGTGAATAGGCCAGCAGAAGTAGATACCGTGGATGGGTTCCAGGGCCGGCAGAAGGATTGTGTCATTGTCACGTGCGTCAGAGCGAATACCGTGCAGGGCTCAATTGGGTGAGTGTCACGGGCTCTTCGCTTGTCTGTGATCTCGAGTCAGGTCTGTTTCCGCTTGCTGCTGGGGAATACCATTCGTTGTTCCGCTTGCTGCTGGGGAATACCATTCGTTGCAGTATTTCCCTTTGTTAAAGCTTGTGTCACATCATGAAACTTCGTTGTTGCACTTGTAGAGCTGATCCACTGTCACGCCTGCTTCTCGTGGACCTTGTCTGTTGCCTGCCTCCAAGGGCGGCCTGTTCTTTGGCTTCCTAAGAGTGACCATCTCTGGGCTCGGGGTGGTCGGCCTGTCTTCTCCATGATCGGTCACGGAGTGGCTCTTCATCTTCCCTGTGTTTTTGTGCTTTGCTAACTTTGTGAACCTTAACTTCTGTCAGTTTACTCACTGAAGATGCCAAGGACGCTATAGCAAGTGACAGGAAACTCCCAAGTTTCAGAGCCCTGACACTGGTGTGGCTGCTTTCGCCTCCTCTTGAGGAATGGGTGAAATTTGCAGATTAGAAATGTGTTTCCTTGCTCTTAAAGGAAATAGTGACGTGAGTTCCCTCCGCCCCTGTTTGGAGAGAGTCTACACAGACAGGTGGGGCCCTGGCATCTCTGGGGCGTCCTGTGAAGCAGAACGGTCGCCACCTTCACACAGCCGTTCTGTTATCTCCGAGCCCTCCTCAGATCTGCTGGTACCTTTTCCTGATAGGTGTGTGCTTCTGCTCGCCTCCACAGCATTTTACTGATCCTCACACAGATTCCAAATAACTGACTAGTAGTGTATTTTTAGGATGTCTCTAAAGCTTAAGAATGCCACCTTAAATTTCCCAGTATCTCCTCCAAGGCGGAACACGAGCTTGGCAGACGGATGCATCACTTTGAAGGAAAGCTCCAGGCCTTTCGTTTCCAGGTTTTAATGGGAATGGCTGCTTTGCCGGGGACCCTGTGTTGGGAAGAGGGAGGAAGTGATGCACTGTTAAAGGAGGAGAAGGAGCCCAGGACAGCCGTCTGAAGCAGCGTCTGTGTCCCCGCACTCACGCTAAGTCACTCTGCGTCAGGAAGTAACTTTGCTTTTGTCGCTTAGGTTTCTGGCGAGTTTGCAGAGACTGAACGTCACCATCACACGAGCCAAGTACAGCCTCTTCATCCTCGGACACTTAAGGACCCTCATGGTAGGTGCATTCTGGGAGCAGAGTGCTCCAGAGTTCGCCCAGCGTGACTGATACTGGGTTGAGCTTTTGTCTCTATTTTCCATGAGTGCGGAATTGATGCGGGTTACAGAACAGTGAGCTGCTTCCCCCGGCTGCCCTGTCCTTCAGCAGCTTCTGCCTGGGAGCTTTTGCGGATGTAAACCACTAACCCTGTCCCAGTCCGAGGCCCACACTCTCCACAATTTAAAAAAAAATACGTCTCCGTCCTAGGACTGTTGAGCTCTGTAAAGCCACCCATATGTGGAAAGTGCTAGCACAGTTGCTGGCACTCAGCGGACACTCAGCTACTGGGGCTGTTACTGGTCCAGCTTAATGCCAGCTCGAGGGAGCTTGGATCTTTTCTGTCTTGGCACTGGGAGCTCGCTGCCTGCTCTGTGTCGCTTGGGTGGGGGGAGGCGGAGTAGGTTCACATCTGACCAAGGGTGCGGCCTCCGTTGGTGATAGCACAGCTAACCGGCCCGGGTGTTTGCTGCTTGCCTCGTTAGCGGTTGTTAACTTTGAATTCTTCTCATTTTTGTGTTTCACAAAGTCTGTGGTTATGTTAGGAGAGGAGCGGAGCTAATGCATTAGATTTTTTCCACTAGTTTTCCCGGTGTTTTCTGGTATATACCACCAGAGGGCATTCAAACACAGTCTTTCTCATTCAGTTTTTCCCTACATCTGTGGTCTTCAGTTTCTGTAGTTTGTGTGCTCCCTTGAAGGACTCTTTAAAATCTGCATACCACCTATTTTTAAGTTGATATCAAAAATTTGTTATGGTAAGTTTAAGTATTGTTTAAGATTTTGTTTTGAGTATATTACAAATATTGACATTGTAAAATAAAACTTAAAAATAAATCTTTACATCACTCTTAAATGAATCCATTGGAAAAAATTGGACTCCTGGTCCAACTTTTTATAGAATTGTTTTCCCTTGTACCATGAGGATCTAAGTGTTAAAAAATGGTTTCTCATCAGTTGATGAACCTATTAGAATTACTTTTTTTACACAGTTGAATGTTTTAACCTGAAAGTTAAAAGGTGGTTAGAGCTGTGTGTCTCCTAGCGACACCCTGATTGAAGGAGCCTTCCTGGGCACCCCTGTTTTCACTGCCCCCTCAGGCACCCAGGAGTCTGCTTGTGCCCTGGCGGCCGCATGGCGCCCCATGGAGAGACTGGGGATGGGCAAGTCGTGACTGTGCAGGACGGAGTCGGGGCGGGGGAACCCCCAGGAGCAGGCAGGGAGCTGGGGCGTCTGCACCCTTGGAAGCCAGTGGCACAGAAAGGCACAGGAAGAACAATAGGAAAACTCCCAGTGTATCCCTTGGGCTGGTTTTTTGTTTGTTTGTTTGTTTTTAATTCTTACCCCAGTTTCCTTTATAGAAACGGAATCAGTGGTGAAGGCACTTGATTTCCTCTGAGAAACCAAGAGTCACAGCCCATTCCCAAAACTGTTTTTGTGATCCTAGGATCGGATTAAACACCAAGTTGAGGTGCTGTAGACTTGGCAGAAATAGCAGCAAGGCCATCTGCTTCACGTCACAGCTGCGTTTCAGCCTCAGGGGGAGACGCTCTGGTGCGCTCCAGAGTGAGGAAGACGTCCGAGCCCCAGGCCCGGGAGTGCTCCTGTGGACTATCTGGTGCTCCCCAGGCCTCTGCGTGTGCATTGTATGCAAGCCTTTTGCCCTCACAGAATCCCAGTCCATCCGATCCAAGAAGCCATTATGAGAGGAATCATTATTTTATGTACTACTATTAAACTGTGATATTTTATTTTCACATAGAATTTTTATATTTATTAAAAGGACTCTTCTAGGCTTGTTTTGACAAGACAGACTTTTATCCTATCGCCCTTGTTCATATGTAAAAGAGAAAGTACAAGCAAGATGAGTAGGCCGCAGAATTCCTGAAAGGACTTCACTTTCTGAGTCTAGCACTCCAGAATCGTTCCCCAGGTCACAGTCACACATGTCCTCGTTCCTGCCACAAGACTGTTCCCCGCGCAGTCAGAAGCGTTGGGAACTCCGCATTTCCCAAGGGTGCCTCCCCATGGTCTCCGGGCTCCTCTTCCAACTCCTGGTCTCATTCTCCCAGGCAGTAGTGCTGCTACTTTCTTGTCTCATCAGAAGGTGCTGTGGGTAGGTTTTTACGCGTGCTGGGACTCATTCTTTAAATGGTTTATTGACTGAAAGTCAAGGAGTTGCTGTTGCCGAGCCATGAATTCCTCCAGGGTTAGCTACTTAGAAAGTGCTGCCTGGCCAGGAGGTGCCGCAGATCAAGAAATGGTAAAATGTGAAAACGATGTGCATTTTAGAGTTAGTTAAATAAAACATTATGCCCATTTTACAGATGAGGAAACAGGCTCAGAGAGGTTAACTTGACCAAGGTCATGCCGCAAGTAAGTACTGCTACCCTCACCCAGTTTTTTGAATAGGGCAGGAGGCCCTGCGAGGGCCGCTGTTGTCTTCTTTCTAAAGAGGCCCACGTTCTGATGGTTGTGAAGCAGGTTATTGCTGAGGAGAGTCTAGCGGGAAGAGAGGAGCGAGGAGTGCAGCTGGGGTTTCCTTCTCCTTGGGCATGCTTTCGTGACTTAAATTCCTCCAGAAAAGAGACCAGACCATGGGAAGAGTCTGTGGAATAGTTGTCTCCGTGGACGAAGACAGTTTAGCCCTTTGGAGTCTGGGAGGCCTTTGGGAATTCAGTGAAGGCTGTGGGACTCTTTCTAGAATAGTCACACACACACCCAAAAGTTAGGGCTCTCTGAAACCAAGCCTTCCTGCTCCACAGTGTTAGCCTTTCGAGAGAGAGGCAGGACTCTAGGTCAAGTGTCCGGGGGATCTTCCTGGGGTGACAGAGCTGTCCTGTGTCTGCTCCATCCAGCGCACGAACCGCTAGGCACGTGTGGCCCCCGAGAGCCACGTGGTGAAACGGCGGACATTCTTTGTCCCAGGCGGTGACCGGTGCTCTTTTCTGGTAACATGGCTTCGGGATTCTGTATTTGAGCTTACTTTTTCTTTAATGGATTCTTGAGAATCTGTTCGCGAAGTGTGTTTGTTGCTACTCAGAAACGAGAGCAGAAACAACGCTTCCCAAGCCTCTGAGTATTCTGGGCCTGTGAATGTTTCTCCCTCCTCTGTTTCCAGGAGAACCAGCACTGGAACCACCTGATCCAGGACGCCCAGAAGCGGGGCGCCATCATCAAGACGTGTGACAGGAACTACAGGCACGACGCCGCCAAGATCCTGAAGCTGAAGCCAGTGCTGCAGAGAAGCGCGACGCACCCCCCCGCCGTCGTCCCGGAGGCGTCCAGACCCCCGGGTGGCTTGCCCAGCAGCAGGCTGGACAGCGAGCTCGCCAAGACGTCCTTCACGTCCCTCTACCACACGCCCTCGGACTCCAAGGAGTCTGCTGGTACCGTCACGGCAAAGGACCCTGAAAGGCCCCTTATTCAGGACCGGCTTCGGGACCCACGACTGCTTAGGAGGCTGGGCCTGGACCCTGAAGCCAGAGGGCCGTGCCTCAGGGATCCGCAGCCCTCGAGCCCCCAGCATCCCGGGGCGACACCGCCCTCGGGGGAGCCGGGCTTCCCCGGGAGTCCCCAGGATCTGGGAGGTGCGCAGCCGTCCACTGCCAGGGGGGCTGTTCTGAACAACAACAAACCTCAGGCGCACTGTGAACCTCCAGCTGCTGGGACCGAGGTCTCTGCAAGTAAAAGAAGATGTGACTGGGAAGAAGGGCTCAGCTCCAGGAGAGAGACGCGGGCTTTCAGTGAGGGGGACCAGGAGAAGTGGAGCCCGGAGAGCCACCACTCGAAGAGGAACCCTGGCTGGGACAAGAGGGGACTGGAGAAGGAGGACGGCAGCTCAAAGAGAAGAAGGCTTTTATAGTAAAGCCACGTGGCACAGACTGTCAGCCACCGCGTTGTTGCAGACTTAAGATGACCAGCTCACGGCACTGTCCAGATGAGATGTTTTTTTTTTTTCTTTCCTTAAAGGAGTTTGCGTGCCATTGGGAAACATGGAAAGTGCACCCTGACCCCTGGGCCTCGTGGTTATCTGCCGTGCTATCAGTTGCAGACGCTTTCAGGGCCTTTGTGTGTCTGCAGTATTGTCCTTGAAGTCGGAGACTTCGAATGTTGATCCCTTGTTCTAAGATAAGGGGTCAGATGGGGCGGGTGTTGTAGAAGTTGAAATGTATATTTGTATAGCAAATAACAAATCGTTTTAAAATTTAATCTAGTAGACCGCTTTTCTTTCTCCTGCTTAAAATGTTGGTCACTTTCAAGAGAACAAACTTTATATTCACAAAAAAAAAAAAAAAAAAGGCAGGAGGAGGACAGGCCCTTTTCAGACCTGCGCACAGCACAGGTTCTGGAGGAGGCCGAGTTCAAGCGGTGGGTGGGTCAGACAGCTCCGGTTCTAGTTCAGAAAACAAGTGTCGTCTCCTGGGGGAACCTGTGGGCAGCTGAGTGGTGTTAGGTGCAGATCTGCGGACGTCGGACGTTTTCCGATGAGGCTCCTTGGCCCAGGGTAGTCCCCTGCCCTGCCGAGGCCAGCCGCCTGCTCCAGGCCGCGCATGGTTTTCTAGCTGAAATCCGAGTTCCCCTTGAAATAGACGAAGACGAAACAAAAGAATGATTCTTGACCCACCATTCAGGTGCGCCCGGCGTAGTGTGGATGTCCCGTAGCTGGTGGGTGACGGGTCCCATGGTTGCCGGGTCTGGAGTCCCACTGGGGAGCCTGGGGAGCTGCATGTTAGGCGTCTCCCCAGGGGATCTGGTCACTGGCCCGGTGGCTTAGGATCCAGGAGGGCCGGCCAGATGGAATACTGTAGGCGGGAAAGAAACAGCCCTTCCAGGGAGAAGGCTGAAGGGAAGTGCAGACGGGAAGTTGGGACCAGGAAGAGAGTTGACAAGTTTCCTGTGATCTTTGGAGACTGTGCTGCCTGATGAAAAGACGCCACTGTTGCAGGGTCGTCTGTTAGAGGGGCTTCTGCTAGGAACGTGGTGCCCTGGGGAAGGGGATGTTTGAGGACGTGCACGGGGTGGAGGGCGGGTGGTCTCTCGTGGCGAAGTCCAGCTTTCCAAACACACAGAGACATGAGAATGTTGTAGCCACAGATGGCGCTTGTCGGAACTAGTGGTTTGTGGGGAAGGCTGTGCTGCCCATCAGCGGATTTGGGGAGGGCAACAGATCGCGCAGATCAGCGGGCACCGTTTGAAATTTTCCCAGCTGCTTTTAGGCAGAGGGTTTTGTGTCAAATTCTACTGAAGCGTGTTATTAAAAGCTTTAAATGTTTGTCAAAAGTGTAAACATTCTGCTTCTTCATTACCCACATCGCCCCCATGGGGGTCCGGACACCTGGTGACGTCGAGTGGACACCCCCGGCCCTCCGGGAGCACATCTCCGGCCCCACGGTCCCCCTGCTCCCTGTGTGCCCGCAGAGGGCGGGTCCTCGGCCGTCGTGAGTGCAGGGCGAGCCACACCCCGGCCAGCCAAGGCCTCTGTGAGCCTCCTGCTTGTGCCTTTGGCCAGAAACGTCTTTGTTACTTTGATTGACTTTCCTATTACTCCTCTTGAGCAAATTCTTGGTGTTAGCAGTTCAAAGGGTCTAAACTCCCGTTTAGGGAGTTCCCCATTCCCAGGCTGTGGACTTCACTGCCATGCCCGGACCAAGTCCTCGGTGAGCCTGTCCTCACCCACCTGTCCCATCTGCTGGTTCCCCATGCTCCCCTGGAGGAGCCTGTGTCTGCCAGCCTTGCCCCACGAACACAGCCTACCTGACGCTGCACTTGAAGCTGTTTTTCCGGTTGGTAAGAAAATGTTGGCATAAAGTGTTTCACATGCACCGTCCCCACGTGTGAGTGGTACTCGCCCTCCTTGCAGAGGGAGGAATACGGCTCTGCTCCGTCCTTAGCCATGGTGCTACAGGGACTCGTCCTGTCTCCACTAGTCATTCTTCCGCGAGGAGGATATTCTGCTTCTTAGCTTGTTTTGCTGCTCTGTGTATGATTTTCCTTGAACTTATGTGCTGGTTTCCTTGGCTCTATGTTTTCATGTCTCACCAGGAGCGAATGTGATAAGTGCATATGAGTAACCTCCTGTAAATGGATTTTATAACAACTCTACTAAACTATTTTCTTAAAATTAGTTGTGCAGATGATAACGTTTTGCTGCAGCTTTGACTCTTTCCGTGCTCTGAGTTCACAGCGGGGACGTAGTAAACAGTAGCCCTCTTTGTGAAAACGTCCATTTTAAGAGAAACTGGTGAAATTGAAACCAGAAAACTGGCCTGAATTAGGTGGGATTCAGGGTCCGTGAGCTCAGCAGCGGGCTCGGCCGCTCAGCCGCCACGTGGTCTGTCCAGAGGAAGTGTGTGGCAGGGATTTGCTTTATTCAGGTCTGTTCTCCAGCCCCCCTGCCGCCCCTTCCAAGCTCTTGGCGTAATGGAGTGTCATCTGTGAGGTCACAAGGTGTGTCACCACCAGCCCTGTGGCCAGTCCTCTTTGGGAGCTTGGCCCGACAGAAAAAGACGCTCACCTCCAGCAGAGGCTGGGGAGGGTGGGGGAGGCCGGGCGGGCGCGAGCGGAGCTCCCAGAGGCAAGACGGGTGCAGACGTCCCAAGTCGGGGTAACTGCCGGTGGCCACAGAGGTGGGTTGCGCTTCCTACGAGCCGTGGCTGCAGGTGCGGTGTGGGACTCGGCCACGGTCGTAGCGGAGGGCGCTGGCTGGCTCGTTCCAGATGCGGGAGCAAGTCCCCAGGAGGGCGAAGTGATGGGGGCAGGGTGAGAGACCAGGGCTCCGATGGCTGTTTCGTCCGTGGAACTCATTACCGCCGCATCTGTGCCAGGGATTTTTAAAGGCCCTCCTGCCACCTCCCAGGGGTCGCCATTCATTCTTTGAGGAATGAATAATTCAGGGAGGAAGCTGAAACTGAGCTTCGGCTTAGGCAGAATTTACGCCTTGTGCCACACAGCAGCACTCTGTGTACTCAGGGGACCCGTCTGTCACCCACCCTGGCCTGTACGGAGGCATCTGCCACGTCAAGGGGCATAAATGGTATCCGTAGACAGATGGGGTGCTGGAGGCCCGCTGGGCAGTCCGCGTGGGCCCTGCTCCCGGGTGCTCAAGCTGGGCTGTGCTGGCGGACGGGGCCACCTTTGTGCTGCAGCCACGTTCCCGCAAAGAGAGGTGTTAGCGTGTCGTTTTCTTTTTTTAAATTTGCGTTTATTTTTTAAATTTCGGTGTTCTGTTGTGTCATTTTCAACCTGGGGACCCACTTCGGAGTCACCCGGAGAACTCTGGAAGAGTTCCACTCCTAGGCTCTGCCCAAGGGTTTCTGACATAAGGGGTCTGGGGCCCAGCACTCACTGCCTGTTTTGTTCCTTTCTTTTTTTTTTAAACTCTTAAACTCCCTCGCAGGTGATTCCGCGGAGCAGCCTGGCTCCTAGGGGTCAGGAGCAAGGAGCAGCCCTCAGGCCCGTGGGGGTCACATCTGCCTCCCTCAACGCGTTGTCTCCCCCAGGAGCCCCAGACAGGGCCAAGCCCACCACGAAAGGCCATCAGGGGGCCTTCATTTTCGCTCAGATGACGGTTCCCAAGGACAGCAGGGAGGATGGGCGGGGTGGGGGGAAGGAGAACGGGAAACCACCCGGGGGACTCTGGGCCGTTAGAAGGGAGGACATCCGGAGGGAGTCCGCATGGCCAACGAAGCCTCGAGAAGGCAGCCAGTCTGGCGCTGGTCCAGCGGGGAAGGCCGTGTAGCTGTTGTTTAGGTGAGGGGACCCCGGCACCGGGGCTCCATGTGGGATCGAAGCCACGCATGGCCAAGTCCACTGGGCACATGCACTCCCCTTCGTGATAGCTGGAGTTTTCCCACCAAGCGCTGACCTAGAGCCGCTGTTGTCCCTGCGGGGACTTGCCCGGGGTGCTGGAGCTGAGAACTAGAGGAGCTACGGTTCCGGTGACCGGAAAGCCGTTGCTCACGACCCCTACGGTAGGTGCCAGCAGGACAAAGGGCCAGGCTGACCCCGCGCACACAGACGGGCCTGAGAGGGACTCGGTCTTGACTGGACGGGAGCAGCTCGGCCTTAGTTCCGCCCTGGCCACCGGCAGCCTCCAGGGCCTTCACTCAACCTGAACGTGGAAATTGGGGTTTGAGTTCTTTTTCTGATTCTTTTCACCAGTAGGTTCCAAAATCAGGCCCCCATCCCCGGGGTTCTGGGGAGGAAGAGGCTAAGCGCGCGCGGTGGGTTTCTGTCCCCACGCATTCGGGCTGCTGTAACGAAATCCCAGGGACTGGGCGCCTTCCGAATGTCCTCGGCCCGCTCCGGAGCCCGGGAGTCCCAGGTGTCTGGTGGCGGCCTTGTCCTGCCGTGTCCTCACATGGTGGAAGGTGCGAGGGAGCTCTCCGGGGCCTCTCTCTCATGAGGACACAGACGCCTCTTGTGAGGTTCTATCTGCATCACCTAATCACCTACCACAGGCGCCACCTCCTGTCACCATCGCTTGGGGGGCAGAATGTCGACGTGGGAACGGGGGAGAGGGGGACACAAACATCGTTCCACGGCAGTCCGCACGTTGTCGGCTTGGGTGGGCAGAACTCGCTGCAGGTTTGCTTTCGGACGGGGCGCGGGAGACCCCGCGTGACACCAGAGGCGAGAAAAGCTGCAGCCTCTGGTCAGCTTCTCCAGCACCTGGGCCGGGAGACTGTCCGGCTCCAGGACAGAGGAACCCAGCTTCTCCCGGGGGACAACCCCTGTCTCCGGCAACGCTGGCAGGTGGACAGGGGCTCCAGTCCACCTCACGGCTTCCAGCTTGCCCTCGCTCTCCCCCTCCCCCTCCCTCTTCCTCCCCTAACTGCCCGCCTGTGGACTGAGCTCCAGCCCGAGGCTTGAACACGACCGCCTCAGCCATATAAGGCCAAGTCCAGGAGATGATACCTGATGTTGATTTCTTTTTAAAGATTATTTATTTATTTATTTGCTAGAGATCACAAGTAGACAGGCAGAGAGAGAGAGGAGGAATCAGACTCCCCGCTGAGCAGAGAGCCCGATGCGGGGCTTGATCCCAGGACCCTGAGACCATGACCCGAGCTGAAGGCAGAGGCGGCAGAGGCTTTAACCCACTGAGCCACGCAGGTGCCCCTGATGTTGATTTTTGACAGGAATTCTGCTTAACCGAACTCCCAGACACGGAGAGCTCTGGTCCCTCCCAGTAGCAGAGTGGCTAGTCCCTCCTGCGCTGAGGAGGGCTGACTGTGGGAGCAGTTGGGTACGGTGGGAACAGAGGACTGCAGGGGTGCGTGCTCTCTCTTGGATCTTCTGCTCTGGGGGAAGCCAGGTCCCTGCTGTGAGGACACTCAAGAATCTGCATGGGGAGAGGTCCTCATGGGGAGGAACCTCCTTGTGCCAACAGTCAGCGACGTCAACGTGGGCAGTGAGGGCGCCATCTTGGAAGTGGACCCTTCAGCCCCGGTCAGGCCTTCGGATGGTACAGGCCTAGCTGATGCCCTGACGGCCACCTCATGAAAGTCCCCGAATCAGAACCACTGAGCTGAGCTGCACTGGAATTCCTGACACAGAACCTGTGTGACCTAAATGTGGGCCCACGTCCCCCCCCCAAAGTCAGTGCTTTTCCTCAAAAAAGAATGAGCTAAAAAAAAGACACACGGCGTTATGCCGTGCAAAGTCAGCAGCATTCCAGCTCAGGGAGGCAGGGAAGGCTGAGAGCTGACACAGGGGCAGACGCTGACATTCCAGACAAAAACTGGGAGCCCCACTGAAGAGAGCACGGGAACCCAGTGGCGGGAGCTCGCAGTGAGGCGGAGGGACTGGCCAAAAAACTTTTTTTTCAGCTGGCGAGCAGCCAAGCCTTACCCTAAGGGCAAAAGGGAGCCGTGGAAGGTTTTCAAGCAACCTAAATGCCTTGATCAGAACCCCCATAGCCGGCACTCTCCTCCCAGGTAATCTTGGGGCTTAGAGACTGGCCCTCAGCACGAGCCACCACGTTACAACCATCAGCAGGGGCGTGGCTAATGATGGCACCTCCGGGGCATGGTGACAGACCCGCAGTATAGTTTTCAGTCATTTTTTTTCTTCTTTTTTAAATAATTTACTTGACGGAAAGAGACACAGCGAGAGAGGGAACACAAGCAGAGGGAGTGACAGGCAGAGAGAGAGGGAGAAGCAGGCTTCCCACTGAGCAAGGAGCCCGATGTGGGGCTCGATCCCAGGATCCTGGGATCGTGACCTGAGCCGAAGGCAGAAGCTTAACGACGGAGCCACCCAAGCAGCCCTTCAGTCGTTTTTCTTGACCTGGAAAAGCTTCACAATATCACGGTAAGGGGCTGTTATATTTTTCTTCTCTATGTGTGTGCATGCATGTGTACATATAATGCACAGATTTTTTTTAATAGGGAAAAAGAAACCCTAAAAAGACATTTGCCAGTATGTTTAACAAGGAGTAGGTAGTTGGGGTTTTTAAAATAAGTTTTATTTGATAGAGCATTTTAGGTTCACATCAAGAGGAGAGGAAGGTACGGAGTTTTGTCCGAAGACCCTTCTCCCCACACACCAGCCTCCCCACCGCCCTCCAGCCCTCTCCGGAGGGCACATTTGCTGCGGTCCCTGAGTCCATGGTTTGCATTAGGGTTCACTCACCTGCATTCCATGGGTCTGGACGATCGTGTGATGACACCCGTAGGCCATTCCAGTGTCACACAGGATGGTTCCACCGCCCTAGAAATCCTCTGTGCCCTGACTATTCCAGGGAGTAAATGCAAGTTTATTCCAGATATACGTTTTTTTTTTTAAAATGTTTCCATTTGTTGTATAATGAGTGTGAATTATTTTTATAATAAAACTAACTTTTAAAAAAAGATTTATTTGACAGAGAGAGAGAGAGAGAGAGAGAGAGCACAGGCAGAGTGGCAGGCAGAGGGAAAGAGAGAAGCAGGCTCCTGGGTGAGCAAGTAGACAGATGTGGGACTCGATCCCAGGATCCTGGGATCATGACCTGAGCCAAAGGCAGCTGCTTAACCGACTGAGCCACCTAGGCGCCCCAAAACTAACTGTATTTTAAAGGAAACACCAGTTCTTCTGGTCATTCTGTCTTAAAAAAGGCATCGTCCCAGAGCTTTCAAGAAAGACTGTGTTAGCAGTATTTTCCTCACTCCCTGTGAGCCACTTCCCCGAGGTGGGCTCCGGGGCCGTGGCTGCCCTGCACAGGTGCTCACCGCCCCCAGGGCTCTTGGGGTCCCCTCTGACCACAGCCACCAGGTCTCGGGGCCTTCCTACCCAGGACCCCCAGAGTGGGGGGCACTGCCGGAGCTGGCGCATGCATGGCCAGAGGGGCAGCTGCGCTACAGGGGACAGGAGCAGCCTTCCCCAGCCAGGATCGCGCCATGTGGGCTCCACTTCAGGAACAGCAGGGATCCCCGCCGTGCCAGGTGCGCGTGCCAGTGCGCACCAGCTGCCCGAATGCGAAGGAACTTGCCACGGGCAGGGCGGCGCTGTTGGCCCGCTCCACGCTCCCTGGGGCCCGCGGAGGGGACCCGCCTCGGGATCTGACCCCCAGCTTGGCTCCAGCTCCGCGTGGGCGGTGGGGACAGTGACCCGCGCTGCCGCCCTGCGGCCTCGGCGCACGCAGAGCAAGAGGCAACGAGCCGGGCAGAGCCGGGAGGAGCTCGCAGGTAGGTGAGCAGGTTTTCCCTCAGAGACGCCCCCTGCGCCGCGGCGCGCAGCGATAAATGTTATTTGTACGAGGGACTCCGGGAAAGGGGCGGACACCGCCCATCTGCATGGGTTGACCTGGGGCCCTTTATGGACAAGGGCACGGGGAAAATTCCCGTATATAAACCTAGGGGCTGACTTATCCGAGTGGCACACACGCGCGTCGCCACGGGGCTTGCGGCCCCACTCTGGCTCTAGCGGGGGGCTTTGGGCCACTTGCCCCCCTCTCTGAGCCTCATCTGGGTAACGGAGATGCATTTGTTTTCTCTGTTTCAGCGTTTGTATGAAGGATACGGTGCCGCCTCTCTCCTGTGGTTTGAACCGTCCTTTAGGGTCTCTCCGTGGGGACGCACACAGCTCCGATTGAGGGGTTCTCGGCGTGGGGGGGGGTTGCAATTTGGGGATGGCTGGGCGCCACTTGTGTCTGTCGTGAGCCAAGCGTGCAGCGTGACGTCGCCTGGTGCGCAAAGACACCCTCGCGGCAGAACGATCCGCTGCGAAAGGTCAGTCGTGCCGCGGCTGAGGGGCCCCTCCCGGTCACCCAGGGCCACTCGGGCTGCTCTCCCGGGCCGGGGCTGCCCTGCAAGCCGCTAGCTGGGCTCCTGCGGCGCGCAGCCGGGTTTTCCCGCTACTCGCTCGCCGTCCAGTGACCAGTACTGCGGTGGTCACTCGCGCGCGCACGCTGCGGTCCCGGGCGCTGGATTTTCTCCGGGCCGCGCGGGGCGGAGGGACTGCGGGGCGAAGGGACTGCGGGGCGACGGCACATTAGACTAAATCGTGCGCTGATGGACACTCCCGCCAGCACGGCCTGGGAAATCTTGTTGTCTCACGGACTCGCAAACACTCGGTGCTACCAGAATTCTTAAAAAGCTTCTTTGCTAATCTGATGGGGGTAAAATTTGTATTTCCTCTATTGCCACCGGGTTGGTCTTCTCAGGTTTGCTGACCATTTTCTTTCCCTCCTCCAGGGTTTGCGGGCTCTGGTCCTCCCCTCCTCGCTCTCTTGAGCTGTTCAGTTTTCTCCCTTGATTTTTGTTGTTGTTGTTGTTGTTAGAAATTCTTGTATTTTCCATGTTAATCCATTATCTCTGTCATGCATTTCCAGTATCTTGTCTCGATCACGGCTTGTGCTTTTTTCCTCTTGTCTTTTATGGTATAGAAGATTTTTATTATAATGTGGTTGAATTGATCAGTCTCCTAAAGCTTTCAAAACGTTACTTCGCCTTTAACCTCTTGAGTTTATTTTAATGTGTGGCATGAGGAAGGGATACAGTTGTATTCCCCGCTTCTCACAAATGCACCTTTATTAACAAGTTTATTTTAAAAATTTTATCGTTTTTCGGGGCGCCTGGGTGGCTCATTTGTTAAGCGTCTGCGTTCGGCTCTGGTCATGATCCCAGGATCCTGGGATTGAGCCCCGCATCAGGCTCCCTGCTTGGGGGGAGGCCTGCTTCTCCCTCTCCCACTCCCCCTGCTTGTGTTCCCTCTCGGGCTATCTCTCTGTCAAATAAATAAATAAGATCTTTAAAAAAATTTTTTTAATCGTTTTCATCCAACTTCTTGTCCCGAAAGTTTTAAATGTAAAAGAAAGTTAAAATAGTGCAACGAAGATCTACATTCAATGAAGACGTAAAGTACCCGGGTTCCGCAGTTTCCGACACCTTACCACGTTATGCTTCCTTGCTCTGTTCATCTGTATCTGCTTTTGGTTTTCTCAAAACAATGTCGAAGTGTGTTGTGATAATCATGATATCTCACCTCTAAATACTGGAGAACAGATTTCCAAGGAATAAGGACTTTTTAAAACACAATAACAGTACTGTTATCAAAATTGGATGTAATTATTTAATTTGTGTTCAAATTTCTGCCGTTATCTTAAAATGTCCTTTATTGCTGCGTTTTTAAAAAAGACTTTAATTCCTAATCCAATCAAGGATCACACATTGCATTTAGTTGCCCGGTCTCTTCAGCCTCCTGTGTGTAAAACGTTCCACTCCTTTGTAAATTTTATTTTGTGTCAGTCTGTCATGGTACAGACATTTTTGACAAGTAAACACTAGGTAGCTTTTAGAATGCCTCAGAATCTAGATTTGTCTGATTGTTTCCTTGTGATTAGAGTCGGGTTAAATATTTATTTTTATTTTTTAAAAATTCATTATTTGAGAGAGAGAGTGAGAGAGAGAGAGCATGAACAGGGCAGAGACAGGAGAAGGAGACTTCCCACTGAGCAGGGAGCCCGAAGGAGGACTCGATCCCAGGACCCCAGGATCATGACCTGGGCCAAAGGCAGACACTCAACTAACTGAGCTACCCAGGCACCCGATTGGTTAAATATTATTCGACAGACAGAGAACACAGGTAGGCAGAGAGGCAGGCAGAGAGAGAGGAAGGGAAGCAGGCTCCCAGCTGAGCAGAGAGCCTGATGTGGGGCTCGATCCCAGGACCCAGGACCCTGAGATCATGACCTGAGCCGAAGGCAGAGGCTTTAACCCACTGAGCCATCCAGGCGCTCCCCCAACTCCCCTTTTTGAAAATGAATGGGGACTGAGGGTTTCCTTAAAACAAAAACAACAGTGTGTAAAAATCTGCTGCTGTCATTTTCCTCATTCCACTCCAGTGATCTCCAGGTCCTTTTCCTCTTCTGAGCCCCCCGTACTTCATGATACAAGAGGTTTCAGGCTCATCCCAGACTTTCTTTGTACCCAGGGGAATCAGGATGGGAGACCTTCCCCATCTCTATCTCCAGGGTCCCTTCCTGCCCTTTGCCTGCACCGTCAGCCCTCACAGTCTGCTGGTTCAGACCCTGGGCCCCTGAGCGGGACCCTCCCCTGCGTACCTAGTGCCTTGGTTCTGGACATGGCAGTGAGGATGGGGGGGCCATCGCTGTACCCGGGCCAGAGCTGGGACCGGGGCCAGGGTGTCGGCCTGATTCCACATGCCCAGGGGCCTGGCACTGGAGGCACTCAGATATAAATAGAGATCGGGAGAAGGGCGGAGTGACGTGCCCCTCGCAGGTCTGTTGGGGTCGGGGGGAGAGAGGGGACCTGGGCAAGGACAGCAGCCAGCGCTCGGTGCCATGCGCCGTTCTAAGCACGGTCTCAACTTGCTGAATTCCCCCCCAATGGCCTGAGATGCTGGTACTGGTTTTACTAGTGTAACACCCCCATTGCACAGCTGAGAGAGTGAGTAACCTGAGATCACCCGGTGCTGGGTGGGGAAGACAGCAGCAGGTGGAAGCAAAGAATGAAAGGACGTGCTTTTGCATTGCTTTCTTTCTTTCTTTCTTTCTTTCTTTCTTTCTTTCTTTCTTTCTTTTAAGATTTTATTTATTTATTTGACAGACAGAGATCACAAGTAGGCAGAGAGGCAGGCAGAGAGAGAGGGGGAAGCAGGCTCCTCGATGAGCAGAGAGCCTGATGCGGGGCTCAATCCCAGGACTCTGAGATCATGACCTGAGCCGAAGGCAGAGGCTTTAACCCACTGAGCCCCCCAGGCGCCCCTGCATTTCTTTTTCACTGCCAAACACCCCCTTTGATATTCAGGGCCAGGCCATTATTGTTTTAAAAGGTCAAATAAAATAGAGGGAGAAGGTGGCCGTGTGCAGCTCAGGGTGAAAATCTTGGTTCTGCACCAGAGAGTCTGGATTTGCATCCCAGGCGCTGTTTCCTCCTGGCTGTGTAGCTCCGGGCCGCTTGCCTTACCCTCTCTGTGCCGGGTGGTCTTTGTTTCTTTGCGCCTTTCCTCCGGCTGGGGAGGAGAGACCATCTCCCTGGGTGGAATGGGAAATGCTGGGCACAAGGCTGGGCGTACCTGGTGAGGACCCAGCAGGAGGCAGACCTGGGGCTCGGGCAGGGTCCCCGGAAGCCTCTGGGTCCACAGGACACGTGCCTTCAAATAATCTCTTCTGCCTAAACTCCCCGGAGCTGGCTTTTGTGCTGTGCCTGAGCTCTCTGAGCAGGACACTTCCGGACGCGCGCGTCGTCCTCAGTCACCTGGTCATGCCAACAAAGCCCACTTCCCAGCTTCCTGGCCGGGATTCGGGAAATAAGGAATGTCAGGCCCAACCGCGATGCTTGCTACTGGGCTTTACAGCACCCACCCCACCCCGCCCCAAACTGTCCGCGTACGTTTGCTTTAAGGAAAAGTACTAGAAATGGGTATCAGATGATATTAACTGTTATTAGCTCCGAACAGAGGATTGTGGGTGATTTTAATTCTAAAATTATTATTATTTCGCTTCTTTGTATTTGCTAACTTCCCTACGGTCTGATTTGTGTTTTGAAAAGGAAAAATAAACAAGTAAAGCTTTCCTTCCCTGGCCTTTGCCCTGAACTCTTCCGGCCCGAGATGTGCTGAGATGTGCTGGGGTCCCTTTGGGGCTGCTGAGGGGGGCCGGCCTAGTCAGAACTGTGGGGCCTAGGGCAGGGGTGCAGGCGTAGGGTGACCCCCTTTGAGCCCTGCCCACCCAAGCCTGCCTGGAGATGCCCAGGGCTGTTCCCCAGGCGCCCATAAATGCCTCGTAAGTGTGACGCATGGCAGGGAGGCCAGAAATGCTAATACAGCAGTCCTACTTATTTAGAGGGGGCGAGTGGGGGCAGGGGGCGAGCCGAGGCTGCTGCAGAGGGGCGGCTGGGGCGGGGGAAGACATTTCCTGTGACAGCAGAGCTATTCGGATGAAGCCCAGCTCCCCAGGGCTCCTTGCTCTGGCTGCCGTGGAGCCCGCTATAGGGACTATGTGGGGGCACAGGGTTGAAGGACAAAGCAGGCAGGAGCAGAAGCAGCTGTGGGGGCCTCCCCACCCCTCACCCCAACGCCGGGCAGCTGCCCCCCTGCCTGGGCTGCTGGGCCCCGGAGGCGGGCTGACGACTCAGCTCCTGCCCCCCCAGCTCAGCGAGTGTGGTTTCAGGCCAGTTGCTTCTCTCCTGGCCTCCCTTGGTGGACCTCCTCTTCCCCGTCTATAAAATGGGTGTGACAGTCCCTTCTGCCTAGGGCCGTGGTTCTCCACCTGGGCCTGTTTGGCTCCCAATCTGCAATGCCTAGAAGCACTTTTGCTTTTCACCCCAGAGAAGGAGCTGCTCCTGGAATCTTGTGACCCAAGGCCGGGGATGCAGCCTCCTTCCTGGAAGTTTCCGGTCCTCATGTCAAAGGCACCGAGGGTGGGAAACCCGTGCTAGCGTGAGGAGGGCATTCGCTTGTGCGCAGTAGCGGGCGATGACCAATGATGGACGGCTGTTATCCAAGCTGCGGAATGGGGACCTTGGCCTCTTGACCCCTAGAGGCAGGGCTCCAAACCTGAGCTCGGGGACAGGACGTGCTGTTTAGGAGAGGCTGGGACAGGACGCACTGTTTAGGAGAGGCTGGGCTATGACTTTGGATCCGGCTAACCTTGTTTCTCCTTCTCCCCACTGCCTGGAAAATGTCAGAGTTTTCCAAATGGCCACTGGCATCTCTCCCTCCACCCTCCAGCCAAGGTCAGGGTCTGAGTGGCGTCCTCAGGGACTGGGGCTGCTGCTCTGATGTACATGCCGTCCACCTCCCCGGCCTCACTCAGTCCAGCCCCGGGTGGGGGGGGCGGCGAACACAGCACTGGTCTGGCCGAGAGAGGTCAGGGAGGACAGAGCGCTGCCCGCAGAGGCCCCTTTCCTCCTAGACCCCTCAGGACCCTTCCAGGGACACGCCCAGGGCGACACAAAGGGGAAAGTGTGTGTGTACATGTGCAGAGTTGTTGGTACTCAGCCCAGAGACCCTTCATGGGAGCACCCCCCATCCCCACATTGCTGTGTTGGCCTATTCACAGCTCACGGCCACCTACCTTCTGTACTGCTGGACTGACTGTAGCCCCCCAAGGCAGGATGGGGTCAATGGCCGTGCGACCTGTAGATGCCCCTTGCTTCACAATGTGATTTATGCTCCAAAGTCCCCACAGTGGACCAGGCTGATGGGGGACATCGGTGCTGGGCCTTCCCCACGCCCCACACCCTAATTCCCTCACTACCTCAGCAAATGCATATCCGAACCCCTGTCTCAGGCTCTGCTTCTCACGTGGGAACCGGACCTAAGGGGCGTGTTTGTGTGTGTGTTTAGGCATATATTACTGTGATACCTTTGTATTTAACATCGTGAGGAGGTGGAAGAAGGTGACACTTGTTTCCAAATTGTAGCCACCGGGTACTGTGTCTAGCAGTGGGTTTGCTCTGCCGGCCCACACAAGGCCGAAGGTGGCTTGAGACGGCAAGGCCTGGACACTGCAGGCGAATGCTGTAATCCCTTGTCCTCCTCATGGGCTGTGTTGGCGGGGGGGGGGGGGGGGGGGGGGGGGGGCAGGCCGCAGCCGAGAGAGGAAAGGCATCAGTCTCTCCATCCTCAGTGGACTTGGGCGCTGGGGGGTGGGGGCCCAGATGCTGGTGAGGAGAGCCAGAAGGTTAAGAACCGGAAACTGCGCCAAATAGAAAACCTTAATTCCAGTGTTTTAATCACATCAAGATTTATGTTTTTCTCACACATGAAGAAGTGCAGAGGTTGGCAAGTAGGCCTGGTGTGCTTGTCTCTGCTGGTTCCTCAGCTCCACCATCCTGAGAAGGATGCCCTCATGGCCGGGGTTGCCAGACCGGGGGCAGCAGGGGATGGGGTGGGGTTCAGGGAGTGGGGGGACCTCTCACTTCCGCTGCCTCAGCACCGGGGGAGAGGCAAAAGAGCAGGGCCAGGGCCCCAAACCCGCCAACTAAAGCTTGGTGGGGAGTAGGGAGGGGAAGGATTTTTAAGGAACTTTCTAGAAGCCCCATCCATCCTTCCTGCTTACATTTCAGTGGCCAGAACTGTGTCACAAGCCCACTCCCATACATAGGGAGCCCTGGAAGGCCTTATTTTCACTGGGGTTCTGACGGTAAGGAAGGAGGTGAAGAAGCCACAGGGGCCTGATAGTGGTACTTCTTTTAACGGTTGGGAGTTGACCCCTGATGTTGGGGTTGGGAGCTGAGAGAAGCCAGCAGCATTGGCCTTTGGCCTTGACAAGCCTTGAACCCTGTTTCATACCCAGTTGTAGCGTCCCCTCCCGCGCTGCTTTGTAATCTCGTTGTCCTCAAGGCCAAGTTCTGTTGAACTGGGTCTTAGCCTTGCTTTGGGGAATTGAAGGTGGGTGGGGGAGGCAGGTCTAAACTTCCCAGCCTGGAAAGAGTGGCTGCAGATTCCAGAAGGCAACTTTGGGCGGGGGCGGGGGGTTGCTGCAGCAGCAGCTAGGAGCCAGAACTGACCCATGGTGCTGGGAATCTTTGGGAGAAATGTGGACCTTCTGGAGAGTCAGCAGGGCAAAGTACGAGCATCCAAGGGCGGGAGAGATGCAGGGGACACTCCCGCGGTACAGGGTCTCGGCGGATGGACCCCCTTCTTCAGTGTCTCACAACTCCCAGGCTGCCCCTGGGTCTCCTTGGCCACCCCCTGTGCAATCTTTGGGAGGGAAAGGAGAAGGAGAGGGGGGTGGGCTCTGGATTCCATCTATGGATTCCAGCCCCAAGTGCTGGAAGGAGGCTACAGCAGCAGACACCGGGCCTGAGGCTGGGGGTCCCACAGGTGAGAGACCCCTCCATCCCAATTTATAAATCACCAGTCCCCTCTCTTGGACCTCTTAACAATGACACCAATGTCCCCCATGTGTCTTTAAATTCAAAGACAGCTGAGGAAAAGTCCCAATAAACTTTGCATTTTTTTCCCAAGGGAAAGGAGGGAGGCACCCGTCTGTGGAAGCTGCTAACATGTGGGTCCCCCTAAGAAGGGCTTAGCCACACCACTGGGAGGAGGGCTGCCTGGTCTCGCTCACAGAAAGGCCGGGGGAAGTGGTGGCCCTCATGGTGAAAACCTTTCTCCAAGGTGCTCTGTGAGCTCGGGTGTAGATGAACACAAAGAAAACAGGCCCAGGAGGCAGCAGTGAGCAGACTCTTTACTCGGTCGGATTACACACCATCAACCACCGGCAGCGGCTCAGTCCTCCTTACAGGGGACAGTTAATACAAACAAAAATAGTTCTCTACGAAACAAAGTTTCCAGCCCTCCCAACCCTCCTTCCTAACTCCCTCCCCCAGACGGTGAGTTCCTTGGTCACCAGGCCTCACGGAGTCTGGTGGGTTGCAAAGGAAAACAAAGAAGAGTTGTAGGCAACTGGACCTCCCGTCCGCTGGCCGGTGGCAAGCCAGGGACAGGCGCAGGGGGTGTCCGCAACAGTCGCGCGCGCGAGTGTGTGTGAGTGTGTGTGTGTGTTGGGAGGCGGGACCTGGAGGTGTCGAGGTGAGCAGCGTTTCTCCCCACCCCCGTCTCACCGCCAGCAAAAAAAAAAAAAAAAAAAAAAAAAAAAAAGGTGGGGGGCGGCAGGTAATAGAAAAGAAAAACTAAGACCCAAATCACAGGCAGCAGGGCCAGCGCCGCACCGCGCCCCCTGCGGCGGCGGCGGGCACTGCCGGGGCGGGGCGGGGGCCGCAGGGCGCGGCGCGGCGCGGGCGGGCGGGCGGGCGGGAGGACTCTGCTGAGTAGCACCTGGGAGCAGCTCGGGCCGCACCCTTCTCGCCGCCCGGCCTCGGACGCCGGGGCCCCCGAAGGCCCGAGCCCCACCCCCCCGCCCCCGGCTCCCCGGGCGCGGGGTCGTCCGGGCGGGGCTCAGCAGCCCAGGCGGGCGGCCAGCCCCAGCAGCAGCAGGCAGCCGAGCAGGGTGGCGGGGCGCGGGGCGGCCCCGGGCGCGCGGTCGCAGTCCAGGCCGCGGTCGTCCGCGGCGGGGTCGCAGCGGGGCTGCTCGCAGCGCACGCCGGTGTAGCCGCTCGGGCAGGCGCAGCGCTGGTTCTGCACGCACGTGCCGCCGTTCTGGCAGAGCAGCTGGTCGTCGTCGCACACGTTGGCTGCGGGGCAGAGGGGCAGTTAACGCGGGCGGGGGCCCCGTCCACCCCCCCTCCCCCCCCGCTGGAGCTTCTGCGACTGAGGCGCGGCGGGGCGGCGGGGGGTGCTGGAGGCTCAGGGCGCACTTGGTGCGAAACGCCCCTGCGTGCACGGCGACAGTGGCCGGGCGAGACCTGGCCTCTTTTCTCCCGCCACTGCCCGTGTCTCCCTGCTCCTGGGCCCACGGGCCTTGGGACGCACCTGCTCTCCCCCCTCCGGAGCTTTGCACCTGCTGTTCCCTGCGCCCTTCCACCCTCTCCCGAGGCTAGCGCCCACTCGTCCTTTCGGTCCCGCCAGGCCCTCATTTCCTCGGACAGACGCCCTTCCTCCCTCCCTGTCACAAACCCCAACCGCCAGCTCCACCTTTGCCCCGATCTCCCTTCTCAGCTAACCCCCAGCTCCGCCGCCCCATAGTTCCCACCTGGCACCAGCCAGAATTCCTGTCGCATCAGACCCCGCCCACGGCCCCGGACCCCGTCCCTCGCTCCACCCACAACCGAAGCCCCGCCTCCGGAGGCACTAGCCCCGCCCCCGCCCCGTGCCCCGCCCCGCAGCAGCAGGCTCCGCCCACCGGGCGCGCACTCACGGTAGCAGCCCTGGCGCCAATAGTGCGTGGGGAGGCAGTCGTCGCACTTGGGTCCCGCTGCGCCCTCGCGGCACTCGCAGAAGCCGGTCTCGTTGCACCGGTCGTGCACGGAGCCGATCTGGTTGCAGTTACACTCTGGAAGGACACGTGCACGGCGTGCGGTCAGGACGACCTGTGGGCGTCCTCCGCACGGACCCGCACCCGGTGCGGCCCCCCATCCCTCCAGCCGGCTCCGTAATCCCCCGGTGGTGCACCCCACACCATGTCCATATGAGCTCACGGCTGCCCGAGGGTCCACATCTCTAGGGAAGACTGTACTGTCTTGGTTCTCTAGCAACCATTACCCACTCTTTCTCCCTGGCCCTGTTGCTGTGTGGCCTGGAGCAGCCCCAACCCCTCTCTGGGCCGCAGTTTCCGTCTGTGTAACTGGAGGGAGCGGTGATCTTTGGACCCTCCAAAGGGCTCCAAGATTCTTGTCAGGTGGGGGAGCCTCATCGGAGGCAAGGCTGGTTGTGGGCAGTAGTCCACCTCTGCATCTCCTCTCCAGGGCGGGGTGGGGTGGGGGAGCAGCCCCAGAGGCCCCCAGCCTCTCCCTAACCCCTTCCCAGTTAGTTTCCTGGGGCCTCTGCTCTGGAGGGGGGGCAAGTGTCCCCACTCTGGGAGGCCTTGAAGCCCAAAGTTGGCCCAGAGGAGGCAGAGAGAGGCAAGGAAAGAAGGAGGGTATCGGGCGGGGGGGGGGAATGCCTCTCCCCCCACCCAGAGGCCCCACCCTGTCCCTGCAGCTGGCTCCTGTGACATCAGCAGCACAATTCTGTTAGGTTCACTTTAGAGTTGATGGAATTATCTGAAGGCCAATGCCATAATTCAGACTGACAGCTCCAGCCTTGAGGGCAGCCCCTCCTCTGTGAAGTCGGCGCTGACCTGGTGGGTGGAGGAGGGGCTTAGGGGGCTTAGGGGGCTGGGGGCCCTAGGACTGAGCATTGGCCTCCATTGGAGACAGAGGCAGAGGTGGTGGGCAGCCCTTCCAGGCTGGCGGGTTTTGGCCAAGGCCATGTGTTTGGCCTTTTGGGATGGGCAGCCCCACCCCTGGTCCAGGGCCCCCCGCGGCTTTCTTCTCTACCCCAAAGCCAGTCCTGCAGCACAGTCTGAAGAAAGCGGTCCGAGTGCCCACCGGGTCCTACAAGCTGCGCCTCTGCTTATAAAGCATCAGAAGAACTGCACTGGGAGGAAAAACTTCAGCCACAAAAGGGAGTTGAAAACTTTTGATCTAATCCACTTCCCCACTTTACAAGTGGGGAAACTGAGGCAGAAGCAAACTCTAGAACCAGTCTTTGACTCCAATTAGTGGTTCTCAATTTCCAATGTCTGTGGGGATGGCTGAAGGGAGAAGTTATTATAGAGCAGATTCCAGAAACTTCTGTCCTTCCAGACGCCCAGAGGAAATGGGTCCCGAAAATCCGCCCCGCGCCTCCAGGGTTCCCCAGCACCTGTTGATGCCAGGGTCTCCGGAGCCCGCCCCGCCCAGCGCCCCGCCTCTCCCCTGCGTCCCGCCCCAGCGACTCACCGATGCACACGTTCTCGTCGTCCAGCTCGGCAGAGCCGTTGCGGTAGTAGCCCAGACGGCAGTGCTGGCAGTGCTGGCCTCGCGTGTTGTGTTTGCAGCTGACACAGGTCACCACGTTGAGGAAGTCGATGTAGCTGCAGCGGTTGGAGTGGCCATAGCACTCACAGTCTGGGCCAGCCGAGCGTGAGAAACACCACGGGTCAGTGAGCCAAGGCAGACTGTGCCTTCCTGCCACCCCCTGCACCATGTATTGGGGGAAACTGAGGCATGGGGCTAGGACAGACCAGCCCGAGGACATGCAGGGAGGCCAGACCTGGCACGGGAAGGTACCATGGGCCTCCAACACTTCTGTACCATCTGGGAGGAGGCAAGCACGCCACCTTTGAGCCGGAGGAAAGACCCGTGTGGGCCTAGCCACAAGTTCCCACCTGGCCCTGGGGACAGGAGCCCAGGGAGGGCCTGTGGACAGCACCTGCCTGGCGGGGTGCCAGGCTGACGTGCTCTTGGAAGGATGCCTGCGAGATGCCGGGTGATTGGAAGTGATTCATGCAGGGAGGATGGGTCATGCGGCCAGCGTGAGCTTAGGAAGGGCAGTTGCTGGGTCCGTGGCGCTCACCACTGCACCCCCAGTGACTCGGTGAAGGACAGACGCATGCACGGACGCTGGGCGAGATGGAATGGACCAGGAGCTTCCTCCACATGCTGCTTTGGAAGGTGGTTGGAAGGGAAACGCCCACCTGCTGGACCTTTTACTATTAGCCTGAGCTGTTCTGCAAATGCGACTGGCAGCAGAGGGCCTCCTCTTGCACACCCCGAGAGTGAATGCCATCTTGGGGTTTGTGCCCGGTCCATCTTGTTTCGTCTCCTGATCATCTTGGCCTGGTGACTCTTACTGTGTGCACATGGCTCCACACCGAGGACAGCGATCCCTGTGCTGTCCTGCTGTCCCCTCCAGCCTCATCACCCCACCCCAGCCCCTATCTCCCGGGACCGGGCGTGTTCTATGACTGCCAGGGCGAGGCATCCTAAAGGTGTTGGGGTTTCACTGCCTGCCCCCACGAAGGCGGCCTTCCCTTGGTGTCCCTCCTAAGGGGCCCAACATCCCCTTCAAAAGGAAAGCCAGTGTGGCTGCCCTTGAATGGGAAGGACGCTGGCCACCCTCCTGGAATGCCATCTGTGTATCTCAAGAGGACCCAACCTCCCTTTTGTGGTGGGAGAGGAAAGAAATGAGCCTCGGAGCTGTGCCAGGGAGGAGACCGCGGGCACGCCACACCTTGGGCTTCCTGGACCCTCCCCCTTCACCTGTCCCTTCCAGGTGAGGCATCCAAGTATCTCAAGGAGTAGTGGCAGTGACCCCTGTGTCCCAGCTCTTGCTTCCACCGAGACAAGCCCCTGGGCCACACCTCCCAGGGGAGCCCAGACAGACTATTTCTGGTTGCTGCTCTGCCTGCCCCGTGCCTGCCCACTGTGCTTCTGACTCATACCTGCTCCCAGCTCCCTTGGGGAGGGAGGACTGAGGGAAGAGAGGTTCAGCTTCACCTTGACCCAGCTACTCCGGGAGGGTTTTCTGAACCAGGCATGGGTCCTCCGTCCTGCATCATTATTTTCCAGCGGAGGTGAGGATAGAGGTGCTGGAGGAGGGCTGGTCCGGCCCGGGGCCTTCCTCTTACCTTGGAACTCTTCAATGGGCACCACTTGAGCTGATTTGGGCTTGAGCTGGAAAGGTTTGGAGGCCGGGGCAGGGGCAGCGGCGGAGGTGCCCACAGCTTGGAGAGATGAGAAATAAGCTCCTTCGTCGCCACAGTCCAGCTGCCCCGGGCGGGCTGTCCGGGCCCTGGGAAGGCCCAGCAAAGGCTTCCACCGTGCCCTGGGGATGCTCCGGGGCAGCCTTGTCACCTGCTCAGATGTGAGGGGACACAGCACATCCAGGAGCATGTGGAAAAAGCCCTGCCTTCGGTGCCCCTTCGGAGATCGCTTACACACTCGGCTGGATTAATTCCCCCCAATTCCTTTTCTAACCCCCAGCAACCCCTGACAGGATGCAAGGTGCTTTGCTGAAACTGATTTTTTTTTTTAATGATCTCAGGCATTGCTTGAGATCCCCAAACTCTCCTCTCCAAACTCCCATGAGCATCAAATCCAGAGAGTGGCCCTGGTGTCCAAGGCTTTGGCAACTCCCCGTCTGACGCATCCCCCCTCTTCCAGCCAAAGCGAGTCCTTTCCTATCCAGATTCCCCGCTCAGCGGTGCTGCGAGCCGCAAGCCCAGACGGCGCCTGCCTTCCGAATCGGACCCACCAGGACCTGGCCGCATCTTGGAGAGCCAGCAGGACGCTGTCCAGGCAGCAGAGAGGGCCCAGCGTCCCTCTGGGAGCCTGCGGCGCCCTAGGCGGTGCGGGGAGGGAAGTGATGGCTCCAGGGTCTCCATCACCGGGGAGGATGCGGGCCGCAGGGGCCTGCAGACCCTCACCTAGTGTGGGTCCAGCTCCAGAACTGCCTGCCAGCAGAGGGCGCGGAGAACCCTGCTCACTGCTCACGGACGGGCTGGGCTGTTGTCTAAGCAGCCAGTAGGACTAATGTCCAGGGAACAGGTGAGCTGGGATGGGAACAGCCTCCCTTCCTGGAGAGTCGGGCAAGCCCCTGTGTGCTTCCTGCGCGTGTCCGTTTCTGGCCACCAATGAGCCTGCGCGTGTCTCCTCCCACTGCTGTAGGAGACTGAGGCTCCCAACTAGGTACCAGTAGCTTCTACTGCGCCTCCTGCCCTGCTCACGGCCACCCCCCCACCATGCTTCTGCCCTAGCTGGCCCTGCACCTGGAATGCGCTATCTTCTTTATCTGCCCATAGCCCGCCCCTCTGTCTGGGTCTGACTTCCACCCGCCTCCTGCAGGAGTCCTGACTCTCTCTGGGCTCCAACCCTGCCCCCCGGGGTCCTGGGACTGACAGTGGCAGGACAGGGTTCCTGCTATCAGGGCAGAGTCTCCACTCAGCTCCAAAGCCCTTGGGGGGAGTGAAGGATGAATAGGTGTTGGGTCTGGCAGTATCACCCTGGGCATCTCTAAGATGAGAGTTGGAGTGGGGGCAAGTAGAGCTCCAAGCCCCACCCCCAGCTCTCACGGACCCCCCCCCGCCCCCGCACACCTGAGTCCCACCACATACACCTGCTGCCTCCACTAAAGAGGGAGGGGCCTGGGGTCTAAGGAGCTTTCGGGGTGTCTAATGCCCGTGCAGACCCTCCCCCCATACCTTCTGCACTGGAGGGCGTCTGGGGCCAGGGGGAGCTCTCCCCAAGGGGGGCAGCGGCAGATGGCCTGATCCACTCTTGGGGGAAAGAAGAAAAGAAACTCAGTTATGTGACAGGGTGGGGCTGGGGGGGGGTCCTGGAGACACACTGAGGCATCACACACCCTTAGCAGCAGCAGCCCTGTAAGAAGCGGCTCTGTCTACACTGGCCAACTAGAACTGGGTCCAAATCTACCGGAGAGGCAGCGTCTACACTACTGCAGCTTATGGAGGGCACACGTGGACTTGAAGCCAGATGGGGGACGGGGGACGCCCAAGAATCTGCATGCTTTTGGCTGTCCTTTCCTCAGTGGGCCACCTGATTTACGCGACTTTTCCACTCTCCCTATGTTGTCCCTGGTCCCACCGAGGGTAGACTTGGATCCAGCTCCGTGTCTGGGCCCAGACCTCTTTGTGCTGAAGTCCCTGGCTAATGACTGCAGAGGGGGGACATGTGTCATCAAACGTGTCCAGAAGGGTCCTTGGAGGCTTTCTGTCTGACACCAGTGCGGGGCCCAGAGCCCCTCCGCCATCTGGCCTGCGTCCCTAACCCACGGTTAGCGCACCTCACCAGGGACCCCAGTGCGTGGCAACCCCCAGTGCCACAGAGCCTATCTCTGGGACTAATGGGACACGTTTCAGGGGAAGCAGGCTGGGCTGGCCAAGGCAAGGCATCGCTCAGCGCTGAATTTCAAAGGACAAACCCAGAGGGACAGGGGAGAAATTGGATTCTTTCCGCTTCTTAAAGGGATTACGCACGATGCCGGTTGGTGGGGAGGAAAAGGAAATCTACCAGCTAAAAAGTGCGGGAGACTTTCCAGCTGGGAGCTGGGAGCCTTTGGACATCAAATTGACATTAATACGGTGCTCAGTGAGCAGAAGAGGCTGCGGGACCCAAATTGGCAAGGGCTTAATTAGAGCCACAATAAAACCCGCCCCGAAGGCCTTTTGCTTTGGAGCCTTTCTCCCACCACCCTCTGCGCGCGAGGATTAGGCATCTTGAGCTGGTTTTCCTGCCCCGCAGCCCCTGCCCTGCAGACAGCTTGACACTGGCAGGAGGGGAAACATCTGGGCCAGAGGTTCACAGGCGCAGCTGGACTCTGGCCAAAGAGCTGAAGCACCTGTTGGGAGGCACGTGTGGGAGAATCAGGACCTCGCTGGGGGCTGGGACCTGGGGGCCAGAAAGACCCCCGGCTGGGCTCTCTGGGGCCTGCTCAGGTGTGCGGGAAGAGCATTCTCACAACGGCCCGTGTCGCGTGCCGGGCCAGATGGACGACCCGTCTGCTCCTTTGGAACTGGGGAGCTGCGCGCAAGCCAGGTCTTAAAGACGGCACCAGCTCCCGGCCTCTGAGGCTGGGGGTGGCAGCGCTGTGGTGGGGTCTGGAAGCTGGCCTCTGGAGTCAGCCAGCCCTGAGTCTGGATCCTGCGTGGGTGCCTCTGTAACCCTGTTACCTTGAGCATCTGCCTCTTCCTTTCTCAACAGCTTAACTGACGTGCAATTTACCTACCGTGAACCCATCTCTTCTTTCCTGAGCCTCAACGTCCTCACCTGGGGGGCCCGCAGCTAAGGGTCCTCATCGTCAGAGCTGTGAGTCAGGAAGTCAGGAGAAGTCCACAGTCTGCCGGCGGGGCCGATTGTCATTATTAGTGGGGGTCCGGGTACATGGGGCCCAGGGCACAGGCTTCCTTTGCTAAGAGGAGCGACGGCCCCCAAGATGTGTGCTGCTGGGGTCGTTGTCTGTCTGCTGTGCTGGAACCACCTTCCCCCCGAGAGCTCTGCCGCCTGGCACTGGGCTGGGCTCAGCTGGCAAAGCCGACCACGACCCACTGAGGGCTTGAGGAGCCCCTTTCTTGCCACTTGGGTCCTGGAGACCCTCACAGTTCAAGCCCTCCTTGCCTCGGCTCACTGCCCTGACCTTGGACTCTCTCCGCACCTCCCAGTGGTGCAGTTTTCTTGCCCTACGCCGCTTGCCCCAGATCAGAAGCAGCTCAGAAAATGGATTCAGGGTTCCTGTGTGTATGTGTGTGCCCGTGACACAGCAGCTCGTCTCCCACCCCGACAGGCTGCTGTTCGCACGCAGACACGGCACCCACCCCGGCGAGTGTGGCCCCCGTCGGCTAGTCACAGGCTCAGCACAAATGATCAGGCGGCCGGCCAGCTTCTGTCCTGGAATTGCCAGCGTGGACCCATTCTTCACCCCAAAGAGGATCCCTGGGCAGGAGGCTCCCCTGACATCCCTGAGTCTCCTGCAAACGCCTCCCGTGGAGAAGAGAGGAGGACAGAAATAAAAAGAGCTGGGGCGGGTCACCCTCCGGGTTCCCTGGAGGAGTTAAGCAAGATGGCTCCGGAACGAGGACTTTTCCAGGGCATTCAGCCAGGTTTGGAGAGGGCTGAGCCCCACTCCAGGCCGGGGGCGGGGGCGGGGGCCGGGGCGGGGGGCAGGGGGCGAGGCTGAGTGTGGATCTCTTCCCCAGCTGAAGGAGGGGTCTCTGCCCATCCGAGATGTAGTCTTCCCCTCCCCTGGTCCGTGTGCAGAGAGAGGAAGGGTCACAGCTCTGCCCAAGGAGTGAGGCGCCCCTGCCGTCTCCCCTTTGCTGGGACGCCCCTTCCCAGCTGGGACCAGGAAGAATTCCCTTGGACCCATCCTCCTGGCACCCTCTGGGAAGGATTAGTCCTTTCAGACTCCCAGCATTTGCAGTGGGTGGAGACAGGTGAGCCCAGGGGGCCACCCAGCACCCCAGGCCTCGAGTATGTACCCATCCAACTTTGGAAGGGACTTAGGACCAGAGAGCAGGCGTTTCCAAGCCGGTCTGTGGCTGCAGACCCCTAAGAATGCCTGCTGTGGCTGAGGAGGGGCGGATTAGGATGCTGGCCCTGTCCCCCACACTCAGCCCGGAAATGCTCGGCAGGCCCATTCCTAAACCCCCGGCCCAGAGGTGCCCTTCTGCATTGCTGATCAGAGTCTCTCGCCTTCTTGGCTAACTCTGTATTGTCCACTCCCAGGGGATCTGGTGCTGCGATGGTGGGGACAGAGCGGGGCCTGGGGGGGGGGGAGGCAAACTCCACGGAGCACTGAGACAAAAAATCTCCTGGGAGAACTCCTTAGTGCCACCGGGCACCTCCCCTTCCTTGGTCACCCTGTCCTCTTGGCCATGCTGGTCTCGGGACCTGCCTGACCAGTGCTATGGGAGGCAGGAGGAAGAAGCATCGAGGGGCTTGAAGGGAGCCACAGATCCCCTCGCTCGGGCCCAGTCATGGGGGACCCAGACGTCCTGGAGGCCCTCCGTCAGCCCCACACTCTCAGGCTCTAGGGTCTAATGTGCTCTAAGAGCCAAGCCCCATGGCAGACACCCGACAGCAGCACACATCACACATGGGGGTGGGGACATGGTGGGATGTGGGGAAGAGCAGGGCAGCCGGGCTGTCCCTGAGCACCCACCTGTGGGCTGTGGGGTGCTGGGGGCCATTGGGGCCCGCCCGGTGGAAGTAGAGGGGGCGGGAGTGCTGGGGTCCCCTCTCAGGGCCACAGTGGCCACAGGGGCTCTGGGGACAGGGTCTTTCCAGGGCCTACCGATGCCTGGCAAGAGACGAGAAAGGCAAGAGGGAGTTGGCAGGTATGGGGTGCTGTAGAAAGGCCACTTCTGGCCTCGCTGAGTGGACCAGCATCCTCCAGGGTCCAGCTTCCTCTGGCACCGTCTCTGCCCCCAGTGTCCCAGCAGGGAGCAGGCCACGGTGGGCTGCAGCCCCCCTCGAGCATGTCTGAAGCGTGACATGGGCCACCGGCGGGCCCTTTGACCCTGGCGAGTCCTCTCCCGCTGACTCTCAAAGCTGGTGGCAGAACCCACGGGGCGGGGGGGGGTGGGGGGCGGTCCGGGAACCACCGCGCTTAGAGCCCGCAGCCTGCTGATGCCGTGTCAGCCCGTGGGTGCCCACGCCCAACCTCCCTCCCACAGTCTGACCCCTCCGCGAGGGCCTGCAGGCAACAGGACCCTGGCGTACCTGCCCCAGCCTCCCAGGCACACAGGTGCAGACTACCTGAGCCAGGCGCGCCCCACAGTCGGGCTGCGGGAGGGGGCACTTCTGCCCCTGGCCAGGGAGAAGGGACCCCCATTCTTGTCCTGGAGGAGAGGGAGGCATGGGGAGTTCACCCTGGGCTTGCAAGGCCCTTTCCAAAGCAGCACTGACCAGGAAGCTCGAGGGGAGAAATGTGGGGGCGCTGGCTGAGGGCCACAGGGGGACAGGAGGGAGCGGGAGAGGTGACGAAGTGAAGGGGTGTGGTTGGAGTCATGCACTGGGGGCGCCACTGGCCTTCCCCAGGGTGGAGGACCAGCGTGTACTTACTGCCAACAGCAGAGCCTGCAGCAGCACCTGGGGGAGAGAAGGAGGGTCACAGGGCCTCCCGGCGAAGTTGGGGGGCCGTGACAGGGCTGGGGGAGGGAGACCTGGAGCCGCATGCAGGACTGACCCCGTCTACCCAGTTTCATCCTCACAGCTGCCCTGAGAGGAAGGGGCCACCTTTGCCCATTTTGCAGATGGAGAAGCTGAGTCTCAGAGTTGGGACCGACCTCCAGGGGACCTGCTGGTAAGTGTCAGACACTCCACTGGGGGCATCACGTGCACTCGTCTTTGAGGTTAGACTCTCAGGCCCTCCTGTGCAGGACAAGGAGGAGGGGTGCCTTTCTTTGGGGAGCACCAGGGTGCCGGAGGACCGGAGGGCACCGTGGCCAGGGCAGGCGGGTTTCCTGGAGGCACTGGTGGAATTGACCTCCAGGCAGAAACCACAGCGTGTGCATCCGTCTGCAGGAAGCGGAGATGGCCGAGGACTCACGGAAACGAGAATCGTGGCAGCTGCCACGTGTGGCTGACACGTGCTGAGCGTGGCCCCGCGCAGCCAGCCTGGTCCTTGCAGAACCCCACGGGGGCTCATCAGTGTCCTCACTCTACAGATCTGGGACACCGGGCTCCAGGTAAAGTGACCTGCCCAAGGCCACACAGCTGGGAGTGGCCTGTGTCCATGCCCTGGGGGCTGAAGGATGCCCGAGGAAAGGAGACGGGGGTAAGAATCCTCAGTCCCAGAAGGAAGGAGCTGGTGCCAGGCTTCTCTGGCTGGGCGTCCCTGAAGAATTACGGAGGGCGAGGACGCCCCTCGGTGCCCTGGGAGGCCCTTGGGGGGGTGTATGGACAGCAGGCTACGTGAGGCACAGACCTCCCCAGAGTAAGCCCAGGGGACACCAGGGCGGCCTGGGAGGATGAGAGGCTGGACTGGGTTAGGACAGGATTCTGAGGGCCCTGGGCAAGGGCACCCTGGTCGGGAAAGCCCTTTGCCTGCGGCGAGGAGGATGGACTAGCAGGGCCCTGACTGGAGGGGATATGGAGACCAAGCGGGGGCAGTGGAGAGGAAGGGCTAGCGTCTGGGGACCCCCACACTTGCAGCTTGGCCCCCTGGGTGTTGGTGCCATTGCCTGAGATGGGGACACGGTGGGAGCAAAATTAAGCTGGGACTTGTTTCAGTCTGTGTCTTAGAGTTTTCTCCTGCTGTCCTAGAGAAGCTGGGGGTCCCAGGTGAGGAAGCGACAGGCTGAGGACACGCAGCACTTCGGGCCTCATCTCTACTCCTGGGGATTCCAGGAGAAACCCCTCTTTCCCAGGGCAGGGGTGGGTACTCTGGAGAAGCAGGGCCAGCTCCAGGAGCTCTCCCAGATGAAGGGCTTTTGCCTGCCCCTTCAGGGCAGAGGGACGAGGGTCCAGAGGCAAAGCCTGGTCTGCATGTGTGGGCGCATGTCTGTCCCCGGTGGGCTGGCCACCTCAGTCCGAGCAGGTCTGTGCACCTGCCAGCATCAGGAGAGGGCAGATCCTTCCAGGAGGTAGGGCAGAGAACGGGGAGGAGGAGGCCAGTAGGACAGATGAAGGGAGGCAGACTGCCAGGGAGGGAGGTGACAGCCACTAAAGAAAGGGCTCAGGCAATGGCTCCAACAAAGAGATGGGTCGGCACCTGGTGAGGAGGGAGCCGGGCGGGGCGGCTGTCAGCGCCCAGAGCTCTGGGTGCCTTTGAAGGCCCAGAGTGCCGTGAGCGCTTGGCAAGTCACCCCTTCAAAGGCCTGTCGCCCGGCACAGCCACGACACGCCTGTCACGGCCTCGCTGTGAGGTTTTCAGCTTTGATCAGCCTAAAGTCACATAAATCTTTCACATTGGTGGAGGGAGGGTGCCAGTGGAGGGGCTCCCGCGAGGGTGCCCAGGAGGGGGGTGGTCCGGGGGCTGGGGACCGCCGCCCTGCTCTGGCTTTGGAACTGGGCCCAAACCAGTTGCTCGCTGCTGGACCAGGGCTGCTGGGCCTCAGTGTGCCCATCTGGGGAGTGGGGGGTACACATTCCGCCCGTGGGGCAGCTGTGAGGGCTACGGGAGAAGCTCTGTATTGGGTGCCTGGTGCAGCCTCTGTCAGAAAGCTGGACAAGTGTCGGACCTCAGCGAAGTCGCTGGAGGCTGGCCAGGGAGAGTCCACCCTGGGGCTGAGCCCCAGCCCCTCCCCACAGCAGCTTGGGGGCGCCCTGGGATTTGTGATTTCATGAAAACATCCATGGACTCTGGGGGGGGGGCCCTGATGAGTGGCCCCCCCAGGCTGTTCCCGATGCAGGCAGGTGTGGGTGCACCCTAGCCCTGGCACAGAGGAGATGATGCAGAGAAAGGAGGCCTGCAGGGACCTCGGGCCAGGGCCTCCAAGGACCCCTCCTTAAAATGGAATAAAAGAGACCCACTTCCTGGGGTGACTCTGAGGGTCAAGGTTGTGGTGACCGTGTAGCACGTGGCGCCTGAGTGGCAGACTGTAAATGCCCCGTAAGCTGGTTACGGTGCTGCAGGCCAACCATAGCCTGGAGGCAAGGGTCCCCCCACCCCCTGCCAATACCCCACGGTGCCGTCTCTCCAGCCTGCAGGGCCAGGCAGAGGAAGGACAGCAGGAAAGACGCTGAGCCGCTCATCTTGGGTTTCCCCTGGCGCCTGGCGTGGGAAGGGCGGCTTAGGTGTTGCAGGGGGCAGGGGCACCTCGTAACAGGGGGGCGGGGGGCAGGGTGAGTGTGCACGCTTGTAGCTGTGCACACGTTGGCACGCCCGTCTGTGCAGGTGTGTGCTCGTATGCTCGCAGGCATCCGCACGTGCGCGTGTGTGCGTGTGTCTGTGACTCACAGCTCCTGGGGTGGAGAGCGGGGGAGACCGCAGTCCCCCCGGGCTGGGGCCGGGCAGGGGGTACATACACGCGTTGGGAGAGCCGTGGGGCAGCGGCAGGTAGGAGCCGGCGCGCCAGGACCGGGTGCGGAAGTTCCTCTTGCACTTGCCGCAGTCGGGGCCGGTGGTGTTATGCTCACACTCGCACTGCAGGCTGCCCTCCCGCACGGAGCACAGGTTAGCGTGCAGGTTGCACTTGCACCTGCGGGGGACACAGAGGGCCAGAGAGGTCAGTGACTCGTGGGCAGGTGGGTGCGGGAGGGTGACCATGGCGGCCTCCCGTCCAACCTGCTGGGACTCTCCTTCGGGACAAAACTCCCCGATCGCCCCGCTCTTCAGAAAGCACCCGATCCACCCTTTCCCAGGCTAAAGCTGCGCCCGGAGCCCCAGCCACCGGTCCACTCCCCGGTTGGGCGGTGCCTGCGGCGCTCTCCGCAGTCCCAGGGCGGGTGGCGAGGGGACCTTGACCCAGACGCTGTGTCCTAATCACCTTTGCTCTTGGCCGAGGCAGGATGACAGGCAGCACAAGCTGCTTACCAGCCCCCCACAGACCCGCCCGCCCGGGCCGCCCCTCTGCGCTCAGCCTCGCCCCACACCCACACCCTTGAAGGCAGATGGAGAGAACCCCTACTACTCCCAAACCCCGGTCGGTTCGTCCACACATGTATTATTCATTCATTCATTCAAATATTTATAGGCAACTCATTATTCTGAAATCCAGTAAATAAAGGGGGAGAATCCAGCGTGTCCTGTGTGTCCTGTGTAAACTGTACCCCCGCGTAACGAACTGTGGATGGGGGGATGTTTCTTTTTATAGAAACGTCCCCGCTAATAACCCAAGAGGGCAGTCAGGAGTGGGAGGTCGCCTTGCAGCAGCCCTGCCTCGGCCAACGGCTCCAGGCTGCGAGCGCAGAGACAGCTGACGGACGGAAGGACACACGGCACCCGACAGCCGACAGACGGAAGGACACACGGCACCCGACGTGGTCTCACCCAAGTCCACTGAATGGAATCTGACGGGGCCTCCGCATCCGTCTACAAAATCCCAGGGAATATGGAAGCCAGACACACACACACACAACAGCAGCGGGACGCAGTCGGCCCAGACAGAGGGGACCCCGGGAGTGACCAGCCAGCATTTCTACCTGATGAAGGGTGGGGGGCAAAGACGGATGGGGGGGGCACACCAAGAGAAGCCTCGGAGGCATCAGCCATCTGGATCCTGATTCAAACAGCCTTAAACTCAAATAAACAAATAGTCACGAAACAGTCGGAAATAAGGAGACTGACTGTATTTGATGACCTTAAGTTAGCGTTGGTTAGAAGCAGGGATGCTGCTGTGGTCACATTTTTTAAAGTCCTTCTCCTTTCAAGATAGACACTGAAGTACTTACAGATGAAGTGAACCGGGCTCTGGGATTTGCTTCAGAGTGACATGGAAAGGAAGAAGGTGGCCAGAGATGGGGACGAAACCCGATAGACCACGGGCTGGTAGCTCCCCAGGTCGAGGGGACAGGTATATGGCGGTCCTCTGCTGGCATCCGTGGTGGAAATCCTCCAGAGTAAAAAGAGAGCCAGAGGGCTCTAGGTTCTGAGACGGGAAGATTTCCAAGGTGTATTGTCCATGTTTGTAAAAAGCAACTTGGAGAATAACGTCGTTTAGTAGAATCCTGTTTTTGTTAAAATATGCAAAAACTATAGAGCTTGGGTACCAACTATGTGCCAGGCTCTGGGCCGGGGAACAGATCGTGGAATGGTCAACAGAGCAGGGATGGGGGGTGGGTCCCTGCTCCCGCAGAGTATACAGTCTGTCTAATAGGGGAATGACCGAAACCAGTGATTGGGTTAACCCGAGAAGCACGGGGGGCATTTTAGGGCAGTGAAGCCATTCTGTGTGACAAGATCACAGTGGCAACAGGACTCTGTGCATTGGTCCAAACCCCTAGAGCTGACAACCCTGAGAGGGACCCCGACGCACCTATGGGCTCTGGCTCACAGTAACACAGCAGTGCTCATCGCCTGTAGCAAATGATCCCACTAGCGCAGCAGCAATGATGGGGGGCCATGTTCATGGAGACCGGGTATCAGGGACCCTCTCCCCAACATGAAGTCTATTAATTTGACCATAGTCATCGTGCCAATCTTTAGTTCATAGCAATCGTTACATGTGCCTAAGCACCATACAGAGGAGAGGGTCTAAGGCGGAGGGGGGGGGGGGGTCCTAACTTAGTCTTGAGGGAGCAGCATAGGATTCCAGGAAGAAAAGTTTAAAATTAAGGCCTGAAGGAGGATCAAGAGTTTGCCAGACAAGGAGGAGAGAACTTTCTGGAAAGAGGCAAGAACCAGAGGACAGCCCCTACTAGGGCTGAGAAGAGTTCTACCCCTGAGGTCTGAGGGGAGCCCAGCGGTGGGAGGAGGCCAGCCCAGGACACAGAGGTCGCTGGGAGGTTGGAGGAGGTCTGCCCTGACCCACTGTTTCCGTTGTTTACCTGGGGCACCAGAGCCCGGCTGGGGAGGTCAGGGAGAAAGCTGGGCATCGACCGGCAGCGGAGAACCCAGGCCTGGGCTCGGATGGAGGCATGGAGGCCCCCCAGTCAGGCCAGTCTGTGGTATCCAGTCATAGTGACCCCAGGCAACTAACATGTATATCTTCCTGTTACATTTAAAATACATATATCCACCCCCAAATCACCAAGAAAAAAATGTATCTGGGTTTCAGCGTGTTTGTCCCAGGTTGGGAGGGGATGGGCTGACTCGTGGCTTTTCTGTCTTTCTTTGTTGTTGCACATGTCCTACAGGCTCTATCATGAGCAAGTATTAGGTTTATAAGCAGATGGCAAATGTTATTTTCTACCAGGCGGTCAGGCCTGACCCTCTCGAGAACTTACTGCAGCTCAGACCTGGGCTCCACGGGGCATGAAGAAGCCCGTTCACTCTTTCAGAGTTTCAATCTGCGGCCGCAAAGGCACAGGGGGCCTTCTGTGTGCCCGGCTCTTGGAAAGGCACTGGAGGATGGGCCAGCACCTGTTGGCGCTGGTGACGCTTCTTCCCTGGGCAGCCAGACCCCAGAGCTAGTCCTTGGCAAACAGAGGTCCAGTGCTTAACCTTACTGGTCAGCATATACGATGCTTCCCTAATGCCCTCACGCCCCCCTCCCCGACCCCCACACCCACACTGCCCATTAGCAGATCACAGGCTCTGACAAGTCCTGCAGGGAAGAAACCTGTCTGACTTTGTCTAATAGAAGTTTGTTTGCAAAACGAATTTGACCTCAGATTTTTTTTTTCCCCTTCTGAATTCCTATTTAACATCCCACTGAGCTAGCTGGAGAGGAACACCCCAGCTGTGTGGAACCAGGAACATACTCCATGCCTCTGGCCCAAGGATGGGACATTTTTAGATATCAGCTACATGAAGAAAAGATTGCCATCTCAACTTTGGGTGATAACACTGACCTTGGCTTGTTAAAAATGCATAAAGACTGGCTGAATCAGAGAAGCAGATTGTAGTGATGGTGGCGGGGAGTCCAGGGTGTCAGAGTTGGACAGGCCCGTGGGGCCCAGGCTGGGGAGAAGCCGAGGCCACGCAGCTAGTTCCTCAAGACCCAAATCCTGACCCGGGCTCTGCCCCAGTTCCGTGCTGGCCAGGCCCTCCCACAGGCCTCCTCTCCCAGAGGGTGTCTTGGCTTCTCTACCCTTCCTGGCTGAGCCTGGAATGAGCTCGGTGCCTCCTCCCCCAAGGAGAGAAGTTCCCCGTTGGGCATGGCTGCCAGGAGAAGCCCACATAGTGGGGGAAAGCCTCACCAGGGCTGGCACAGACACGGAACCCCGTCAATGGAGCTGCTTCTTAGACTTCCTGACTTTGCAGGAAGGACTGGGAGACGCTGTCTCTGTGTTTATACAGGGGCACACCCTTGTTCAGGGCTTGGCCTTTCTGGCTCTCTCCCTGTCTCTCTGGGTCTCTGTCTCTCCCTCGCCATCTCCATCCAGCCTGGGTTCTGAGCTTACTTTCCTCTGGACCTCCGCAGATGCTGTTCCCTCCACCTGGAATCCTGCCGAGCCCTGCCCCCTTCTCCTAAAGCTAACCACTGGGGCAAGTGCCAGGTTTGAGACCAGATGTCACTTGTGCAGGGGACTTCTCACTGTCCCAGCTCTGTCGGCCCCTGTTACACTGTTCCTCACCCCAGTAAGCATCAGCGTCAGCGCGGTCTCCCCCAGTGGAGCACACAACGTGACCATGGGAGAGGCACACGTGAACTATAAAGCAGTTTCGGGGTTCGTATTTATTTTGAACACACAGTATTTTTTTTTAAGTGACAAACGCATCAGACCTGGGATCTTAAACATATCATCACCCAGGTGAGACAGTAAGGCATATTCACTTAAAGCAGCTATGAAGCAAGGAAATTAATAATCCGGGACATCCACATGCACGAGAGTGAGGTCACACCACAAACAGAAATTAACTCAAAATGGATCGAAGACGTATACGTAAGAGTTAAAACAAGAAAAACAGAAACATACGGGCAAATCTCTGACTCTGGGTAAAGCGGTGGTTTCTTCGCCAAGACACCCAAAGCACAGACAACAGCAGAAAAAGATGTATACATTGGATTTTATATAAATTGAAAACTTGGCGCGTGTCAGAGGCCGTCATCAAGAAAGTGAAAAGACACTTCATAGAACGGGAGAAAACTGCTGCGACTTGTGTCTACGCTACAGGATGAATTCCTGCACCTCCGTAATAAAAACATGACCCAATTTTTAAAGTGGTGAAAGGATCCGCGTAGACCTTTCCCCAAGACACAAGCAGGGCCAACAAGATCATGACAAGATGTCAGCCAAAAGCAAATCAAAATCACCGCGCGTTAACCTCCCACGCGTATCTTATGTTGATTATCAAAAACACAGACAGTGACAAGTGTGGGCAAGGACAACGCACCACCCAGCGATCCCACCCACAGGTGTACACCCCACAGACACCAGGGCACGCCCGCACGAGAAAGGTGGGCGGGGTGTGCTCCTAACAGTAGCCGAAAAGCAGAAACAACCCGAGAGCTAGTCCACAGAAAAGCAAAACACATGCAAGGGAATATGACCGGGCCATAAAGGGGAACGGGGTTGGGACACCTGCTCCGGCAGGGGTGAACCTGGAAAGCATGAGGCTTAGCAAAAAATAAGCCAGACACAAAAGGGCAACTGCTGTTTGATTCCATTTATACAAAATGTCCAGATTAGGCAAATCCACAGAGACAGAAAGTAGATTAGTGATGGCCAGGGGGGCTGGGGAGGGAGGAGGGCAGGGGTTCTTTTTAAGGTGATGGAAGTGTTTGAAAGCCTGCCTGTGGGGTTGGGTGCGTCTGTGAGCTGACTGAAGTCACTAAATTGTACACTTTAAATGGGTGTCTTGCGTGGTAAATTATATCTCAGGAGGCTGCGAATGAATGAATGAATGAATGAATGGGTAATAATTGGGGAAAGTGGGAAAATAAGGGAAAATTGTGAAGGGGTTACTTAAGTGACCGAAGCCCGGGAAACAGGGTTTTATTACCATCTCTCTCCTAGAAATCTTCAGAGGTGTGTTTTACTATTTGTATCAAACGTATCACGCTGTGCCTTAAAGAGGGCTGCCAGCCGAGGAGGCGGACACATGGCTCGGCTCTGAGAGCCCCACAGGAAAGGGCGCACGGCCTTTCCCAGCAATCCCATGAAAACACACCATTATCATATCCATTGAGCAAATGGGGAAACTGAGGCCCGGGATGGGGACTTGATGGCCTGAGGTCCCCCAGCCAGAAGGGGCAGAAGCCAGAACTTGAATCAAGGCAGCCCGAAGCCAGAGTCACACTCAGTGCCTGAACTCCCTGGCGGCCAGTGGGGGCGGGGGCAACACGGAGCCCAGGAGTCCCAGGGTTGTCACCTGCCTACTGAGGATTGGTGGTGCCGGTCACCCATGAGTGAGGGAATGAACGAATGGACAGGAGTAATGCACCCGCCACATCACGTCACTAACCGCACACAGCGGGGACCAGCCAGGGTCTGTGCCTCTTCCTTCCACCTTTCCAGGTGATTGCACGATGGGAGCCCCGGCCCCAGGTCACACTAGCCTGGCATGTCTGGCCGCTTACTATGTGACCTTAGGAAGGCTGCGGAACATCCCACGGCTCAGTTTTTAATCTGTAAAACAGGGTGGCAGTGGCACCTGCCCCCCAGGGTTGTCGTAAGACGCAATGGAGATGTGGTCTATGACTGGTTGGTTTCCTCATTCCTTAAACTTATGAGCTCCTAGAGACAGGGATCCTGAGATCCTTCCAGGAATGAATACGCCAACTCTTCGCAAGAGCCTTACGAACAGTAATACTGCCGTCATCTCTATCTTACAGCTAAGGAAAGGAGGCACAGAGAAGGGAAGGGAGTTGCCCAAGGCCACACAGCTGCTGAGTCCCCTTTAAGAAGGGCCGCAAGCAGGCAGGGGACAGTGGCTTGGAGAGTGTCCAGGGCTGCCTGTCGGACAGACATGGGCCCAGAGGAAGGCAACCTGCCCACAGTCCCCCAGACACCGGCACGCCCCTTCCCACCCTCCTTCAAGCTGCTTGCTGACCTTCTGGGGTTTCTCGTCGCCATTCCAGAAGGCCCCCGGAGATGACATAAATAAAAAAATAATCAGGCACATATCAATAATTTATTGGGCACTCCTATGTGGACAGGCGCTGTGCGAACGTGCATTGTTAACAGAATCCTTGTGAAAACCCAGAAAGCACAATACCCCCACGTCACAGGGGAGGGGCTAGATGCCAGGAGGTCACTGTCAGTAACTCACTCCGGGCCTCTGGGTGTGGATAGGCGGAATTTGACCTCAGGGCTCCCGGGTGCCTGAGGTGGACCTCACAGCCCCTTTCCCACCTCTTGCAGCTGGCCTTACTGATTGCACGAGGCCAGAAGAGGGGACACAAGGCTGTGCCCCCACCCACAAGCCTTCACAATTCTGAGGCCTGGCCTTGGTGCAGGAAACAGGCAACCACAGAAGAAAGAAGCCCCTTTCCTACCCTCCGTACGAGCACTGGCTCCCGCCTGTGTGCAGGCCTGGGGGTGGTGCTCTCTCTCCAGCCCAAATGTTCTCCTGCATCCGTGGGATCAACTTTCCCAAGGAATTGCTTTCTGAATTTGACCTTTGAGAACCATCGGTCTCACCAGAAAACCATCCCGTGAGCCACCTGACCCCACTACACAGCACTTTCCAGCTCATCCGTCAGGAAGCATTATTTAATAATGAACAGAGGGACAGCGTGAGGCCGGCCAGCCCCCAGGGGCCTGCCACTGGCTGGCGGACACTTCCAGTCTGCCTGGGTCTGCTACCCCTCCCACCCCAGCCGGATCTCAGAGTCCCAGGCTTTAAGTCTACGGACCCAGCTAGAGCAGCTCCATGAGAGACAGAGAGAGAGGGAGAGAGGAGACAGAATGGGAAGAGGGGAGCGAGAGAGAAAGAGGGAGAGAGGACAGGGCGGGACAGGGACAGGAGGAGAGGTGCTGAGTCAGCATCCAGATTCACGCCCGGCTCCTAATTTGCAGGGTGACCTTGAGCAAGTCACTTCTCAGGACTCAGACCTTTCCTTTGCAGCTTGGAAGGGTTGAATTACATCTGAGAGTTTCAATTCTGCTATTTCATTGCTCAGAAGTGCCCGACACACTGCCGGGCCCCCGTGGGCTCTCAGTGTCTGTGGAATGAATGAGTGAGGTTATCCCAGCATCGGGCGAGTGGCTGCTCTGGTAAGAGCCAGGCAGTGTTACATCTGGTGGCAGGTGACCAGACTCAGGGTGTCAGTCTCCCCTCTGACAGGGTTGCTGGGAACGAGGGGCAGCATTACCCGGGGAGCACAGCACGGGGTCCCACACAGAGCGAGCCCCACACACATCGCTAGCGGCTGAGAGGTCGCAGAGGTGGGAGCGGGAGCGGAGGGTTCCTAGCAATAAAGATGGGCCTTACCCTTACCTGGCAGCCCCCAGGTGCCCAGCCTGAGACAGGCTCCCTCCTCTGTCCTTTCTACCCCAGATCCTGTCTGTGGCCAGCGCTCCCAGGTCAGCTTGCCTGTTCTCCAGGCCCTGGGGGTTTTCACCGGGGGACATACACACTGTCATCTTGGAGCCACTTTCCTGAGGAGACAGAGGTGGCAAATAAAAATATAGGTTGCCTGATTAAATTAGAATTTCAGGTAAACCATGAATAGGTTTTTAGTATAAGTATATCCCACGGCATATTTGGGACAAACTTATACTTAAAATTTTTTTATTATTTTGAAATTCAAATTTAACGGAGCGTTTCCTCTGGCAGCCTCGCCTGCCACCCTGCTCATGTACGTGTCTGCATCATGGGTTTCCAGCCCAACCCCTGACTCCTCTTAAGGCCTGGCATGGGCTGTACCCACTCTCCCACTGGAAGCTGGCCCTCCTGCTCACCCTCCAGACAGAGGCCTCCGCCCCCTTCTCCAATCAGTGAGTCCCTAACGAGCCCTGAGCCCCCGGGACCGGCAACTGTCTGCGGCGGGGCCAGGCCTCACCTCCAGGGCAAGGCCATCCCAGACAACCCAATTCTTGGGAGACCGTGCTCTGCTCCTGCCAAGAGGCAACAGGCACGCTGACGTCACTGCCTCCTGTCCACCTGCAGGGCCTGACCGGGGCCTCGGCAGCCGCATGAGCGTGGGGACCCCGGGGCCACCGGCCCCAGTCAGACCAGAGCGTGCCCTGCCCCGGGGGGAGGGCGGGCGGTGCCCCGGAGCTGCCGGCAGGAGGGCAGGAGCGCCAGCTGGCCGCGGGCCGGGCACCAGTGCTCCACGAAAAATCGTGAGCGGGCCCTTCCCTCCTCGGGGCGAGAGGAGCGGGTGTTTGGAGCGCCTCCCAGACAGGAGGGCGGGAGGAATGTAGGTCAACGCCAGGCAGCCGGAAAGAGTGATGTCATCGCTCCTGGGGTGGGGGTGGGGGGCGATGAGAGAGAGAGAGAGAGAGAGAGAGGCGGGTGCTGGAGCCCAGCAGGGAGGAGGGGCCCAGGGCTGGCTCCCCTCCAAGGTCAAACCCACCAGGATTTCTGGACATTCGCAGGGGCCCCTTGGCCATGGGGCACACAGGTGGGCTCAGGGAGAGCCCAGGGCCCTGGTGGTTCTCGGTGCCGTGTCCGCTCTGCCTGGCGGCCCCCCAGTTGGCCACTGCTCCGAGTGTTATCACACGCAGGGCGAACAGAGAGGACTTGCGTGTTCCCGACACCCAAAGCCTGGAGCTGTTGGGGACAAGCGACTATTTTGAAGCAATCGTGGTGTCTGCCCATTTCTCTGCCAGATAGAGCCTGTGCCTTTGGGTAAAGACGTTTCTGCTTTCTGGGAGACATGTCAGTGGGCTGCAGGGTTTACAGGGAAGCTCGCCCCAAGCCTGTGCTGGCCCGGACGTGGACACATGCTGTGCAGGACCAGGGAGAAGGTGACAGCCCCAGGGGCACTTAGGGGCTCAGGGCTTCAGGGCTGGGCTCTGCACGCCAAGGAGGGAGGATGTGGCCTTGGGAGGGGGCTGGGGCTCCGTGGAAGGGTCGGGGGGGGGGGCAGGGGTATTCCCTCCCAGCCAGCAGATGCCATGGAAATGGCTGGGTCTCAGGGTATTGCTGGCCAAAGGTCATCCTTTGAAGTGTCCTTTCTCCCCACAAAGGGAACACCATGGCCTGGGGGCCATAGACCTTTTGGGGGGGAGAGATGAAGGGAGAAACTATGCTTGCTGGGGCACACCAGCGTGGAGGGATGGGCAGCCTTTCCAGAAGCAAGCAATGGTGGGAGGAAAGCTTACAGCTCCAGCTGGATCAAGAGGTGACAAGGGACCAGAAGGACACAGTAGGGACAGTGGGAGGGGAACCCAGTAAAATGCTGGACTTTTCCAGTGCATTAGTGGCAGGGGGCGGGGCTGGGTCTGGAAGGGAGGGAGGAGGGCTCTTGGGTGCAGGGACCACAGGAGGCGGGAGCCTCAGGGCAGAGCGGCAGGGAGGGCTCCGGCTTCCTGGGGTCATGTGGATGAATGCCGCCTGCCGCTCCTCCTGGAACGCAGTCAGGCCGGCAATTGAGTTCATTGGCCAAATCAAATTTGGGCTTCTGTGCGAAGTCCTTTTATATTAAGTGCTTTAACGTACATCACCTCCTCCAGACTATTGATAAATCCTATTACCCATTACAGAGCCAGAGGCAGCCTCGCAGCCACCGGGAGAGGCTTGTGGAAGGGAACTGGTGGGCCCGAGTGTGTAAATGGTGGGCCCGAGTATGTGGCTTGTGGACGACATCGTGGGTACAGCCAGGGAGGGCCTGGAAAGGCCACCCCCCACCCCAGCCTGGCCAGGCCGTTTACTTAAGCCAGATCTGTGTCCTCCCACCGTGAAGGGAGGGCCAGACCCGGGTGATCGGGTGATCGGGGCTGCTGGGTGCGGAGGATGGAAGGGAGCAGCAACAGGGTGGGCGTTAGCAAGCCCAGCCGGCTTTGCCTCCCTGCCTCTGAGCCGCTAACACGCCGCTCCCTTCTGCTCTGCAAGGAGCTGCTGACGGTGAGCGAGTTTGCTCATGGATGAATGAGTGAGAGAATTCAGGAAATGTACAACATGCCCAGCTGGCTCCCGGTCCCAGCCTCACGGGGTGACGAGCCAGACCCCACGCAGCTCAGTGCCTGGGGCGGGGCGGGGGCGGGGGTTCAGATGTGTCCACGCGTGGCCGCCGAAACTGTGGCCGAGCAGTGGGACTGCCACACTCCATGAAGGCCGGAGAGGGGCACGGAGGGGTGGCTGCCCAGGTCTCCAGCCTTCGGGAGCCCCAGAGAGGGGCCGCCTGAGCCAAGCCTGAGGGAGGAGGAACCGGCCAGACTGGAGGGCGGGGATGGCAGGCAGAAAGAACAGTGTGAGTCAGAGGGACCCAACATCAGGACCCCAGGTCTGCGAGGACCCAGAGCCCAGGCTGCAGAAGGAGGGGGGCAAAGCCTGTGGGCCATGGGAGCAGAGCCGCAGGGGCCGGACTTGACTGGGGCGGCAGGAAGCCATGAAGGGGAAGGGACCCTGCTGTACTTGTGTTTGAGAAAAAAACCTCTGCACGGAAGGGGCAAGACTATACAGAGAAGCCAGACATCTTCCCAGATGAAATCCTGGTGCTGGTGGTGTCGCTCTCTGGGGGGCAGAGGGGTGACAGGAGTCCATGTAAGGAACCTGCTCAGGCCGGGAGTGGGGTGTGTAGGGGTGTGTAGGGCTGGGTAGGAATCTAGAGGGAGGGCATGGTCCCACAGAGTGGAAAGAGGCCTCCAGGATCCCAAGCTCAGAATGGGCAACTCTGAATGGGGGGGAAGCCACAAGACTCCCCAAGTCCCAGACAGCTGAGCCAAGGCCCCTCGGGGACCCAGGGTTCCCACTGAGGCCTCAGGGCATCCTACGGCCCAGAGCCTGGGAGTCTGTGAGCAATAGGTGTGCCATGTTTCAGGGGTGAGGACTTCTGCCTGTCGGGGGGCAGGAACACACCCGCGTGCGTGGGGGGCGTGGCAGGGGTACAGGGAAGGGAACAGCTGTGACTCGAGCCCATGCTTGATGTGGGGCGACATGCTGAGAGTCTTCGGGATGACCCCTCCACCCCCACCCCGCTCACTCCGCTGAGGAGGCCAAGGCCCGAGAACAGACTCGTCGCCCCTCCACGGCCCGCCTGCCTGCTCCATGCCCACGTCTCCAAGTCTCAGACAGAGCTGGGGGCTGGGCACAGAGCCTGCTGGGGCCTGGGGTTTGTCCGCGGGGTGCCGCCAGGCTGTGGGGACTGCACCGGAGGGGAGATGAGACCCAGAGGATCCCCGCGACCCCCAGTGAGGGCTGCACACCTGGAGTGAGTTTTGTGTTCAGGTGAGTGAAAACAAGACTCCTTCCGTATAACAAGGGCGCCTACTTCTTGCTCACCTGTGGCGTGGGGCCTTGAGCTAACTGGCAGGTGCTGGAGGAGCCTTCCAACAGCGGGATCCACGCGGGGGAGACTTGGCTTGGGCCAGAACCTCGCAGAGGAAAGAGTCAGATGCAAATGTAGGCTTCCCTTGGGCTCCAAGAGCCTCGTCACCACAGAGAGACCTCTCGGAGCCTCAGGGCGGGTGGGGGGTGGGCCTGGGGGGTGGGCATGGCCATCCTTGGTTGCCAGAAATATTAGAAGTCAGGTTTCTGACCCAAATATTGCATCTGTCGGTGGCGTACGTGTGCCTTTCCCCCTTACATGTGGTGCAAGGTCCCCCTCCGTCCCCTCACCCCCCCTCCCACCTGGCAGCCCCCTCCAGCCCTTCCCAGCTCTTCCCACACTGGGGCGCCTCCCCCATTCGCAGGAAGGACTCTCTTCCCTGCGTCTCCCCTCCGGCTCCCTTTCAGGACCACACTTCTTAAAGGCCTTCACGGCACCCCGGTTATACCCCTCCTTCATTCTTTCACTTCGTGGCATTCACCCTGGAACCCACCCCAAGACAGCTTCTGTCCCCCGACTCCACCCAATCTGCTTTCGGGGACGTCACCTTTGATGTCCCTGTTGCTGAATTCCCGCACCCCCGTGCCCCCCTCCGTCTGGACCCCCCGGCGGCATGGCACGCACTCCTGCTTGGCTTTGGGCTCTGTCCCTCTGGCCGCTCTCCCCTCCGGGCCACTCGTGCTCGGTGTCCGGCCTTCACTGTCCAGCCTCTCTGGGCTCCATCCCAGCCGGACGTTCTTCCCGTCTCCCCACTCGGGGTTCTAGAAGGCTCCCATGGAGTCGGGATCTCTCGAAGCCCCAGAGGCCCCAGGGCTCGGTCTGGGCTACACTCCAGGTGGAGGCCTCCAGGGCGGCCCAGAGCCACAGGTCCAGAGCGGAGCTCCCCCTTCCCCGTGCGCAGCCCTCTAGAAAACCAGGCAGCGGTGTCTTATAAAGTCCAACATACACTCATCACAGGCACCGCGACCCACGCCTCGGCATTTACTCAGGGGAAGTGAAGACCTGTTCATCCAGAGACCTTTGCATGAGTGTTCCCAACTTTACTCAGGATCGTCGCAAACCGGAAGCAGTTAAAATACCCCACAACGGCTGAATGAGCACAGGAATAGAGGGATGGACAGCACACAGTGGGACATCACACAGCACACAGTGGGACATCACCCAGCACAGTGGGACATCACACAGCACACAGTGGGATGCCACCCGGCACAGTGGGACACCACCCAGCAACAAAAAAGCCATTTCCTCAAAGGCACTGTGCTGAGAGAAAGAGGCCACCCACACCCCGCATGACCGCACCTATAGGACATTTTCAGAAAGACAACTGTCCGAACAGAGAGCACATCTGTGTTTACTGGGGGTGGGGCAGCGACAACGGGGGAGCCAGAGGCAGTTTCATGGGCACATGGAAGTGTCCTGCCACCACATGGTCGTGGCAGTCACCTGAATCTGTACAGGTGTTAAAATTCATAGCTGTGCCCCCAAAGGTATGATTTTTACTGTACAATAAAATAAAAAATAAAATGTAAAAATGTAAAATCGACTTCCTCTGGAAACTTCCCTCCCAGCTGTCCACAGGTGACCAGGTAAAATCTCCATCTATCCAGGGTCTCACGCCAGAATCCTGGGAGTCCCCTGGAGGCTTCCTGCTCCCTGTCCCCACCAGGCACACAGTTAGCCACTGCCAAAGCCCCCCCATCCCTAGACGGCCCCCAGCTCCCTCCTCCACTGCTGGAACCTGTATGGGCCAGTGTCAGCCTTGGAAGAACCCATCTAGTTTCCCTGCCACTCCTTGGTCCCTTCCCAACTCAAATGTTGAAGCATCAGAAATCAGATGATGTCACTTCCTAGCATCCTGCAAGAGCTCTCAAGGAACTTAGAATAAAACCAACGCCCTCCCACGGCTGCAGGCCGGCAGGATCCAGCCACGTCCCCTCTGCTCTTGTCCTAGGGCACTCACACATTCTAGTCACATCACACGAAGTTCTTAGAAGGCACCATGCGTGCGAAAGCAGGGCCTTTGCACCTGCTATACTCCTGCCGGCAACGTCTCTCCCCCACCTGCTTCCACTCGCCCTTCATGAGGTTCTAACTCCTGCTGCATGAAATTGTACGCAAGCCGGGTCTTTGCAGATCTGACTAAGACACAAGGTAAGGTGATACGGAGGAGGGTGACCTAATCCAACGGGGCTGTCGTCCTTCCAAGAGGAGCTCCAGTGAGCACGCCAGGCTGGGACAGGCAGCAGGGAGGAGACAGGCTGGGACCAGAGGGACGCAGCGACAGCCAGCTGGGCCAGCGGTTGCTGGCTGCCTCCGAAGCTGGGAGGGAGGCACGGACTGGTTCTCCTCTACAGGTTTCAGAGCACGGGTGGCCCTGCCCACCCCTTGATTTCAGACTTCACGCCTCCAGAGCTGCAAGGCAATACGTTTCGGTTTTTTTAAGCCCACTGGTTTGTGGTACTTGGTTCTGGTGGCCTTGGGACACGAATAAAAGTGTGCATTAAAAATATCTGTGGAATGAATGAATACGATAGTGAGAAAACTCTCAGGAAATCCTTCTCCTTCAGCAAGAGAAAAGGGGGCACGGTTCTCCCGGTGCCGTCGGGGGTCCACTCCCAACCCACCCCACATCTTGTGTGACTCGTCCGAACCAGGAGCCCTTCCTGCCCCCTGGACTGATGGAGGGCGCCAAATCTGGGCGGGGAGCAGGGGAGCCGCCCTGGGCAAGGGACCCCCCACGCAGTTCCCCAAGAACCCCTGTTCCCCCCAGTTCTCAGCAGACGGACAACTCTGTCTTAATTGTGCACATCTGCTCTTTGGTGGGGAGGACGGCTCAGGGAGCTCAGCAGATCCAGCTAAGGGGACGTGACGCACCCCTAACGAAATCCCCGTCCCCAGTGAGCGGAATTTGTTTATGTCAGTTTAAAAAAAAAACCAGCACACGAAGATGACTCCCCAAATACTCGGGATCACAGGCCCCCTTTGAGAATGGCCTGGAACCTGGGGCCCGACCGGCAGGCTGACCACCCACACCGCACATGACACCCAGCAAGTCCTTCGGGGGTCCTGGCTCCCAAAGCCCGAGTGACCCTCTGAAAAACACACAGCCCGGGGGGGAGGGCCTCCAGGATGCCCCCCACCACCAGGCGTTTCCCGGGCACAATGCCGGCCTTGGTGCTTCCAGATGCTCCCCGGGGCCCAGCCATGGGCCCAAACCCTCTTCCTGGTTCCCCTCACTTACACCCCATGGTCGTTGTCTCCATTTTACCAAGGTGGGAAAGGAGACCCGGACAGCTGGTGTCACCTGCCCCGGGTCACAGCTCGGGTGGGATCTGCCCCAGACCGTCTGACATGGAAGCCATCCACCCACCTGTTCCTTCTTCTGCTTTCTTTTTTTTTTCCCCCAAGTTTCTATGTAATTATGTTTTTAAGTCATCTCTACACCCAACATCGGGGCTTGAACTCCTGACCCCGAGATCAAGAATTTTCTTTCTTTTTCTTTTAATTAAGGCAAAATATACATAACATAAAATTTATCATTTTCCCACTTTTAGGCGGTTCAGGGGCATTAAGTACATTCATGTTACTGGGCAAGTGTCCCTGCTGTCCGCTTCCAGAATACTCACATCATCCTAAACCGAAACTCTGCCCCTGCTCCATGGTAACTCTGTGCCCCCGCCTTCCCCAAGCCTTTACGTTATGTTCTGTTGCTCTGATCCTGACTTCTCCAGGCACCACATCTGAGCAGAGGGAGACGGCACCTGTCCTTCTCGCGTCCAGCTTATCTCACTCAGCCTCGTGTCCCCGGGGCTCCCCCATGTTGTACCAGGATCAGAACTCCCCCGTCTTCCCTGCTTTCTCAGTTATACCTAGGAGTGAAACTGCTCTGCCTCGAGCGGGGTCCCAGCATTTGCAGGAATTCACACGCTCCCTGCAGAAGGGCCCGGGGAAGAGTCTAGAAGGAGGGCCAGGCACGCAGGTTGGGGGGAAGGCGCCTCTCTCTGATGCACCCACTGTCCTCCCGACTCACACCCAGAGCAGAAACCTTCCCTCTGAGGCTTCTATTCTCATCCTGAGTTCCGTCCATCTCCTGTTACCGGGCGATCAATAGGGACAGGACATTTGTGGAAGAAGACAAGAAAGCGAGATGTGGGGAAGAGGGGGAGGGGACAAGACCAGGTGGGTGTCAGCCGGCCCAGGGACTCAGAGCAGAAACTGGCGAAGCCGGGAGGCTCGTAGGCCAGTCCGGGGTCAGATGCGCCCATCCGGGCCCAGCTCTGTCTCTGGGACAGAGCATGTCTCTTCCCCCTTCCAAGCTCCTCCTGGGTGAAAAGGCAGTGAGGACCCAAAGCCTGTAATCTAACACCCGCTGAATTTCTAAGTGGTATCTATAAGCTCCTGCTCATTTAATCAACATTTATTATTGTTGTATGGAACCGGTGCACAGGACCTTAATGTGACCCACAGACCTCTCTCCATCATCTCGCATAAACACCACCCTGCTGGGCTTGAATATCTCTAGGAACAGGGAACTCACTCCTCCTTCCCTGTCCCCAGCTGATAAAGGCCTAGCTGGCTTAGTTCCCTGGAGCCTCCAAGAATTTTCTGAGCAGGGGAATTTGCCCCTGCTCAGGGTTTGGGGCTGAGAACTGGATGAACCCCGTCTACTCTCTGTTCTAGACCCAGAGTGGGCGGGACTGGCAACACCGTTTTGCTGGTCTGCCCGTACCACAGCCCCTGGGTGCCCACCCAGCTGGGGGCCTGCTGAATCCTATTAGTACAGAGGCTCTGCTGTCACAGCTGGGACAGAACAGGGACATCTCAGCGCGTGAGGAGCACACGGTCAGCTCAGAAGCTGCCCTGGGCCACCAGTGTTTTTTGTTGTACCTGTGCAGGGTTTTCAAAAACAATTTTGAAGTAGGTGCCAAAATTTTAAAAATCAAGAGATCTGGGGCACCTGGGTGGCTCAGTCATTAGGTGTCTGCCTTCGGCTCAGGTCATGATCTCAGGGTCCTGAGATCAAGCCCCATGCTGGGCTCCCTGCTCAGCAGGAAGCCTGCTTCTCCCTCTCCCGCTCCCCCTGCTCGTGTTCCCTCCCTTGTTGTATCTCTCTCTGTCAAACAAATAAATAAAATCTTTTATTTATTTATTTATTTATTTATTTATTTTTAAAAGATTTTATTTATTTATTTGAGAGAGAGACAGTGAGAGAGAGCATGAGCGAGGAGAAGGTCAGAGGGAGAAGCAGACTCCCCATGGAGCTGGGAGCCCGATGCGGGACTCGATCCCCGGACTCTGGGATCATGACCTGAGCCGAAGGCAGTCGTCCAACCAACTGAGCCACCCAGGCGTCCCTAAATAAAATCTTTTAATAAAAACCCAAAACCCAAGAGACCTTACATAGATACCTGCTACCTGCCTTCTCTTGTAACCTCAGAAGACCTGACAATATTCGGTTTCTTGCTCTGTGAAGAGCCTGCTCTCCCCATTTCTCCACAGACCGCACACTTCCCTATTGTCTCTACGGGTCTGCATCACCCAGGGATGTTGTCCTCTGCGCCCCTGTAGACACGTGGGCTTGCCACCGCACTGACCCAAGAACGCATGCTTCCCTGCATCTTTTCTGAGCTCCGGTTTCTGGCGATGGATGTAGCCATGGACTCCTGCCCAGGCAGCGCTGGCCCCCCACACCTCCCTCCCTTACCTCTCCTGCCACCTAGCCCGAGGAAGGGGACGCTGGATCAGTTCTGTGCACACACCGGCTCACTGAATCCTCGCCAGGAGCTGGTGAAGGAGTGACTGAATTTCCATTTTGCAGATAAGAACACTGAGGCCCAGTCGGATTAAGGAGCTCGAGCACATCAGTGATGGTGCCCTGGCTCTCCAGCTCGCCTGATGGTTTTCTGGACCTTGCTCCAAACTACGGGATCTGAGGCTTGTTGTGGTGGGTCTGGGGAACACGTCATCTTAGAAAGCTCTCCTGTGGGGCGCCGGCCCAGTCTGGGCCTTGCTGCGCTGGCCACTTGGGGCGGAGGTGTGGGTTCTGTCTCTGTTCCAAGGACAGTAAAGGGATGATCAAGCGCCTTCCCACCCAGATGTCACCCTGGATCTGCAGTGCAGTTAAACCCCGATGCTCTTGGGCTCCACACCTGAGCTTCCCACGTGGGGAAGAGAAAAGAGCTCCCTGCCCCCTCTGGCCTTCCAGGAAAGGGAATGAATAAGAGGTAGGACCCCCCCTTTCCCTCTATCCCAGACGCAGGGTGGACAGGATGGGCAAGGCTGTTTTGCCGGGGCCTGCAGGGAGGCCGGGAGGCAGGGAGGCAAGGCCAGTGGGGGCAGAGGACTCAAGGTGCTGAAGCCTCTCCCCTCACCCCTGCTCCGTACTTGTTCCCCCTTCCACAGGTCCCTGGGCTTTCTCCAGCTGCTTTGCTCCACTCCCCTGTAGTGGCCTGGTGTCTCTGCCCCCGCCACCCCCCAATCTGGGTCTCCCTTGAGAAATAGCTGACAACAATGTCAGGCTGGGAGCAACCACAGTATCAGAGACCTCTGATTTGGGAGGCGGTGGGGGGTGGTCAGTGAGATGGCCCTATATAGAGATGCACTTGAGCTTGGCCATGCCTGGCTTGGGTCTTGGCTGTCTGGTGTTTAGTTTAGCTGTGTGATCTCCTTATACTCCCTGACCTCAGCCTCTGCATCTGAAAACGGGAGGTAGAGGGGAGAGCTGTCTCTATAGGGAAAGCTCTACAAGGTGGGGATCAGGTCCGGCTTGCTCAATGTCACGTTCTCAGACTGTGGGATCTTAGCAATTCAATAACCCACTGGGGAGTCAGATGACTATTAATTTAATAAGAAAATGCCCATGAAGACCTTAGCTCGGAGTTCAATGAGACTCAGTCAATGAGACTGTAGCAAATGCTCAATAAGTATCAGCTACTCTTGTTGGCAGGCTACAGGGGGAGGCACTCGGGCCGTGAGACTCAGGGAATCCCGGGACGGGTTCAGTCTGAGATCCCAGAACCTGAGAACCCCCAGGCCCCCCAGGTGCCTACTCAGAAACATCAAGGGCACCATCTGGGCAGTTCCTCCAACGCCTTTGTTGCCCCATCTTTTCTCCCTGGCCCTCTCTGGCTTCCTGGCCCTGCTGTGCTTTCCCACCCGGAATTTAAAAAGGAAAAGCAGAGGAAGTTGCAGCCATTTGCTGAACCATCTAACCAGACCTAATTAATCGATAAGCCAAGCTGCCACTTTTCTGCCAACCAGCCGCCTGAAGAGTACTTACTTCAGTGAATTGATAGCCCTACTTTCGCCACCACTACGTCTGATCCCCGCCGCCCGCAGAGGCTGGGTGCCAAGGGGAGCTGGGAGCTGCTGAGCGGGGGCCGCCCTGCCATCCTGCCAGGGAGACGTGGTCTCCAGGTGCCCAGTCCTCAAGTTACAAGTGGGAAACTGAGGCCCAGAGAGGGGCCCAGAGGGGTTAGGCTGGGACCTGCTCGCTGGCCCCAGATCGCCCAATGAGGTGGAAGGAGGGCCGTTGACCAGACTCCTGAAGATGGGGGTCCCCCTGCAGCAGCTAAAGGCAGATCAGAAAGGCGACCACAATCCCCAGAAGGTGTGGCGCTCTGGTCCCCACCACCACGTTGCTAAGCCCGCTGGGACCGCAGGTGGAGGAAGGGTCTTATACCAGCCACTGCATCCCCAGGGCAGGCAGAGGTCACGGAGAGGACCAGTGGCCCATAGCCTGGACACGGATCAGAGAGCTTCATCCTTGACCCCGAGCTTCCACAACAGTGGCCATTTGTCAGGTGGTTTCCAGAACATTCCTGATTTAACATATCCTGCCCCAAGTGGGGGAGGGTTAGAAGTCACAGGTGTCAGAACCACAGGACCCCGTGTGTGCACCTGCCAGCCTTGACCCTGAACCGCCTCATCAACCGCTTGCCTTTGCCTTGGCCCCCCCGTTATACACACACAGAATCCACAGGAAATAAAATGCAAACATGAGCTGAAAATAACAGCCCTACTCTACAGGCAGGACCATCATGATCAGTCAGCACACACGGTCCCAGCCTTTGCCCCGAAGCCCTGATGCTTTTCCTGTGTCCAGACAGATTTCTTTCCAGTGCCTCCCCAAGATGTAGAAATTATGCACACGGGTGTATTATACATTTTACAGAAAAGGGGTTATACCGGACACACTGTGCAACAAATTGCTTTTTCCTCTCATCAGCAATTCTATACTTGGGGTCTTGGGAGCCTGCTGTGGAAAGATGCCTCCAGTGTATGTTGTCCCAGTGGAGTTCTTGGTGGGACCCCTGCCCACATGGCCTAAGCCATGCTCCCAATCCTGATTAAGCCCCACGTTAGCCTGTTTAACTGTCACCACCATCCCATGAGAAGGACATGTTTGTTATCATCCCCATTCTACAGACTGGGAAACTGGGCCACAGAAGGGTCCTTGTCCGGGGTCTCACAGCTAGTGGCTGGCAGTGCCAGGAATCCAGCCAGGCTGTCTGGCTCCAGAACCACGCTCCCATCCGGCACACCAGTGTTCTCAGACTAGAGCACCCGTCAGAATTCCCTGCACGGCTCACTAAAACACAGATTGTTGGTCCTACCCCAGAGGTTAGGATGCAGTAGGTCTGGTGTGGGGCCTGAGAATGTACATTTCTAGTAAGTTTCCAAGTACCACTGAGGCTGCCTGTCCAAGAGTCAAATGAGGACAGTGTCACACAGGGCTGCCCCCTATCACTGAGCCCTCGCTGACCCAGGGATGAGGCTTTCCCGAGCCTCTCCTGAGTGCAGACCAGGGTGTTAGGGAGCTGGCTCAGGGGCAGAGCTCTTGTCGCTGCAGACCTGCACATTATCTGTTGAAGGAACAAATGACTCAGGTATCTGCAGTCACTTAATCATCTGCCACCTTTCCCGGGGATCAAAGGCTTTTTTTAATCTAGATAGTTTTTTGCCTCCACCCAAAGTGGCCTGGAGATATATTCTTCTCCAAAGCTGTGAGTAAAGGATTAGCTCAGCAGGTGTGGGCTGTCCACACCCTACATATGCCAAAGAGAAGTTTGGCCCTTTATCAGCCTCTGTGAGGTAATCTCTGAGAGGTTGGAATGTCTTGCCTGGTAAGAGTGTCTTTGTTTACCTGGGGCTTTGGGACACATTAGTTTGGTTGATGGTGATGATGTGATTTATGGCAGGGGGCCTCTAGGTCAAGGGATTGAAGACCAAGGCCAACCATACAGGCACTCAGCCATGCCTACATGATCAATTCTCAACAAAACACCCCGGACACTAAGGCGTGGGCAAGCTTCCCTGGCTGGTGCTACGTCACACAAGTTATCACACATCATTGCTAGGAGGACTGACTACGGTCTGCACGATTACACTGGGAGAGAAAACCGGAAGCTTGCACTGGTGTCTCCAGGAGCCACCCACGTACCTTTTTGGGTTGCTGATTTTAATGTCTTCTCAGTGTGATAAACTGTAATTGAGAGTGTACTGTTTTGCTAGGTTCTGTCCTTCTAGAAAATCACTGAGCCTGAGGGCAGCCCTGAGGACCCCCAGACACAAGCATCAATTCAATAAGAGGCTGGACAGTTACAGAGCATCTCCTGAGCGCCCGGGTTTCACCCAAGCCCTGCCCATACTGCCCAGCTCCACTGGTCTCTAGACCTTCCAGATCTCCAGGCCCTCCAGAGGATGTTATCAGCCATAATTCACCTCCCTCTATGGAAAAACCACGTGTCTTGTCTGTGCAGCCCTGGCCACCATAGGCAGCCCCTCTGATGTAACACCAGGTACCACCCCAGGTACCAGATAATGTCCCAGGAGCCCGGTAACATCCTGAGTATCAGCTGACATCCCAGGAACCAGGTAACATCCTGGGAAACAGGTACCACCCTGAGTACGAGCTAACAACCCCAGAGCCAGGCGACAGTCCAGGACCCAGGTAACGACCCAGCGCCCCCCAGCAGGTCTTCCTTACCTGCCAATGACCTCGATGTTGGAGATGGCATAGAAGTACTTGTAGAGGTTCTCCCGCTGCACATATGTGCCCCCCAGCGCCGGGCGCAGCAGCCGCATGCGCAGGTCCGTGAGGGTGAAGAACTCCTTGAGGCCCTTGGCGCTCTCCAGCCGCGTGTAGAGGTTGCCCATGTTGCGCAGGTCGGGGCCGGCGAAGATGGCCAGGCGGTCCCGCACCTCGAAGCGCACGTGCTTCTCCTTCTTGGAGCCGGCCCAGCGCGAGTACTCCTCGGTGCACAGCACGCGGTGGGCACCCGAGGATGACAGGTCGCGGGCGCGGCGCGCCACCATGCCGAAGGCCTCCATGCAGTCCTCGGCGTAGAACTGGTAGGGCTGCCACGTGCGCCCGTTGTCCAGGGACTTCTCCAGGACCATGACTGTGGGCCGGCCGTACTCGAAGGTCACCACCACATCGTCGGTCAGCTCCACGCTCTTGTTCCACGAGAGGGTGATGTTGGCTTCCAGCGGGCTGGGGTAGCGGCTCCAGGTGACACTCTGCCAGTACGTGGCCAGGCCCTCATCCTCCCTGTCGAACATGAGCCGGGGCGGGTGGGCCAGGTCGGGGTTGGAGGCGTCGCACTCGTTGCTACACAGGTATGGGTTCTCCTGCGGGAGGAGGAGATGGGAGGGGTTGGCGCTGACCGAGGGTGGGGGGGTGGGCGGGGAGGGGGACAGGGGTGGGGCCGGGGAGCCTCCAACCCACCAGGTCCCCACTGCGCACCGCCAGGGCGTCTGACCCCATGAGGCAGAGCCTGTGCTCTGGGGTCTGGGCACCAGGAGCCTCCCCTGGGCTGGTGATCTGTCCCCATTTCCCACTCCTGAAGCCCCTGTGGCTCCTAAAGTCCCGCCTGTTTAATGCAACTCTTTAGTCCGTCCTTCCACAGGCCCTGCAGGCCCTGCTCTCAGCCCCCCACCCCACCCACTCCCCCCGCACCCCCAGCCCGGCTGGCCCAGCCCCCTGGAGCACTCCTACCCTCCGCACCCCGCTTGCCTGCGCTCCTGAGCCTTCACCCATGGTTCTCCCTCTCCTCCAAGAACCCTTCCCGTCTGTCTGCCTTGAAAATTCCTACTCACGTTCTTAACTCTTCAAACATCTACACCAAGACACCTTCCTGACCCTTAAAACAGCGGCATGAAAGCGACAGGCGTGGCGGTGGGAGAGGAAGTCAAAGTCCCGGCAAATATTGGAGCGCCAGGCACGTGAGGCCAGCTGCAGACCTCGTCGCCTCATTTCTCCCATTTGCTGTCTCACCCCCCAACAAAGAACGTGATGATTAGCTCCACGCTCTGGATGAAGGAACCCGCACTTGGGAAGGTGGGGGGCCCTGACCCAAGGCACCCACCAGGCGCTGGGAGCCACACCTGGGCTGCTCTGCTGCAGAGCATGGCAGTCAGGCCCGCCTCTGCCTCCCGGCCGGTGTGCGCAGTCGGGGGGCCCTGGGAGGACACTGAGCGCCTATAGAGTCCTCTCAAGGGGGCGAATCATTTCCGGGGCCTTGGCATAGGCCCGGCAGGCTCAGGGGTGGACGCTGGCTGCAGGACACGGGGCACTGCCCACGCTTGCTCTCTCTCCTCCCGTACTACCCCGAGAAGGCTGGCAGCCCCCCTCCTGGGCCCCGCGGGCACCCGCCATGGCTCCCCTCCCTGACGGTTCAGATCCATTCCCCGAGTCTGCCCACAGCGTAAACTCACCTGGAGACCTGGAGAGGTCACCTGTGTAGGGACTGCCTGGGGCTGGAGGGGTGACTAGGAGGAGCACGGGGGGATTTTCGGGCAGTGAAGCGATTCTGTGTGACACGTCATGGTGGAGGCAGGATGCCATGCATCGGTCCAAACCTACCGGCCCGATGACACTGAGAGCGGCCCCTGATGGACCCAAGGGCTCCGGTTGACCTTAACTATGGGCGTCGCTCATCAGAGGTGACACATGTACCAAACCACTGCAAATGTGAGTAGTGGGGGGGTCAGGGGAGCACTGGGAACTCCCACCACTGTAAGCCTAAAACTGCTCTAAAACAGGGTCTATTAATTTAAAAAAACCCAAAACTGTCATGAAGAACCACAGCGCCCAGACCACTCACATCGCTTTGTGATGAATATTTCATATCTCTGGTTTGCTCAGAGACAAACAGCTTGGATCTGAGTTAAAGTCTCTCACTCCAAAATGAGCTCCTTGGCTCCCACGGGGGGGGGGGGGGGGGTGGTCTCGTTGCCTCCCTGGGGGCTGAGCTGAGGCCCCCACCGGCAACACTACTGCAGCCTCGCCGCTGATGCCCTTTAATGGAGGACACGCTCCCCGACTGCCCAGGGGTCCTCAGTGGGCAGGCTGGCCCAGGGTTTTACTGAGGCAGGTTCCACAAAGCCCTCCACGACCAAAATAGCTCTGTCCTTGGTCCCCTGTGGTGCCACCGTCCACCCCACCTGGCCCAGGCCTGCTGATTCTCAGGACCCGCAAACCTCAGGATGGAAGGGGTTTACCACCGAGTCCAAGGCCTCGTTCAGCAGATGGGGAAACTGCTGGAGGCCGGGGACTAGGCAGGACTGGCCCAGGCCTCTTTGACAGCGGGTGGTGTTTGAGGAGGAAACTCTTCCTGTCCCAGACAACCTCGGGGCTGTCCTGAAACGCTAGTGTCCTCACATGCTTCCCGGCAGGGAGAGGGGTCTAGCTTGTAGGTCCCAGCTTCCCTGAGCTCCAGAGGAGTGACCCTGCACTGTCGCCCCAAATGGGAAGGGGTTGAGAAGCCCCTGGGCTCACTGGCCTGCAGAGGCCAGGCCTGGTGACTAAAGGAAGCAAGCCTGCCTGTGGGGTGGGGGACAGCGCCCGCCCCAGTCCCTTGCCAACAGCGCTGAAGGACACCCAATCCGGAGGCAGAATGGGCTCCGGTCATGGTCATGCCATTTGGGATGGAGTTGCGCCAGAGCACTCGCATGGACACCGGGGGCGGGAGGACACAGTTTGCCCCTAGGTTGGCATCCCTGTCCCCCATCCAGCAACCCCCCTCTTCTCACCCCCAGGCCCCCTTCCACTGCCCCCGGCACCTTGTTGGGGGCTGAATTGTGTCTCCCTAAACCTCAGGCTGTGGGAATGTGACTGGTTGGAGAGAGGGCCTGACAGAGGCCGTCGGGGTGGGTCCTGACCCAACACAACTGTGGTCCTTGGAAAGAGAGGAAATTGAGATCTGTAGAGGGACCCCAGAGGCGAGCGTGCACGGAGGAAAACCATGTGAAGAAGAGGAGGAGGGCGGCACCTGCCAGCCCAGGGGAGGGGCCTCTGAGGAAACCAGACCCTCCCTGGTCTTCAAGGGTCAGGCAGACTTTGATCTCAAATTCCAGGGCCAGAGCCCGGAGCAAATAGATCTCTGACACCACCTGGGCCCTAGCGGGCCCTAGCGAATGAACGAACGCGCGTGCCTCACCTCGAAGCTGGGGCGAGGGGAAGGTCAGGGTGGGAGGACTGACATGTGAGTTTTTGATGATTTCCGCAGAACCTCTGTCTGGAGCGTTGCTCTCCAAGCCTGGTTTCGAGCCCACGGGTACCAGACATCAAGCTGCCTTGCCCACCCCGATAATTCCTATCCACCCAGCACCGAAGGCTGTGCCCTTTTCCTGGCTGCCTCAACCCCTCTTAACTCTGAGCTTATGTTCCCACAGCCACTCTCCCTCCTCAGCGTTTTCAGAGCCCTCCCCCATGCGCCTCCTCCAGGAAGCCCTCCTTGCCTGACTCCCAATTTAAACCCAGTTCACTCGTCATCCATCATGGGACGTCTGTGGTTATCTGGGACAACGTAGTAAATCCTCTGTATAGGGCTTGGACCTCAGTAGCCGCTCACTCAATTACAGTTATTACTGTCATCCCATTAATTAGTCATTAATATAATGACGATTGGATTAGTATTACTGTATCTCATGTTGAATGCTGATATTATTTCCGTCACGCCTGGACTGCTGTGAATCACCCCACACCTCCCCTTCCCCCAGTCCTTCTTCATCCCCTGTCCTAACTTCCCTTACCCTTCCCAGCCTCCTGGCAGTCCCCACCACGGGCCGTGGGATCCCACACAGCTCCCGGCTGTGCTGGCCTGTCTGTCACCAGCAAGACTGACACGGCCAGCTCTGCCAGGGGACGGGGGTCCGGCCCGGCTGCCGACACCACGCTGCCATCACCTGCGGGGCCCGCTGGCCCCCCGCCCCCCGGGCCGGGAAGCAGATGGTCAGAAAGTAATGAATCAGCCTGTGTATTTACCAGCCCCGCGCCTGCTGCTGAGCGGGCTTAATCAACAGCGAGCACGATAAATAAATCCCCAGCCATCGCCAGCACAATTCTCTCCCTCTCCCTCCTATTTTTCTTCTCCCTTGCACCGCCCTCCCGCCTCAAGATCTTGGAATTCTATTTAACCATTTCGGGGTGCAGGGTGCGTCTCCTGTTCAAGGCGCTGTCCCCGCCAAAACGGCATCTCTCCCCCAGCATCATTGCTCTCTCCCTGGCTTTCCTTCTGTTCTCCCCTATCGAGAGTTCCCGAGGAGGAGCCTGGGGCTGGGAGCCCAGCTGACCCCCAACCCCCCACCCCCAGAGCTGTGCCTCAATCTGAAACTCATGACGGCAGGTGGGAGGGAGGGGCCGGGCTAGAGGGCCTGTGGCTGCCCGCCTTCTTGATCCGCACATTTCCACCCATCTCCATGAAATCAGACTAATCATGAAACACAATCCAGACAACACCTGCCTTAAAGCCAGAGAGAAAGTTAGGGGTGTTGGTGGCACCCCTAAACTTTTTAGGATGATACCAAAGCCAACATTTGATATTATTGAAAGCAGTAGTTATTTTTAGACAGTTCATAAATATTTCCCAAAAAGTAAATAAATAAAAATCATACCCGATTCATCTTTGAAACTTTCTCCCCCCAAAATATGTAACACACCACATTTTCTATGCAAACTCTGGGGACTCATGGGGTCCCATCATCCCAGTGAGGAACCCCTGTTCTAGAGCAGTTAAGGAAACTGGCTTTGGGGTCTGAAAGTCCTAGGTTTTAATCTCAGCTCTATCCATTGAAGCTGTGTGACCTTGAGGAAGTTGCTTTACCTCTCTGAATATGTAGTCTCTCGTCCAACAGCATGTGATATAATGTGTATGAAATACCTAGAAAACCTCTCCAAATGGTAGCAATAATTATTCCAGAGCAGCTCCCAATACGCTAGCTCAGGGGCTCCCCCAGCAACCTTCAAAGGGAAGAAGGAAGGCGGAGGCAACCAGCTCATTCACGGTAAAACCAGGACTTCACACCAGACACAGACTGCCTGGGGAGCTGCGGGCTCAAAAGTGGGTAATGACCATGACATTCAGCGAGTTCGAACCAGGTGCCAAGGCTGGACTAGGCACATCAACAGCCATTCCGCATGGCATCTTCCCAGCAGGCCCTTGGGGTGGGGGGGCAGGGCTGCAGAATTACCTCCTCTTCACAGACCGAGAATCCGAGTACCTGCCAGCCCCACGTCCCTTCCTCTGAACAGAGTGGGACTAGCCAAGGAGATCTTGGGGAAACTGAGCCTGTCCTATCATGCCTTTCCTGTCTCTGCAGACACACCAAGGCAAGTCACCTGCAAGGTTAGGTGGTGGGGGTGACTGGGAGGGGTGAAGGCAGGGGTGCAGGGCAAGAGGAAGGCGGACAGCTGGGACAACAGCGCCAGGGAATGGGGTGGGAACAGACCCACGGAGACACTGAGCAGGAGTCGCCTGGAAAGAACTCTTCTATGGAGAAACCATTTCATACCACAAATTTCAGACCTTTCAATGGTCTCTTGAATGCTTTTGCTCCTGCGCTATTTTCTGTGCAAAGGGTACAGCTGGGAGGCAGAGGCCAGGCTGTAAACAGTGCAGACAAGCTCCGGGCAAAAAAATATAATTGAGTAGGAAAGTTGACTATTAGCAGGGATGCTGGTAACCGAGCCCAGGGGAAGTCTGGCTGTTTGGACCTCGGGGCCCCTACCAAGGAGCCTGGGCAGGGGCAGCCACCGGAGTCGTAACCAAGTCTCAGGCAGAGGAATAAACAGCTCTGTGCGGACGAGCCTTGCATCCTAACCTGTGTCGAGATGAAATTTCAGTCGCTGGCCTCCGATGGGGCGGGTCTGGGGAATGTGGGCAGCAGCGTGCCAGAACGTGGTGGGAAGGGCCCTTGGATTTGTGGCGGGATGAGCAGGGACAGCCCTCCTCCAGGCTTTCCCCAGCCACGTACAAGTCTCTCTGCTTCCCAGAGTTGAGTCTCACTCCCGCTCTGCAGGGGAAGCGGCGTGAGGGCAGTGGCCTCATCGGCTTCCTTCCCCACGGCAGCCAAGGCCCTGGCACTCCTGGGGGCTCCTTGGGAGACCTTGGTGGAGTGGATGGACTCCAGGGGCGTGGGCAGGCTGACTGCTCGGGGCCTTTGTGAGAACGACAGCAGGTGCCACTTGGCAAGCACCTCATGCGGTCCCAGCTCCCCAACGACGGGTGGAGGGACAGCATCCCGGCCGTCACCAACCCTGTGGCTTGAGCACGAAAGCAGGGTCCACGCCCCGCCCATGCACTATCCTGGAAGATGGGGTCCTCCCATTTACACTCTGTAAATGAGGAAAGGCTGAGCTATGTCTCAAGGTCACGCTGCTTCCCAGTGGCCGAGGTGGGACCAGAAGCCGGGGAGTCGGGCTCCGGGGCAATTCAGGAAACTCTGCCCTTCACCCAGAAGGGAAGGACACACCGCCTCCAGACCTGGGCCGCTCCCTCGAGATTCGGGTTCCACCCGGAGGCAGACAGCCTATCGCTCTGCCACCCAGGCGTGTGGGCAGGCCCAGGGAACAGTTTAGCAGCTGACAGATTTTTTTGAACCTGTCTGCCGAGTTGCCAACTGAACCGTCTCGTGCTCAGCCCGTCAACCTCGGTACGGCTGGAGGCATCTGCCTGTGGGAGGCGGGAGGTGGCCAAGGGGAGCCCTAGGGAGGGGTGGCAGGGGACACCAAGGGGGAGGGATGCGGGGCAGGGGGCTCTCAGTGTCATCCAGGCACTGCCAGCTCCCTCTTGCAGAACAGGACTCAGGGAAGAGCAAAGGTGGGGGAAGCCCACGGTAGCTGAGCTAGCCCCAGCCTCCACCTTGCATGATGCTTCTAGAACTCTGGGGGGACTCTTCCAGTCTGGGCAGGTGTGTAGGTCAATAACAAGTTCCCTGACCCATAGGGTCATGGAGCTGGGACACAGGAGACCATTCTTAACCACCACATATGACCTTGGGTGGGGCCTTGCCTTATCCGTACCTCAGTTTCCCCATTCATGAAAGGATCGCGCTCTGACCCTGACCTCCCCAGTTCACGTTCCTCAGTCCCCCACACCCTTTGGCATCCCCACCTCTACTCCAGGGAGAAAGCTGGGGTATCGGGGGAATTCTTCCTAACAAATTATTTCCTATTTATTGGTAAGAGAAGTTGCAGCAGGGATAAATTATTAACAATGGAAACGAGATTCTGTTGGGAACAGATCCTAATTCTAGCTGCCCTGCCCGTCTCTAACCTCCCCCCACCACCGCAAGACTCCCCGTCCTGCTCCTTCGGTGGTTCCACTGACCCCTGTCCCTGTTACTCTCCCTCTCTCCCTCCCTCTGCCTGCAGGGTTCTCTCCCCTTCCCTTTTGGGTTTCTGTTTGAGCCTAAGCCTGGACCTCAGCAAGGTCATCCCCCCCCACCCCCTCTCGTGAATCAGCGGAAACCACCGGAACGCTGTTTCAGGGCTGGAGCGGCAGCTGGCCAGGGACGCTTCTCTTGTTCGGGTGGGGTTTGCTGCTGTTGGGTTTGGTTTCTTGTTAGAAGTGTTTCTTCCCAGCCCAGCCACTACCCATTGGAAAGGCCGGGGGTCTGAACAAGGGGTCTTCCCCGGACTCATCCATCTGGCAATGAGCATCCAGAGGTCACGGCGACAGCCACCCGCCTCCCCACACCGGGTCATGCCCAGACCTCGACTCTGAACCAGCCACAGTGGGCATGTCCTAATCCAGGAGCCACGTTAGACCCCCCGAACCTGCCCTGCCCTCAGGTCTTCAGCTGCCCAGAGCACCTCTCCTCTGCCCCAGTTCCCCAAATTGTTTGGGAGGAAAGGGAAACCTTTCACTTCAGCCCCACCCACAACTGACCTCCTTCCAGAACCTTCCATGACTGGGGCTGGACTCTAGGCCAGCAGGGACCAGGTCTTGCCCACCCTTGCTCTACACCCCCAATGACTATTAGCACGTAGTGGTATTTGCTAAATGTTCCTACCCCCGCAACTGGCTCCCACGAGAGTGTACGTGAGGGGCACTTGCTCACATGTCTCACTCCATCTCATCCTTCTGGTGCGGCTCAGAGAGGGTAAGCGGCCTGCCCAGCGCCACCCAGGGAGGACAGCGTGGTTAAGTGACTACTGAGAGATGGGGAGCGGCAGCGAGCCCGGACACCGGGTCCGCGGTCCCGTACCCACCTCCGGCTTCCCCACCAGACACAGCCAGCAAGACCTTCTGCCGACCCGAGGGTGCCAGGCTGCCCTGGAGGACTGTCCAGCAGAGGGTCAGCTGGGAAGCCCCGGGCAGAGGGGCAGGGATGCAAATGCCGAATGCTGCTCTCCAGGATCGCAGACCCAGAAGGACCGATTTCCTCCCACAGCTGAACGGTCAGCGGGGACAGGCGACATCTTGTCAGGGCTCTGGTCGGCCAGACAAGAGTTCGTCTCTCTAGGAGCTAAGACTCTTGTAGTGGTCTCCCCCCTTATCCACAAGGGATACTTTCCAACCGCCCAGGGGATTCCTGAAAACCCAGATGGTACCAAGTCCTACATATACTGTTTTTTTCCTGTATGGACATGCCTATGGTAAGGTTAAATTTATAAATTAGATACCGTGAGAGGTTAACAACGATGACTGATAATAAAATAGAGCAATCATAAGCAAATACTGGAGGAAAAGTTACATGAATGCGGCCTCCCTCTCCACACATACCTTCCTGAGCCGCGCTCTCCCCTCTTGTGACATGAGAAGATAAAAAGTCTGGGTGATGCGATGAAGCCAGGGCAGGGACGTGGGCGTGGGGACGAAGCATTAGGCTACTAGGGACCTTCTCACTACATGCCAGAAGGAGGATCACCTGCTTCCAGATCTTGGTTGACTGTGGGTAACTGACACCATGGAGAAGGTGGGGGTGGGGGACAGCTGTACTGTTTAAAAAAACATTAGAAAAAAAGGATACGTTCTGTTTTGCCTTGGGCGTGTGTGGATTCTTCCCACAGCCAAATTTCTGGAATGTTCGGGGTGGGAGGTTCTATCCCAACTGAAGAGAGCCTGGGCTGGTCTGTGTGGCCCCCCGCAAGGGCGACTTCTGCACCGCAGCCCCTCACCGGGCGGAAGGTAACTGACCAGACCTGTGTAGGCGTCTGAGTCAGACAAGGAATGGCTCCCCTGCCGTTTGCATGCCCCCAGCGACAGGGGCTCATTACCACAAGAAGCGGAAAGGCCAAACTAGACGGCTTGCTCCCTAGAAAGTTTGGCAATATATTGGGCTCACACTGCACATAGTCTCTCTGTTCCAGGCCCCCTTTCTTTTACATGTTGGTCCTGTGTTCTCTGGTCATGCTGTAAACACTTTCTAATTGATCTGAAAAAGAACTGAGAGAAGCAGGATTCGCCCAAGCTCTCCTCCTCCCCCATGCCAAGAGCTCAAAAACGCTTCCCCACCGGGGCCAGCAGGAAGGCTCAGCCGCTGGCCTCCTCCTGCTGCGCAGGGACACAACCTGTTCGGCCAAGGACCGTCTGCCTGGGCGCTGCTGAGCTGCTCTCTGCTCCCCCTTCCCGCGCACCCCTCTCCCCACCCGCGCGGCCCACCACCCAAAGAGCCGACATTTTCATTTAATCCCTCTTGAAAAAGTAAAGAAAAGTAAAGAAGGGGGAGACGGAGAGGATGAAAGAAAGAAGGAGAGAGAGAAAAGAGAGAGAGACTGGGCAGGATGGGGGCAGGGTGCTGGGAGGAGAAAAGCCGCATCCAGAGAAGCCCAGTAAAGTGCATTATTGATTCAGGACTCAGAAAATGCTTAGAGAGTAGGAAAAGCGTCCTGCTCTTTAAAAGCTTGTGCAAAGCCTAAGCCAGACACATGCAGGCTTCCCAAAGAGGGCCTGCTCTGCTGACATGAATATTTTATCACGGAGGAGAAAAAAATTGGCATGGAGGATTTAAACACTGGGGTGGGGGGTGGAGGGCAGGGTGTCGAGGGGCGCCCTCCTCCTCTCCGGGAGCAGCCCTTGGCTTCCCTGCTGGAGAACAGAACAGTGGGGCCTGGTGGTCCCTCAAGAGGCCAGGGAACTGGGGGCGTGGCGGGGGCGGAGCACCCACCGAAAGGGGCGGGTCCAAGAGGGGTGAGGTCGAAGCCCCTCCCCTAACTTCTGTCCGGCTCCCCCATCCCCCACCAGACGCCCTGTATAAGCCGCCAGTAACCCCAGAGGCTGCCCCTTCCCATAAAGTCCAAACCCAAACTGTCCCCGACCTTCCCCTGCCCCTCCCTGCCTTCGGTTTCCACACTGAGTATTGCTATTGGCGCCGGACATCGTGATCCTGATTTTTCCCGCAAAATTTCATTTCCTCTATCCATGACAATCCTGTGAGCTAAGGCACAACTCCGAATTCTGTTTTTCCGATGACGAACGGGGGTCAGGATAGCCAGGCAACGTGGCCAATGTCACTTCGGTGAGCAAAAGGCAGAACCGGGGTTAGAAGTTCCAAATCACGCGCTCGGTGGGAAGCCTAGCGCGCTGTCCCGCGTCTCCTTGCGGCGTCACTCCCTGGTTTAGGGGCGACGGAGGGGATTTTCGCACCACAGATGGCTCTACAAACTGTTTTATGGTCCTACTGAAGTCATTTTCTTGCCTCTGTTAGTCCTCTGGGCTCTGCTTCCTTTCCTGATGCCCCCGCCCTACCCCTGGCTTTCAGCATGGGGCAGTCTGTCTGGAGCTCCTCCCCTCCAGCCTGAGAGGGTGTCTGCTTGACTGTCCCTTCCTCAGGGCCTGCATACCTGGCCACTGCCCTCGCCCCTCCGCCGGCCCCCAGCCTGGAGATGAGCACTGTCTCTTCTCCTTAGCACCTTCTGGGGCTAATGTGTGCTCCTGGAAGGTGGAGCCTGGTACCTGTAAGACGCTTAATTAAGGCTTGCAGAGTGACTCCCCCTCCTCGGCAGGTCCCTTGTCTGGGTCCTCCAGATGCCATAGGAAGTCTCCGGAGTCCATACAGCACCCAGACCGATGGGGATGGGTGGGGACAGCCGCGCCAACAACCGCAAGCTGGGACCGGCAAGGGTTTCTCCCTCCTGGTCTCCGAGGAGTTAAGGAGCAGTAGGGCAGAGGAGAGAGGAAGGACTCCTGGGCCTGGTCCCCCAGGACCCAGCTGGGCACACCTCGACAGGTGCGCCACTCTGTGCAGGAACCGTTTGGTGAGGAGGGGAGTGGTAAGACAGAGCCAGCAAGATTTCATTCATCTACTTATTCGCTTCCTCATCCACTATTTCGGAATGTTCGCTGTGTGCAAAGTCGTTGTGGGGAAGCAGCCATCAGACCTGGCTGCTATCAGAATTCCTAGAAGAGGAGGGTAGGCAAATATTCCCGGGCCCTAAGGCCAGAAATTCTGCTCTGGATTGAAAGCCAACCAGCCAACCCACCAACCCTGTCTGCAGGCACTCGGATGCCCAGCCAGATTTGGGAGCCTGGTGCAGCTGATACGAAGAAGGGGTCCGATTCTATGCCAGGAGCCCCACTTTCACCATCACCCCTATAGGTGAGGAGGGACCTGAGGCCCCCAGAGGCCAGGCACTGACTCAAGGTCGGGTAACCCAGGCACTTTGAGCTCTTACGAGAGCAACTGAGCCCTCTGCGGTGACCCCAGAAAAGCCACCTGTGGCTTGGTCCCCACAAATGGCCCAGATGACAAGCCTGGATGGGAACTGGCTGGGATGGTCAGCAAGCCTTCCTCGGGAAGGTGGGATTTCCAGCGGGCCTGGAAGAAGGGCGGACAAGGTGTGGACAGGTGGAGGAAGGTTTAACTGGGCTGGGAGAGGAATGCTCTGCACCATGAGGCCAAGTGAAGGGCAGACCGGTTGTGCAGAATTTGCACAGGGAGAGATGCAGGGAGAAAAGAGTTAATGCGCTTGGCAGGGCAGGGGCTGGTGGGGAGCGTGGGAGATAAGGGCAAAGGGGCAGCCTGGGGCCAGTATCCATCTTAACATTTAGCAGCTGCCGGAAGGCCCTGACTCTGGCTGGCCAGCCTTCCTCCAAGGAAGAGGGGTTAAGAACCTGGGAGCCAAAGGCTCGGGACATCCGAGGGGGAGGCTGGCATCCCACCGCCCCCCAAGGCCAGAGCAAGAATGGAGCATCTGTGGCTCAGGCACAAGGATGGGTTCTAAGAACAAACTCTCTCCCCTTCTGCCCTTTGAATTTAAAAGATGACAAGACACTTCAGGCTGGAAGGGATCCAGTGCTGTCCTAGGAAAGGCCGCACACTCAGCTGTTCCCTGGGAACACCTGGGAACTTGACTGAGCCCTGGCGCACAGGCCCGCCCCGGGGACCCCGTCGGGGGCTGGCGGGGCCCCTGCCTTCTCCACTCCCCAAGAGTCCCAGCTGCCCACCTGGGTTTAGAGCCTTCCAGAAAGTCACTGCAGGGGTGAGGAGACAGGACTCATGGAGGAGACAGGCACAAAATCGGAGCCGCTTTCCTGATGTGGAGATACAGCTTACAGTGGTTTTCAGGTTAGTCTTGCCTGGGGGCACCCCAGACCAGCGACATCACACCCTCAGGGTGGGTCCTGGCTCTCAGGCCGGATCAGCTGCCTAGGAAGTTCCAGTGTGCAGCCAAGGTTGGGGCCACTGGCCCCAGGACACCGCCATGGGACAATTCTCCATCTGGGAGTGGCCTCGGGCCCCCTTCCCCTCCTTCCTAACTCTGCCCTCTCCATGCCCATCCCCCACGCTGAGAGGCGGCCAGATATTTGGGGAACCCCGGTGGGAAGGGGCGGGCTGCCCGTTCTAGGCAGACATGCCCGGTGGAAGGCGGCACGCTCCCCCTCCCCGCAGCTCCCTCGCCCCTCTATTTTTAGGTCCATTACTGTCCATTGTTGGGTGTATTTCTTTTCCCACTCCTTCCCCAGAAAAACAGCTCGGGTTCCTCCAGGCAAAACCATCTCGCCTTCCCCAGAGCTGGTGCGTGGGAGCGTGCATGCTGCCAAACAGACATGATACAAGTGAATTATCAAGTAAGTGGATTAGCAGACTCCGCCATGTCTCAAAGGGCAGCGGGAGTGGGGCGGGGTGGGGGGTAACTGCCACCATCACTCACTCCTCCCCTGCCCTCCCTCCTCCAGCTGACAAGGACCATACGCTCACCCAGCGCAGAGGGCCACAGCACGCACGCGCGCACACAGATGACAACTAGTTCTATCCATCTGGAGCCTTCTAAGACACCCAGGGTGCCTCACAGCAGCTGTAGATGGCCCGGTTAGCAGCTAAGTGCTGGGGCCAGGCAGCCCAGGGTAGAGGGGCCAAGCTCCTCTATTTCAATGCTGTGTGACTTCGGGAAAGTGCCTTAATCTCTCTGAACCTTGGGTTCCTTGTATTCAAAATGGGTATAAATATAGGATCCACCATAAGACTTCTGTGAGCATTCGATGAGCTGTTTAGGTTGAGTGCTTGGTATACAGTAGGCACTCAGTAAGTGTAAGCTGTTGCTCCTCTGAGGAGAAAGAGGTAAAATCAAGAAAACCCTCAGATAACAGGACCATTCAGTTACAAGAAGACAACATTGGTTTTCCTGAGTGTAGGGGCCCCCAGAGGGACCACAGGGGTCCACCAGTGAACTCAGGGTGGTCCGGGAAGCCCCATGAGTATTTGCAGCCATACACGTGTGCCCTGCAGGTAGGTGTGTGTGTGTGTGTGTGTGTGTGTGTGTGCGCGCGCTGTTCCTGAATGAGCACCATGAATCCCCAAAGGCAGGAACCCCTGCTCTGGGGTTTTGCTGCTGAGGTGTGGCTTGGGCTCCAGCTTTGCTTGTCCCCTCTGGGTCCTCCTGCGTGTCTGGGACATTACTGTTTTTTTCCTTATCTCTCCCTCTCCTTTCCCCGCTCTGGTTTACTCTCCAAGTTTAAAAGTCCCAAAGGCTAGAAACAGAACCAGGGAATGCAGTAGGGTTCTGAGGGGAGCGTGCAGGCAGGAACTCTCCACCCCAAAACTTGCCTTGAAGCTAGTCCAGTGGGGAGCCCAGACCCCGCCCAGTGTCAGCCCCAGAGCGGCTGGTGAGGATTTTTGAAGATGCCTGTCTGGAGTGGGGACAGGGGCAGAGACAGTGTGCCCTTTGGCTGGCTGGCTTCTCTTTCTACTGTCACCTGCCTTTGGCTGTCTCTTGATTCCCAGAGGGAGGGGACACCCCAAGAACCCCAAATAGGCACCACCATCCATGTGGGCTGGAGCAGAGGGAGGGAGCCTGAGGGTTACATGCAGGCTGTGTCTCCCCTTGGCCTCCTTTTCACCTTTGCCCAACAACAGACTCTGCTATGACGGGGGGTGGGGGGGGGGTGGGGGGATGGGGTGGAGGGGGGGGGAATGTCCTGGTCGTGTTTCATTTCCTTTTATTTCCCTGGTCGACACTTGGAGTCAAGTGGACGAATGACACGGGCAAAAGGAGGGAACTGGAACGAGGAACGGAGGGGTCCAAATGGTCCCACAGGGTCCCACCCTGGCAATGGCTGGGGGACAAGGATGCCAGATCATTGTTGATGGTCCGAGTTCCCTTCCTGGGGGGCCGGGGAGGGCAGCCCTAGAGCATCCCCGGGTTAGGTGTGGAGGGCAGATCAGATGTGCAAAATTTCTGCAGGGGGAGATAGGCTGCATTTCTCTAATGGAGGTGACCCCTGCGCAGCCACACCTTGGGGTCCCGGGGCCCCTTCCTGTCCGCCTCTCATGGCCCTGCCCCAGCGTGAAACACCACAGCCCATGGGCAGGCTGGGATGGGGGACTTGGAGCTCCCCAGGACCCTGGAGAGCCAGCTCTGAGAACAGCCGTGTCACCAGGGGTTCACCCAAGGGGCCCAGAGAGCAATGTGTTAACCTTACGTCACATCTACACTGAAGGGTCAGCCCGGGCCCCCCCACGGGCTGCAGGTGGCTTTCAGGCAGGCAGCCCATGCCCCCCACCAAATGCCGTCATGTGAGGTCAAATCCCAGGCACGAGTGCATAGACGGAAACGTGGTGTGGAACGCCACATGTCCCCAGGGCTCCGGTCCACTCTTTCAGGAGAGCCTGGGACCTATAGCTGACCCTCTTGGGTGTGCTGTCCCTCCCTAGGGGCCTAAGGAAGTCACGGCATCCTGTGGGGCCTCAGTTTCCCTCATGTAGGAAATGAGGGGAGCTGGAGTCAATAGTGGTTTCACATTGTGTTCATAGGAGTCCTAGGACTGCCTGGGGGTGGGGGGCTCAGGGCCTCGCGTCAGGGGCAGAGGGTCACTGGCAGCCCAGTCCAAGGAGCCGTCTTTCCCCTGAGCCATCAGTCCCACGGGCATGTGCTCCTAGGTATTTCAGTTCCTCTAATCTCTCAGACCCCTTCCAACCTGCACTCCCGACTTGAGATGCAGGATGATTAGCAGTGGCATTTATGTGTCGGGGGCGAAGTGAGACCCAGGCTCCGTCAGGTGCCCTGCTGAGTGGATCCGGACCCGGGAGGGGGTTGCTGTAGAAGCTAAGGAGGAGACACTCTGAGACTGGAAAGAAGTCACAGGCTGGGCACCCCTCCCGTTACCCTCCTCTGAACATCGGAGCTAACATCCCAGCCTGGGAGCTTGGTGAGGAATAAAGGAGACACAGAGGAGGAAAGGAGGGAGGGAGAGAAAGGGAGGGGGAGGGCATGAGCCTTTGGGCTCCCCCTCCTCCGGCTTCACCCCGGCATCACATTAAATGCCTGGGATCTGAATTCAAGCCCAGACTCTCCACTTAGTGCTGGGGTCTCAGTCTCCTCATCTGTAAAATGGGGAAAGTAATTTTTATCCTGTAGGCTCTTTGGGAGGACCTGAGGATACACCACACATGGGATGCTCAGTGTTTCCTGGGAAATGATGGAGAGCCCAGATGCCAGTCCTCGCATGGATGGCCAATGTTGTCCACAAGGATGACAAGAACACGTAGTGGAGAAAGAACAGTCTTTCCATCACACCGTGCCGGGGGGACTAGCTATCCTCGCGCAAAAGAAGGACGCCGGAGGCTTATGGTACGCCACAGACCCAGATTAACTCAAAATGGATCAAAGATCTAGACACGAGGGGGCGCCTGGGTGGCTCAGTGGGTTAAAGCCTCTGCCTTTGGCTCAGGTCATGATTCCAGGGTCCTGGGATTGAGCCCCACATCGGGCTCTCTGCTCAGCAGGGAGTCTGCTTCCCTTCTTCCCTCTGCCTGCCTCTCTGCCTACTTGTGATCTCTGACAAATAAATAAATAAATCCTAAAAAAAAAAAAAGATCTAGACATGAGGGTGAAAACTATAGAAGTCTAAGAAGAACATATGGGGGTAAACACTTGTGACCTTGGACTTTGCAATGGTTTCTTTGATACGACACCCAAAGCACAAGCAACAAAAGGAAAAAAATAGATCAATTAGATTTCACTAAAGTAAAAAAAAATATTGTGCATTAAAGGATATAATCAAGAGAGTGAAAAGGCTGACCACCAGGTTGGGGAAATATTCGCAAATCTGATGTCTGATAAGGATCTAGCACCTAGCACACATCAAGGACATGTACAAAAAGACAATCTTGTGGAAAAATGGGCAAAAGACATGAATACACATTTCTCCATAGAAGATACACTAGTCAGTAAATCAGTCACTAGAGAAAGGCAGATCAGAACCGTATGAGATGCCACCTCACACCCACGAGGTTGGCCATAATAATAAAAAACAAAAAAACGGGAGATACGCCGTGCTGGTGAGGGTGTGGAGAAATCGGAACCACGTCCCATGCTGGCGGGAATGGAAAGTGGTGTGGCCACTATGGACGACAGTTTGGTGGTTCCTCAAAAACTTAAATATGGAATTACCATAGGACACAGCAATTCCACTCCCAGGTATATGCCCCAGAGCAATGTCCACACAAAAAGTGCACACACAAGGACATAGCAGCATTATTCCTAATGGCCCCAAAGCAAAAGCAACCCAAATGTCCACTGACCGGGGCACAGAGGCAGAGATGTGGTCTAGCCATATGGTGGAATATTCCTCAGCCTTAAAAATGGAACAAAGTAGTGGCCCCTACCACCACATGACAAGCCTCGAGAATGTGATGCCAAGTGAAAGACGTCAAGCACAAAAAGGCACGTGTCGTATGATCCCATTTCCACGAAGGGTCCAGGAGAGGCAAACCCATGGAGATGGGAGGCTGACTCGTGGTCGCCAGGGGCCGGGGGGAGGGGGCCTGGGGAGTGACCACTAGTGGAGATGGGATTCCCTTCTGGGGTAATGAAAAATGTCTCAAAACTACATAGAAGTGGTGGTCACACAACATTTTGAGTGTACTAAATGCTCTGAAACTGGATCCTTAAAAATAGTTAAAAAGGCAGATGTACATGTTACTACAATAAAAAATGTTAATGGTTCATTTCACGTAATGTGAATTTCACCTCAATTAGAAAAAATTTTTAATTTCTTTTAAAAACAGCACTGAAAGAAAAAAAACAACAAAAAACCTTTAACCATGTGCAGGGATAGATGTTAACTAAGTTTATCATCGGTGGTCATTTTGTAATATCTACATATATCAAATTGTTACATTGTACACCTAAAACGAATACAGCGTTGTACGCTAATTATATCTCAACCAAAAAAAAAAAAAAAAAAAAAGAATTTATAGAACCAGAAGGAAATTATGTGATGTACCATTGTATTTTTAGTGCTCATCTTTAATTTTCTTTGTTTTGATTTTCATTTAGAAAACTACTATAATAAAAGAGTTTGAACTTGAAAAAAAGTCTAACACTGGGCTCGGCACTCAGAACCTCTCTATGTGCCCTGGGATCCCCCATTTTTTCTACCTGTGACCAAAGCCGAACCCTAGCCCAGATTTCTCCAAACTCCCAGAATCTATTTGGCCATCCTCCTGGAGTGCTGGTGAATCTAGGCACACCGCATCATGGCGCAGCGGGGGAAACTGAGGCCAAGGGGGCCTGGCCTGGCGTGCCAGCAGCAGGGAGGCTTTGCAGAACCTGGAACCGCCTGGCTCCCCTCCGGTGCTCGTTCAGCTCTCGCACGCTCCCCCACTGCCCCCCCCCCAGCAGTTGGTGTGTGCTCAGGGAATTAGAAACACATTTTCATATATTTAAGCAAATCTGCCGCTGAGGAAAAACAGATCAGAACCTGCAAAGCGAAGCCGAGCAGAACCGTTTTCTGCATCATCCGCCACTTCCTAGTTTCCTTAGCACTTGGTGTCTGGGCACTCGTGGGCCAGATGGACCCGGGCCAGGTCTCAGCCAGGGAGCCTGGGCCATGGGGGCTGCGGGATGGGAATGGAGCTTTGCAGTCCAGGCTCCGGTCCTGGGGTGGCCAGGGCTGCGTGGCGAGGGGCCCCCCTCCTTTGAGCCTGCCACACTCTGTTCTAGCCCCTCCAGCCTCTGCCTGACCACTGCTCCCCTCCTCCCCTCCCATCCACCACATCCTTGGCCCAACCCCCCAGCCGTTCCCCAACACTAGGAGCCAGAGAGAAGAAGGCTGAATCCCAGCCCCACCACTGAGTAGACCTAGGGAAGCTTCGGTCTCTCTGTTCATCTGCCTAATGGAACCGTAAACACTCCACCGCACAGAATTACAGGGAGGGGGGTTAGATGGGACCAGGCGTTGACATGGCTTTCCCCTCCCAGGCATCCACGCCCTCCCTCTGCATGTCCCCCGCACACCCCCACCCCATGACCTTGAACGCGCCACTCCCTTCGCGCCAGCTGTCACTCCTCTGCATCCCTCCGACCCTTCGCCCCAGCCCCAGGCCCCCCATCTCTGAACTCCCATCGTGCACGCAGACTCTACCTCCCATTCCAGGCCCGGTCAACGGCATCACCTTCTATCTGTTATGTTCTACTGTCCCTCCTTTTGTCTCTCCAGCTAAGTTCTGGGATGGAAAAAGAAAATCCCTTTTTTTGGAACATTCATTCTGCGCCAGGCGCCCAGCTGAGGGCTCTCTGAGGCTTGTCTCATCTCATCCGTCAGCCTTCCTCTGAGCCTGTGGCTGCTGTCATCCCAATGATCAGATGAGAACATCGAGCCTCGGAGTACAAGGGACTCAGCCAAAGTCCCACAACCCACAAGGACGGGGTAACAGCAGCTCGCATTTGCCCCTTCCCAGATCCCAAATTCTCATCCACAGTGGGGGGTAGCCTGCCCGGCTGTCCATTTGTCCATCCCCTTCCTCCCCACATGTGGGATTTGAGGCAGCTGGTGATAATACAGGCAAGGCCGGAGACACATGAGATTATATTAAAAACCAAAGCTGGAGAGTGTAGAGATGGAAGAGGAAGATGAGCCCGGGGAAGGCAGGGATGTGTATGCTGGAAAGTTCTAGAGCTTCTGACACTCCCTTCTGACACTTCTGACATTGGAGGCTACCACCTCCAGGCTCCTTCCCCTCTCCACCGCACTCCTGTTGTACTGCGCCCCCCCTCCATGGGGTGTCTGGACCCAAAGCCATTCCCTTAAGAAAGGTAAGGGGCAAGGATCTCACACATGCGGGCACTGACCGCCCAGCAACGCTGCCCCCAGCCTGTCACTCAACTGCTCCCCAGGAAGGAGACTTCACTGTGCAGGAAGATGTCATGCATGGAACTATTCTTATCCTAAGCTGGGCCCTGCCTCAGGCGTTTCAACAGAATGAGCTGCTTTAACTAAGGGTTGGGTGAAGCTCTGGTTCCAAAGTCGCTTTCTACTTAAGGACAGAGCTGTGCAGACCTCCTGCTGTCACCCCATCGCCAGTCCCACAAAGCAGGGGCTCCAATGGAGACAAGCGGGAGCTTCCGGTGCTTCCTCTGCCCGGATCAAAACCCTAGTTCTTCCTGTAAGAATAAGTTCTAATCTCTCCTCCTCTCAGAAGTCTTCCTGGATCACATCCACCTTCCACTTACCCGACATTTGTTCATTAAACGCATACCTCGCACAGATTGGAGACAGAAAGATGGGACAGCTCGACTTCTGGAGAGCTCACAGTCCAAGGCAAAAGAAAACACCAGGAGTACAATAGCCCTCATGAATGAGCATCAGCCATATGCCAGGCGCTGTGCACCAGACAGTCCTGTTTGCATATCCTATTAATAGCAGCAATTTGAGGAAATAAGAATCAGAGAGGTTAAGCCTCATGTCAAAGGTCACACAGCATGAGGTTCTAACCTCTATCTCTCCGCCCCTAGGACCCACGCCCTAAACCACTAGGCCAACATCAGTGAGCATGATGACGGGGGTGTGACCAGATGGGGGCCTTCTACCCACCTGGGTTAGGGAATCAGGGAAAGCCTCCTGGAGGAGGGGAAGTCCAACCTGAACCTTGAAGACTGAGCTGGGGTTTTCCAGGTAAATGTGGAAGCCTTGGAAATGAAGGAAGCGAGGGAAGACATTCTGGGTAGAGGAGGTGGCCTAGGCAAGGGTGCAGAGGTGGGAAGCGTGGCGGGCTGGAACACAAAGGGTGAGCTGAAGAGATGCATCTTCACCTTTCGGGGGCTCCCACCACAGCAGCTCTGTCTCCCTGACACCTGTTGGTAGTGTATGTGGGTAACGTCTGCCGTGCTGTCTCTTTGAGGACAGGAGGAGGCGGGGGCAAGTTGTTCCACATGCTCTCCCCTGCGGGCTTGGGGACCAGGAAAACAGAGGGGGAAGGAGGGCTGAGCCAGCGGAGCTGTCAGGTCAGTGTGGCTTGGTGGGAATATTTTGTGAACATGGAGGTCTGGCAGGAGGTGGGACATCTATGACCTTGATTCTACATATGGTGTTCAATGTCACAGTGGGGAGGGGCTTGAGGACTCAAGGATCCACCCAACCCAGCAGTCCCCTTGGGTGGGGGGATAGGACCATGTGCTCTGCATCTGGGTAAACCGCGGCACAGAGAAGGTAAAGCAGGTGCTTGAGGAAAAAGGGTGGTCAAAGATACACCTTCATGGCCTATTCCTGGTTTCCCGTCAAGCCCAAGACCAAGGGTCCTGTCCATGTAAAGTCTCCTTGGATAAAAAGTTTAATGTTCATCTATTTCAAAATCAAGAGGATCAAGATTGGATCAACAATCATATCAAAACCTGACGCGAGAACAGAACTCACCCTCTTCAAGCACTTCTAGATATTCTGAGAGAAACATTTCCTTCTTCCAGGAAGCTGGTGGGGCGGGCAAGGCAGCCCACGATCGCCGCCCATTACAGACGAGGAAACGGAGGTTCAGAGAATCTAAATGACCTGAGAATGGCAGAGCTGGGATGGGAGCTCGGGTCCTCAGACCCCAGGCCTGTGGCTCTAGACGAGATACCTACAGCCTCTCTTTGGAAGCTTCCAGAGGGTCTCAGAGACGTCAGCTCCCAGCTCCAGCCCTCACTCCCGGGCTTGCTGCTCCCCACCATCTCCTTGAACAGGGATTCAGCACGTAGCCCACGCAGATCCCCTGGGAACGTCAGCCGTGGGGTGCACGCACCATGAGGCCGTTACATACCTCGGACTGTACCCTGGATGTCTCTGAGATCCCTGGATCTTGTGTTAAAATGCAGTTCCTGGCTCAGCAGTCTGAGGCAGGCCTGGGATTCTGCATTTTTAATGAGGTGAGTCCAAGGACTACATTTTAGGCAGCAAGGGGGGACCTGTAGGGTCACTTTAACCACCACCTGCCTGGTCTGTGGCCAGCACCCACCCACTCTCTCTTCCTCACCATCTCTCTCCTGAGACTCGTGGGTCAGCTTTTGTGTCCAGAGGCACAAGGAGAGTGTTTTGGGGCACCGTGGGGCTGCTCCCGACACCCAACAGCACAGGGGATGAGAAGCCTCAGAGGGTACTGCCTCTCCTGCCCCCTGGGCCCTGCCGCGTGGCCAGGCTGGCCCTCTGCGGCCGGCCGGATCGGAGGGTGGGGGGCCGCCCGTGCTCTCCTGCAGTCCTCATTGAAATTTTGCCCTTGCCCTCAGATCCTTGGTTGAGAGCTCATCCCTATTAATTCTCATTGTGCATTTAGAGCCAATAGGTTTTTATTTATTCATTTATCTTGGTCTTCTCCCCGCTCCCCTTCCTCACCAGGCTGGAATTTACAATTCATGTCTCAGGGGGCCTTGCGGAAGGACGGGAAGCCTGGCGGGAGGGAGGGTCCGCACCCTGAACCCCGAAAACAGTGGCTGCTTCGTGCCCTCCCCGTGCACCCTGGGGGGTGCTCCAGGGCTCACACTCCCATTGGCTGCATGTGGGGACAGGTCCAGCAGTCGCCGCAAGGACCCACTGGGCACTGGCCAGGCTACCGGATACCATTAGGGCGCCCCCTGGTGGTTCATGCCGCCGGCCGTGCCTGCAGGAGTCGGAGCTCCCTGGCCATCCAGGGCAGGCCGGCTGCCCAGGGACCGGGAATGCAGGGCGTGGCATTCTGGAGGCTGGACAGAGGCAAAGAAGAAAAGCCAGGGACACTGCTGAGCGCGTCCTAACGATAATGATAAGCACACAACTCCTACTGCACATTGAGAACCCACTGTGTGCCAGCTTGCTCTCCCCGGCCAGCTCCATGCCTCGCATACGGGATTATCTCTCCTTTACTGGGCAGGAAGCTGAACCTCTGCGAGGGAAGGCGGAGCCACCTGGTGGGGGAGCGTGGGCTCTGGCTGCAGACAGGCTGCCCTCTGCCTTCCAAACTGAGTGACCTTGGCGGGATTTAGGCAACCCCTTTTAATCCCTACAACAGGATTAGAACAGGACCCACTCAGAGCATCCTAGAGATGATTAAATGAGACACAGGCAGGACCTGCTCTGGGGAGGCAGTATGGGGGGTTGAAGTTATCTGGATGTGACCCCCTCCCCCACCGCTCCCTGCAGAAGCCAGCCCCCCTCCACCGGCCAGGCAGAGTCCCCATTCTTGTTGGCCACACACTTGTAATAATAGGCAGAGCGGGATGGCAGCCTGTGATGAAATATTTAAGTCCATCAGACAGGTGTGGAGACACTGAGGACCCTAGGCAGGACCTAGGCAGGAGATGTTGAAGACGCTGCTCTTCCTCTCCTGTATTCCCAGGACAGAAGGAGAGGGGATGGAAGCTCCTCCCAGACCCCAGCTCTCAATGACACCTGCCAGGGCTCAGGTGGGACAACAGTAGGATTGGGGGAGGGTGAGTACCCCACCCTGGCAGGTGCCCTGGGTCCTCCCTACGAGAGTGGGGGCAGGGCAGAGGCCCAGAGCTAAGGGTATCGTGAGCCAGCTTCGGCCAGGAGAGGGCCTCAGACTTGCATTCGATGGTCATCGCCTCCCCTCAAGCCCTTGACCAGATGCTGGTCCAGTGAGTCATGATTTAGCTGCCCCGCCCCACACCCTCCCCCCAGTACATTAAAGCAATGATGAATATTTAAGAGAAGAAATACAGTCAGGATTCTAATACGAGAAGCAGAGGTTGACTCTGTCCCAGGAGTGTGTGGAGAAGTCTTTGCATGAGCTGGGCTGGGTTGCCCTCCTAGTACATAGGCTCAGAACTGAGCTCCACTGCCCCCCAAGTGTGGCCTTGCTCCTGACCTTTACGACCTGACCCCCTTGCTCATCCCTGAGCCGTGAGGCCCTGGGATCCCCAGTGCAGTGATCCCCACGAGCTATCCAGCAACCCCACTCCCAGCCTTCTGCTGCCTTCTTTCTCTCCCCCCCACTCCCCAGCTTGCTCCCAGCCACCAGCCACAGTAACAGCCTCCCTGCTGACAGTCCAGACAGGAAGCTACCTTCCCAGGCTGACTGCTCTGTGATCGGAATGCTGCTGCCCGTGGGACTGAGGCGTCCTCAGGAGCCCAGTGGAATACCTGCTCAGTCCAGCCATAAGCCCAGAGACCCGGAGGCTCCCTCAAGGACACATGGAGGCAGCAGTCACCCCGAAGATGCTGCCCAGCCCCTCCCTCCAGCTCCTGCAGCCTGGCTGCCCAGCCCAGCCTCCTGCCAGGCACAGGGGCGGGGATGGAGATCTAAGGCTTGGCCAAGTGGGAAGGTCCCTCTCGGCAGGCAGCTTAGCTCAGACCCTTGAATCACAGCTTTACCACTTCCTGGTGTGACCTGGAGCCTCAGTTTCCCCATTTGAACAAGAGGAATGACAACAGCTAATACCTATGGGGCACTTGCTTCGTGAAAGGCTCTACTCAGCATTTTACACATATGAATCAGCTCACTTTCCCCTTAAACGTCCATTTTACAGACCATGGAACAGAGGCCCAGAGATGCCACTGGTTCAGAGCCCATCCCCTGAAACTCCTCCTTGATACAACAGAGAATCAGCCTGGGTGAGCTAATGGGAGGACTTGCATAGCAAGCTCTTAGCCCACACGAGGGGCTCCCATGAATGGTCCCTCCTATTATCACCGCTGTTGTGGTTGATAACACGGACTGCTCAAGTGCTCCATGGCTCTAAGACCCCGTCCTTCCCTAATTAAGGACTCAAGTGACAACACCTGAACAGCTGCTGTCCCCCTGACTTAATCAGTGACTGCAGTCACCACACATAGGGATGGGATTGGAAAGAGAACCAGCCACACCGTCCGTCCTGGTCTGGCTCTCTCCTTCCACCCTTATGAACCCCCTCTGCACTTGCATCAAACCTTCCCCTGCAGAGCTCCAGCTTGGCGCGTGGCATGCGCTGGCCCGGCAACACCGTCTGCCGGATTGGATCAGGTGGGAGAGGACGTGGTACCACTGAAGTGATGCGCAGAGCGCTCTGTGCCCTGCTCCCTTGCTCAGGGGAGGCGGGGCTTGTCTGCACGGCCCATCACTACTATGGTCTTCCCAAGAGAAAAGGATCTGGTGGTCAGCTGGTCAAGAAAGTACCCACCCCAGAGAATGACGTCACATGACCGCAGAGCCCTGGGGGTGGCCTTGGCTTCGGCCCTTTTCCAAGGTGGGACAGCCATCTGCTCCCAACCCAAGATGCAGGAAAGTCAACCTTGCATCTCTCTGGTCCTGCCGTTCTGCCCACCCATCAGCAGAGTCTGTCCCGGACCCCCTCCCCCTTGGCCTGAGCAAACAGGACAGCGGAGGGCTGACTTACGTGGGAGCAGAACCTCTCAGGGGGGTCTCCGCACGTGATGCCAGAGGGCTCCACCTTCACTTTGACGTAGTCCTTCAGCCGCATCACCTTGGGCTGGCAGGCGTAGAACTCCCAGGTGGGGCCCTCGTCCGTGGTCACCCAGGATTTGCAGATGTCGTAGTCCCCCGAGGCCAGTGGGAGGCAGTGCAGGAAAAGTGCGAGCAGGGGCAGCATGGCTGCGCAGTCCGCAGGGGCGTGGCCCAGACAGGCCCTGGAGAGGCAGTGACTGGGTCAGGCGGGACTCTCGGCCTCAGCATGGAAGTGCCACATCTACCAGGCACCGGTGGCTGGATGTCCCAGGGACCGGAGCAGTGCCGGCTTGCGAAGAGCGAGGAACTTGTTTCTTCCCAAAGGCCGATTTGGAAAACTCAGAGCCAGCGTTTCTCAGACTGCTGATGGGCAAATCAGAAAGTTGCCCGTAACTTCGCGTCCTCCTAACCTTGGCATTACACCTCTCCCAGAGGCGAATCTGATCAAATCAGGCAGGCTCTCGAATTGTGACAGTGGGTGGAAATGGGATAGGGAGCAAATCCTCAGGGATCTGGCACGAGGCCGGATCAGATTGCTTTTAATTTTTGTCCTTCCAATCAATCCAGGTCTTTAAAGGGCCCTTAAATGTGTGATGTGCTCAACAGAACTGCAGAACAACCCTCCAGCCTGCGTTGTAAAGATAAAATAAAATCAGGAGGTGTACGTGTTAGCTGGAACCGTGTTCCCTCTGTGGGACTGGACTGGCATCTCAGACCAATAGAAGAGATTTCTTTTCACATGGGCTTAAAGTGACAACAATTGTGTGGCTGAACCGCCACATAAAAAAGTGACTGAGGTTCTTAACTGGGGAGAAGCTTATTTGGCTCTGCTTTGTGGGGACAGGCACTAATGGGGGCCAGCTGACCTTGGCTGGTAGCCATCAGCAACTTATTATGAAGTTTCTGACACTTCGGCTCTCAATCCATCCAGGTACCCGGGGGCTGGCTTGTCTTTCATTGTAAGAGGGGAGGAAGAGAGCTCATTAGCAACAACACCTGCAACAAATTAAAAAGAGAAGGGGGGGCGATAAAGATGCATAAGAATAAAAGCTCTCTGGAAAAATGTGCACACACACAAAAAAAATGAGGCTGCATTAGCAAGGTCTCCCGAGAAAGCCAGGTTATTTTTATTAATATTAGATTTGCACATTTGCAGGCTCGGCACATTATTTAGAAGGGGATTTGCTTCCCCCCCCCTCTTTTCTGGGGTTATTAGGGCAGCAGAATTGCCCTTGCCTGGGGTCACCGACTTCCTAAAACATGCTCAGGGGTCAGGATTGAGTGGTGGCGCTCGAAACTGTGACCGACAAGTCAGAATGTCAGAGCTGTCACCCTGAGTGCCAACGAGCCTGTACAGACAGGTACAGATCCAAGTGTGGGCCAGCAAGTAAGAACCAGGTGCTGAGAAGTCTCTCCCCAAGTTCTACAACGGTCCATTGGATTTTCAACGCTAAGAAACTAGGCACGGTGAAAACTACCGCAGAAGTGATGATGGTTTGTCATGTTAGAGTTTCTGATCAAGGCCAAAATTCTGCAATCATCTTTGGAGGGTGTGTCTATAAATGAGTCACTATTATGATTATTGCTTTACTATTTTAAACTACTGATAATTATTTAAGAGCCCAAATAGCTGTAACGAAGATAAATGTTACATTGTAGAAAACATGACTCCGGTATCGTGGTGTGTCCCCAGACACTGGGTACATCACCAGGAGAATTTGAGTCCAGCCAGTGTGGGATCCTGGCCAAAAATACAAGCCAGTAGGGCAAAGGTTATGGGATGAGTCACACCAGACAGCCCCTTTATTAATTATTCTGGTTATTAGACCTATGATGATTGCCTCTTTATCCCCACGCTGCTTGGGCTTTGGTGCTAACTAACCTCAGCGATTTTCACCTGCCACCCCCTCGGGCCGCCCCCTACAGGGAAGCCTCCCCTAAAGAGTTAATCACTTTGCCTCGAGACCCCATTCTCCACCCAGACACAAACACCCTACGGCCAAAAATGACAAACCAGGGGGGCGGACTTTGTCCAGAGGGGGCTGGCGGCTTCCCTGGGCTCCTACAGTAGCGCCCAGTCAGTCCGGGGGAATCATAAATCAGCATTAAGGCGGCCCCTGCCCCTCTCCCTGGCTGAAGGGCTCTAGATGGAGATGAATGAGAGGCCGAGGGGGGACCACATTTTCAGGGCTCACCTCTGGCTGTTTAAAGAGAAACCTGTCTTAGAACCTGCCTGGCCTTGAATGCGCTCCTTGCCAGAAAACTCTCAGAAAGAACCCGCCTGGCGACTATTTTTACAACCTGAGAAAATGTCGTAAAAATAAAAGAGCCCGGCCGGTAAAGGTTTGCACGCCTCTCCCCAAGCTTCGAGCTGCCCAGAAAACAGCGCGTCCCTAATTAATTCTTCCAGCCCCGGACTCCCAACTGTTCACGGACAGGTAGGGAGCTCCTGGCGGGGGAGGCGACACCAGGGCGCTGGCTGCGGGCTTCCTTCCTCTGCAGGACCAGCCGCTGCCCAGGGTTTTGACTGCGCCGCGGGCAGCCTCCCCCGGGCGCGGGGAGGCCGCGAGGCCACGGAGAGCCAAGTGCGGAGCAACTGGAAAATCTAGGAAACTTCGGTTTAAATGCAGCGCATTCCCTGGAAAATGGGGTGGTGGTTGGGGCGGGGGTGGGGTGGGGGGAAGCCAAGGACAACCCAATCTGCTGGGGGCGGGGTAGCAAATGTGCTTACAACTCGTCGGTCAGCGGGGCGTTGCTGGCACTACAGCGGGATCAGTGAGCAACAAGCGAATCTCACAGCGGCTTTTGCCAAAAAGAAAAGCAAAAAAAAAAAAAACAAAAACAACCCCAAAACCCCAATAACAACAACAACAAAAAACAAGGAGGGACGAGAGAAGCAAGAGGCCCCGGAATAAGGAGGCGGTGCGCGGGGAGTGGGAAGCCAGCCGGGAAATTTCAGAGTAAGAGGTTGTATCCCGGTGGATCGTTTTCTCCTTGGAAAATAAATCTTCACCTGATATTATTAAGAAACTGCAGCTCCCAGGAACAAATAGAATCAATGCGCTTTATTTCTTTTAAGAGTCCTCAGGAACCGAGGGGGGCTGATAGCCAGGGTATTAAAACCCGAAAATTAGATTTTACCAGGATTTCTGAACTCCGATTTCTCTGTCTTATTGAATTAGCGCCTCTCGGAGCTGGCTGGGCTCAGAGCGGGCTCCTCCCGGAGTTGCCCGCTGCGCCCTCGCCTCGTGGGAAACTTGGCGCTGTGGGCGCGGGGGCCCCCCTGAGGGCACTGGAAGAGGGGTCCGGGGGGCTGCCCACCCTGAGGTTCCCTCTCCCTTCCCATGGGGGCAGCGGGGCGGAATGAAATCTGCCATCAAGGGGGTGGTGTCCGAGGTCTAGGAAGGAGACGGGAGCCCGCTGCCGCCGGGTCACCTCCCCGCCGTCCACCCCGGGCCAGGTCCGCCGGGGTGCTCCGAGCACCGCTGGCTTAGCTAGCATCCTGCTACCCGCGGTCCGGGTGCCCCCAGCCCTGGAACAGGGGCCCTCTCGGCTCCTGGCATCCCCCATCGCCTTTTGGCGGCCGGGGAGCCCCGGAAAGTTGAGGGCTGGGGGGTGGGGCGCGAAAAGGAGGCCTGGGCTGGGCGGGGGTCGGGGGTCGGTCTTGGCTGTTCCGAGGGGTCAGGGTGGAGTCCGAGCATCCGGTAGGCTGCACCCGGGCATGCATCGCACAGGGGCGTGCCCCCCAGTCCCGCAGCTGCGCTTTGTCTTTCCCAAGTTGAGCGCAAGCCCCGGCGGCAATTAATAAGCAGGACTTTAATAAAGGCCCCGCCGGCACCGAGGGTGCCCCCTCCGTTGGCACCGCCTCCCTCAATTAGAAGACACCGAGCAAAGCCCGGGAATTAGTTACCTCCTTTTACCCCGCGCCGCTTCCAGCAGCGCCCCTGCCTCCGCCGCCCCCCGCCCCGGCGGGCAACTTACTCCGAGCCGGCAGACCCCGCGAGCCCACGGTCCTCTTCCCGCCTTCCCGCTGCCTCTGCTCCCCCCGTCTGCGCGCAGACCTGTTCCAGGCTCCACTCCACACGTCCCCAAGCCCGTCCCTGCTCATCCCCCTCCCCCATTAGCCCACCCCTCCACGGCACGGAAAGAAGTTTCCAGCCTGGCTGGCGAAGAGTTTCTCTGCGCAACTCGCACAGACCCAGTTTTCGGAGAGATGGGAAGGGGATGCGGGGAAGGGGGGCTGGCGGGTGGCGGTCGAGGGTGGCGATTCAGTTGGGGCGGAGGAGTAGCGCGAGAGAAGGGTTAATTTCCTTCTCACAAACACATGCACGCATTCTTGCAACATCTATCCCCACCACACACACGCGCGCGCGCGGGCACACACACACACACACTCGCGCGCGCGCGCGCTCACACACACGATGGAAAAAGACCCTGGTAGGAAAACGCCAGCCGGAAAGACAAGCTTTTCCTTTAAGATGCTGCCACAAAGGCACACTCACACACCCCTCTCGGGCGACTCCAGTCCTCCGCTAGTAACAGCAGCCACCAAATAACTTTTGCATCCGAGCCTCTGCTGGGCCGCTTTAAGTGGCTCCCGGGCCCCGGGGAAGCTTGCACGGTCACCGAAGCCCTTTAAAAATGAAACCAGGCTGGCAAAGCTGCGGCCGCTCTCCCCCCGCGCGCCCGCCGGCTCTCCCCGCCCGCCTTACCCCGGCTCGGAGCAGCTTCCCGGAGCGCGGACCCGGGAGGCCGAGGACCGCCGCCCGCGGGCGCTCCGCCTGCCCTCGCCGGCGCTGGGTGGGGGCGCGGGCCGGAGGGCGGCGAGCCGCTGCTCCTCCGCGCGCCGCTCCCGCTCGCCGCTGTGGCCGCCGCCGCCGCGGCCGTCAGATCGGGGCTGGGGCGCCCTCCGGCCGCCGGGGGGGCCGCCCGCAGCCGTCCCGGAGACGCGGGCCGGGGGAGGGGGCCGCCCGCGCCGCCCGCATCGCCCACCCCGGGCCGAGCGGGAGGTCGCCTCTAACAAGTGCAAACTTTTTGGGCCCCCTGGGCGGCTCGGAGAGGACCGGCGCGCGGGCACCGGGCAGCCCCCGGCCCGGGTGGGCTTCGCGGCGGCTCGTCGGGGCGCCGGGGCATCCCCCCCGCGGCGCGGCGCGGGCCAGATGGCGGGGCGCTTCACCGCCCCCCTGCACTCCGCTCCAAGTTAATGCCGGGGCTAAATCCTCTTGCCATCTCTCACGATCACCATCGGGGCTTTTATCTCTCGGTCTGATCCGGGCTGCGTAACTTCCTCTGTGTGGCTTTAACACACCATCCCACCACGGAGCAACGGTCTTCTTAAAGGTGCAGGAAGGAAATACTGCGAGACTCGGGGGACGCGCCACGGCCCGGGGAGGGGCGCCGCCAGCAGGGGCGTCCCGGCGGGCCCGCGGCCAGGGTGGCCCCAGCAGGCTGCCGCGGGAGCGAGCCTGCTCTGGGGGGTCGCTGCCTAAACATCTCCTCCCGGCTCGGGGGCCGGCGGGTCCCTGCGCGCAGGGCGCATCCTCAGCCGGCCCGGGTCAGGCGCCGCGGGGCTGCAGCCTTCCTTTTCCAAAACCCTGGGGCCTGACGGGGTGCCAGCGCCCAGGGGTGTGGGGGCTGCCCCATCGGCACCAGGGAGGGGGCCAAATGAGTCAGTCCACCCACCCCCAACAGCCAAGGGCTCAAGCCTGCCGCTCTGACTCCCTCTGTGAAGTGCTGCCACCCAGAAGGCCCCAAGCAGCGGGTAAAAGGGTGGGTGGGTGGATTTGGGGAGATGGGGAGGGGGAGCGATCTGAGCGCACAACCAGAGCCTGAATACCAGCTGACACATCGCCGCCTCCACCCTGATGGGCCCTGCTTTTGATGAAGCCAAGCCAGCTCCGGAGGGAGCGCAGAGTAGGGGGGCAGGAGGGGCCTCACTCCTGGTGAGAGGGCGGGAGGGGTGCGGGAGGACTCCTGCAGGGGGCCCGGGCAGAGACCAAGGAGTTGGCAACCCTGGGCAGCCCCGGGCTCTTGAACCCCCCTGGAGGTTTCCTGCCCGTGCTGTCTTCCAGGGCTGTGCAGAGAGCTTCCTCCATCTTCCAGGGGGGACATGTGGATTTCAGGTGCTCCTGGCCTCCTCCTCAGAGGTGGATTCCCCCTGCAGTGCTCAGGCAGCCCTGCTGTTTGGATGCGAGAACAAAGCCTGAGGACAGGGAGGGAGAGGGACTGGTCCAAGGTCACAGAGGGTGTCAGGAGCAGGAGCAAGATGGAGCACCTTAGTGCCCCATCCCTCTGCCGCCTCTTACCTCCACCTTGACCCCTCCCTGCCATTGGCTCCCCCCTTAGCTTGGAGAGGGACCTTACTGCTGAGAACCATTTCGGCTCTTGTCGCAAAGCAGGCAGACGATGCGGAATTAGAGACTGTCATCTGCTTTAATAATAATAACAGTAACAATAATTTAACGTTTCTTGAACACCTGTTTTAGGCCAGGCTTCATGCAAACCAGGTTTTGTGTATCCACCACTGATTCTTCCCAACAGACCCATGACTTAACTCCTATTAGCAAAGTCCCAAGTTAGAGATGAAGCTTAGAGACGGTAAGTAGCTTGCCCAAGGTCACATAGCCCAGGAAGACTCTGGCCTGTAGGCAGGGTTCTCTGGCTCCCAGGGGGTCCTCTGCCACTGCCTGGCTTCCTGGTTAACTTGGGGCACAGCACAGATTGGGGCCTCAGTTTACCCATTTGTGAGATGTGAATCTTTCCTTTTCCAAGGAGGGGTCAGAACAGCCTTTGAGTGCCTCCTCCTTTATGGGCTCTCAGAACCCTCTCGCTGGAGAGGGGCTCACTCCGCAAAGCTGTCTCAGAGAGCAGATCGGTGCCAGACTGGTCACCTGCTCCCTGGCCCCAAAGCATCTAGTCGGAGGAGGCTCCTCAGAGTCGAACAGATCCCAGCCATTTGATTTGCAGGCACCAGGCCTGCAGGCAGCAGAGACGGGCACAGTGTGGGGCTTCTGTGGAGGCAGGGTGAGTGATGACCCAGGCCGGTCCTCAGCCTGCTGTCGCCCCCAGGCAGGGTCATCAATTCCCTGGAAACGCCCTGCTCCTCCATCATCCCTGACACGGGATGCTTTCAGGAACGGCCAACAAGACATGGAGGTTGTGGTTCATCTAAATACAGTGCAGGGGCTGGGGTGTGTCCTCTTGTTATGCTTTAAGGGACCCACAGGCAGAGCTCTGGGCCACTGGAAACAATGCTTACAACACCTCTCCAGCCCTGCTCTCCCCTGTCCTCTCTGCCTCACCAAGAAGCTGATGCCAACAAGCTTTTTCAGGGACCCATCTGGAAACTATCTTCTGGTCTCCCCATCTCCAGGCCCTGGAAATTATGGGATGGTAGAAAGAGCACTGACCTGAGCCAGGATCTGGGTTTTTTCTCCGTTCAGCCCCTAACTAGGTATGTGGCATGGGTCATCGCTTACTGGCTGTCAGCCTCAGTTTCCCCATCTGCATAAGGAGAGGTTTGCCTGGGAAGGTGGTCCCTTTGCGATGATTGTGACAGCAGCCGCAGGCAACATCCAGAAGATGCAGGTCCTGTCAAGTGAACTATAAAGATGGAAAACAAAATAGGATTCTGGCCGTGTAGGGACCAGGTGGTCAAGAGACGTTCATTTTAAAACTTCATCAAGGTACCTTATGACAAATGACCTCTTCCTGGTGGTAATGAAATGAAGCTGAGCACCAGGGGCAGGAAAGGGTTAATGAATCTCCCCTCCCCCCCACCAAAATAAAATGAAATAAGATGAAAATCCTTGTTGCTGACCCCCCTCCCTCCGGAGAAGCCCAACCACCCTCCTCGGTTGCGTGATTTTGGCTCTGAGATGCAGTTTTAATTTGAATTGTGTATGTCACATCTTAGTACCAAAAAGCGTCTGCAGAACAATGCATTTAATTTTATTCCATCTATGTTTCTTTAAAGCTATATATAAAATAAAGATACCAAAGTATGAACAGGAGACATGGGGGGGGATGACATGCTTTATTACATACATAATCTCCCCATGTCGCTTGACTCCTGTACAATGAGGAAATCTGCATGGGTGGGGGTAGACGAGTAATAGGAAATTATAAAGTCACATGCAAAAAGGATCTAGTAGCTCTGCAATGAGAGGTAGCAGATGAGGTCCAGGCCCTCTGGGATTTTTGAGAGAAGGCGAATCCTGCTGCAGACAGACAAGAAGACAGACAGATAAAAATGAGCTCACGTTACTGGTTCAAGACAAGGGAACGCTGCAGACCACTCCCATTGTGTGTCCACCCTTGGCCTCCTTCCCTCCGGTCTCTGTTTTGCCAGACCAAGATTTTGATTTGTCCCCCTGACCTTGAGCAGTTGCGATGCAGCTGTGAGTGGTTAAGATCCAGGGAACGAGCCCGGGACCATCAGGGTTTTTCAAGCCATCCCTGGGCCCCTCACGTCTACAGCCAAGGCAGGGGGAGAGAGACCAAGGCCCAAGCCCAGGGCCTTCCCCAAGGTGACACCTCCAGGCAGCGGCAGAGCCTTCAAGAAGCACCCTGACTCCTCCCTGCCAGTTCTCCGCTCCAATCTCCAGACCATAGTCCCATTAATTATTATTACTGTATTAATCATACATGTGATTAATTCAGTAATGGTGATTCATAATTGATTGCATTTTATATGGCGCCTTTCATCCACACATCTCCCAAGATGTGCACTGCCTACAACAAGAGACACATAAAGCAGAATGTGTTCTTTGCTCGCCTGCATTTTGTTGGAAAAACTCTTCGCAGAGGCTGGGGGCTAATGGTTTTTGGGCAGACTGGGCTTGCCAGCCCCGTGCCCATCTCCCTGGGTAGTGTAGCTCACGCCATGCTCTCCCAGCTGGGGGCTCCTGCTACACCCTGCCTTGCCTGGGGGTGGCCGTGCCCTGGGGGCCTTGCAGACCCCATTCTCCTGGCAGGTAATTCTGCCTGGGGCCCAAGCTGCTGGGCAAGGCTGGCTTGGGCTCTGTGCGCAGGCCGTGCCGCAGGGGTCCCTGGAGGAGGCCTCTAGAGTTTGGCTCGCTGGGTATGAGTCCTGCCTCTCCTGTTAATTAGCTGCATGACCTTGAGTAAACTACTGCCCCTCCCTGCCTCAGTTTACCCAAAAAAAGAATGGGGTTGATACAAGTATCTTTCCACCTAGGGTTATTATAAAGTTGACATGCAATGATACACATGGAGGGCTTCATACCTGGCACGTAGGAAGTGCTAGATTAATGGGAACAGTGACTGTGGGGGCTGGAAGCCCCGTTCCAGCAGCAGTCCTGTGACCACACTGCTCTCTTCTCATCTCTGGGTCTCGGTTTTATCCACTGTAAAATGGGATGGCCAATCAGCTTTGAGGGTTAATTCCAGGTCTTAAATGAGCACACGCTCTAGTAAAGGTTGGGGTTCAAGGCTTCAGAGACAAGCAGCCCTGGGCTCACACTCCTGCTCACCATTTCCTAGTTGTGTGACCTTGGGTCGTGGGCTCCCCTTGTCAAGTCTCAGTTGTCTGCTCTGGAAAATGGGCATAATGATGGTATCCAATGCCTTGGCTTGTTGGAAGGATTTAATGAGCTAATGCTTGAGACCTGTTTGGCTTCTAGAAAGTGGTTAACACAAGGTGGCTCTGGTATTCCACACCAGGCATGGTGCTCAGCACGTTACGGATGTTCTCACATTTCTGCTTTCCTACCACCCTGTGAAAATGCTCTTATCCTCTCCATTGTTCAGGCGAGAATGCCGAGGTTGAGGAGCCTGTCCTGGGTGATTGGGTTCGGGCCGCGTCAGGATTTGAACTCATGTCTCATGGCTGGGCTCTCTGGTGTATGGCCTCTCCCCCAACCCCAAGCCCTGCTGGGATCCCGGGAACCACATGAGAATGTCCCATCCCTGAGCCCCAGGCAGCATGGCAGGATGATGCTGGTGTACCCCAGCCCAGGAGGAAGAGCCTGGTTCCTCGAGGCACAGCTGCTTGGCTCCCTTGGGAACTGGTGGGGGGAGGCTGCTGCAAAGAGGATGCCCCCACCCCAGTTCCTGGGGAGGCCAGTGGACAGCTCAAGTTTCAGCCCAGCCGGAGCCTAGAGTGACTTTGACAGAGAGCAGGTCTCTAGCTTACTGCTGTTCACCCCTGTGGATTCCGGAGTCTCGGGGGGAATCCTTCAGGTCTGCGAGATGGAGGGTACCAAGGACCACTGGCCTCCCCCTCTCAGTGGGGGGCAGGTAACTGCCCTGGCCCTGCCAGCTTCCATCTATGGAGACGTCTCCCTGCCGGAGACTGTGGGGTACCCGCGGAGCGCCTACTGTGTGCCGGCACCCCACCAGGCCCGGGGATGTGAGTGATCACAAGTCCTCTGGGTCCCGCCTTCAGATTATTCATGTCCCAGGCCCCGAGGTGCCCGTGCACCTCATAAAGGTTTGCTAAGCACCTACTATGTGCCAGACACAGTCAGGTCAAGCTAGGGGGGCGGCTGAGTCTGGGGAAGTATGAGTGTGTGTGTGTGTGTGTGTGTGCGCGCGCGCGCGTGTGTGTGCATGTACATGCGCGTGTGTAAGGCCCAATGTGAGTGTGCCAGCTGCCGAGTTGCCAGAAAACACTAGACAAACCCAAGTGAACTGCAGAGGCAGGGCCTCCCTCTCGGGACGGGAGGGAGGAAGCTACCAGAACCAGAACCAGAACCAGGCTCTGCGGGAACCCAGACCTTGACTCCCACCCTCCCAGCGTCAGTTTTGTCATCTGCCAAGTGGGGAGGGTCACGGCACCTACTCCCTGCGGTTGTCGCGGGGGCGGGGATTCTTGGTGAGGGGCCTAGGAATCTTCAGCTCTGGTTGTAGTAAATGCTCAGTAAATGTTGGCTCTGGTGAGTGTCCCCGGAGCATCTCTGCGAGGGCAAGTCCAGGACCCCGTGGGAGCCGGGGGACCAGCAGAGGGGACTCCTCTGCTCAAGTCTGGGAAATATGTGGGAAGCCAGCCCCAGCGTTCCTCCAGGCCCAGGCAGCTAGCTCCTCTAGCAAAAGGAGTTCGAAATCCACACAGTTCGAAATCTGCCCTCGGGAGGCTGAACGGCCACCCCCATCCCCACCTGGTCCTCTCCCCGAGCATGTGGGATGTTCCTCCCAGCTGTCCACGTGGGGGGCAGGAGAGCCAGGGGTGCTGAGGAAGGAGCCACGCCCGCTCTCACAGGTGCCATCCTACACCTGGGTCCTCCCCGTGCTCGCTGGGTGTGCAGGCAGCTGGCGGGGCTGCCTGGCGTGAGGGGTGTTTGGAGGTGGGGGTCCACACCAGCCAGGAGAGGGAAGCCGAGTCGGAGCAGCAATCCGGCAATCTGGGGGAAAAGGCCGTGTCAGCCGGAGGAAGCTGCTCGTTGTTCCCACCCTGGCCTCCTCACCTGGAGGAAAACATTTTTCTTTCTTACCGACCGGGTGATCCAGGCCTCCAGACAGCTGGCCGGTGTGGTTTTCCTCTCCGGTATGTGCCGATCACAAAATCATTCACCCAGTTATAGTAACACCTGCTGCACCGCGTCGGCCGCCCCTCCTGCTCCCCCGTGAGTGCAGGGACCCTGGAGGGGCTCACGTCCCCCACCAAGCAGACAGGCTGCGTCCTGGGCAGACTGACCTCTGCATGGGGACCAGCCAGGAACAAGAGTCCCTGCGACCCAAGGAGGCTGGAAATTCCGAAAGAGCTCTCGGGGAGAGAAAGAAATCCGCAGAAAGGCTTTCCCTCCAGCTCGGTCTGGTCCTTGCTGGGCATTCACACGCACGTGCGTCACGTTGCCTGTAACAATTTCCTCATCAGGCTGTCGCCTGGGGGCCGCTGGGTGTACAAACTTCTCTGCCATGAAAACACTGAATTCTAGGACCCCGGCTCCCACGTCGAAGGGCCCTCGGCTGTGCCTCTGGGAACTTCTGGCTCTCCCCGTCACTCCTGGCCAAGCTCTTCTGCCCAGAGCGGGGCCCGGGGATGAGGGCCCCTGAGAAGCTGCGGGCACCATCACGCATGAAGCATGACTCTTGATCCCAGAAACCCGCTTCGATTTCTCTCCTAAGAGCAGTTGGCCTCATGGACGGGGACAGTTCGCAGCTGACGCCCTGCCCTCACTCGGTGGACTGGTGGACTGCTGTCTATCACCCGCGACCTCCAGAATGTCCACACTTAACTCATGCAGCCCCTGCTCCAAGGAGGGCTCCTCCCGCTCCGAGAGGTCCTGATGACCTTTGTCTTCACTGGGGTCTTCCTGACGCTTCTGCCTTCTGGTCCCATCCCTGCTCCCCCTTCTTACTAACAGATGTGTCCAGGGCTGGGGACGACAAGCCGGCTGGTCACCTGACCACATGCTTTGCGTTTTGTGTCATCTGCCAGGCATAAGGGCATGGCTTCTGACGTCCCACCCAGCGGAGGACTCCCAGAAATGTTTATTATTATTACTATTTTTTAATCTGGATAAACACAAGCTCCAGATCAATTTCCTCCCTGTCTGGACGCGGCTAATTCCCGAATCCAGATGTGTCGGCATTGCGCATGGATCCCTCTGCCTCTGACCGCCCCGCTCTTTTCACTGCTCCGGACATCGCTGTGGGGCCTCCAGTTGCCGAGCAAGGGGCGATGGCCCCCCGCCAGGCACAGCCTTCGGACCCAGAGTGAGGGTCTCTGGCCACATCTGCACTAGCCTGGCGTGTACGAGCAGAGCAGCCAACCCGACAGCCGGGTGCAGCATCCCCACACTGCGGCTTGTTCCCCTGGACACCTGCCTGCCCCCCATTTTCCATCCATACAGCGGGGTCCACAGCAGTGCCCGCCTCTGAGGCTCCTTATGAGGATCCCATAATGAGACCATTAACTGGCGCTGCGGTGTGCGCTCGGAGGACTGCAAGGGGCCCCCCCTTGGGATCAGGTTGGCGGGCCAGGTTGGCCGTTGACCCCACACAGCCTCCAGCAACAGGATGTGCTCAGCTCGTGTACCTCAAAGGGGAAATAGCAGCTTTGCTTTGAAGTCCCAAACTACTGCATGGTCCAGGATCATAGGGAATCACTCAAGTCCTCCACTGTGCAGAGGAACTGTCCCCCCACCCTGCCCCCAAGGCCGGCTCAAATCACCATCCCCTGCAGGGCTGGGAGCACAACCCTCTCTCTTCCAAAGCCCGCCTCCCTGGGATTTCCCGATCACCTGAGCTCACCTGTTGGCCCGTATGTGCGGCCATGGCGACTCTGGACAGCAGAATTTTGGAGAGACTATTGGGGTTTGTTGAAAGAAATCTCTATCAACTGCTAACAGACCACGTGCCCAACCTCAGGGGGAGGTTCTCTTTTTTGCCTCTACCTTACATATGGGGAAACTGAGGCTCAGACAGTGACACAGCTCGGACTCACCCTCAGACCCGCCTGACCCCACAGCCAATGCTGTTGACTGCCCCGTCCCCATACCGCACTGGCTCAGAGCTTCTCACCCCGAATGTGTCCCCTGCGAGCTTTGGGACACTGCCTGGGTCCCACACTCCCTTGCTGGGCCTCAGGACCCTCATGGTTGCAGGTGAGGGGGTCCTCCCAGCACAAGCGTTTTCTGATGAACTGCCTGTCTGGCAGGTTCTGTACCAAGGCCACAGTCTGAGATCAGCCAGCACAAATGGTCAGATTGGTCAGCACTTGGGGCCTCCGGGTCGTGAACTATTGTAATGATCCCTGCTGGGCAAACCCCCTCCCCACTCTCTGAGCCCAGACGCCAGCTGTGCGGTACTCTGCTGTCTCATAGGGTCCTCTGTGAATGACTTCAGGAAGACCCCACTCCCAGGCACCCCTCAGGGTCCAGTTCACGGGATGACCCACAGGGCTGTGTTGAGCAGGACCCCAGCTTATCAGGACACAGTGCTGCGATCGAGGGGTCTGGCTCTCTGGGGATGGATCTAGGGACACGTGCTCGACCTCTCATCGTTCTCCTCAATCGGGAGGGAGTGGATGAGTCTCTGTCCACCCCTTGGACGGCCCAGAATTGTACGAGACACAAATAGGTGCTTAGGAAATGCTGCTCGTGGAGGAGGGTGCGCAGCCTGGTCTCAGCCCCCTGCATGGACCGAGGACGTCCTGCACATGCTTCTGCGGACAATTAGCGGGGAGGGGAACCAGCGGCGATGGTTCGGGGACATTTCAGGGTCAGCTAATTTCTCCGTCCATCCAGCCACCCACTTCACAGCTGTTTTTTGAGTTCCTTCTGTATGTTGAGCTCTGTGCCGGCCGGCGGAGATACAGACCAGCTCCAGGATGTTCCCGGCCGGTATGGGGAGACAGACAGGTGACTATGGGCGGTGTGTGAGCTGCCGTTGGTAGCAGGGGGTGGATACGGCCCTGCTGTTCGCCTCCCCAGCAGAGCCGCCCTCCAAGGACCAGCCGGGCTTATTAATATCCTGCTGAGTCAGGGGGCCCTTGAGTTTCCGAATCACAAGATGTTAGATACTCATGACTCCTGACTGCCCTCTCCTCCTTCTTCCTTCCACCTGCCCTTCCTTACGAAGCCTCCACCTGCCTCAGGCTGTCCAGGAGGCTGCAGGTGCTGCTGGAAAGAGTGCAGGGGAGAGAAGACCTTGGGAGAGTCCGTGGGTGAGAACAGGCTCAGATCCCCATTCTGCCACTCATTAGGCCCCCATGAAAAAGTCACCTCTCTGTGTCCCCTCCTCTACAAAAAGGAGATAAGAGCTGCAACTCCACAGCGTTAAAGGGGCTGCTGATGCCTTGGGCCGGCCCCGAGGAGTCGTTCAAAAGTGATGGCAGTTCCTCCAAGTGCCCACTGAGGCCGCTCTGTGTGCCTTGTCCGGGGGCGCGACAGAGAACCAGACCCACATAGTTCTGTGGTCATAAAACTCAGACAGGTCAGGAGACAGATATGGGGCCTCTGATGGGGGACCCCAGGGCCTGGCAGATCCTAGCAGAGCCCAGGCTTTCGCTCGCATGGAGGCTCCCACGCGGTATGGTGATTTCCTGGTTCCTGATGTCCCTTCCCCACACCCCTGCTGGAGCATGAGTTCCACCGGGACAGCTGTGCCCATCTGGTTGACGGGGACTTCCCAGTGTCTAAACCACGGTAGGTGCCCGGTCAGTGTTCGCTGCCCGCAAAAGCAGACAGGCAGCGGGGAACAAGAGGGTGTGGTGCTGTTGATTCTAAATCATTCACGTGTGCACAGGTAAAGCTGAGTAATTACTGGGTTAATAGGCTCAGTATCGCTGCTAATTGGAATATTAAAATCAAATTTCCTTTCTGCTCTTGCTAACGCCGTGCTCATTTCCTCTCTCCCCCCTCGCTTCCTCTCCCCCAAATAGAATCGTGTCCACTGTCGGCATTGACTTGGACAACACACTCTGATAAAAAGCGTGGAGGTCTACGTGTGCCTCACTCGGCATCACACGCATCTCGGGGCCCGTCCGAGCACTCCCACCGTGTCTGGAATTCCCACACTGGGTCCAGGGGCACCAGGAACTCCTGCCACGGGCGAGACGGAACACGGCCACGCAGGGTCCGCCTTGGCTGCCCGCCACACGGCCCTGGTCTTTCCATCCTGTTTCCAGGTATCCCTTGTGATTTTGTGAGCACAAAAGGCACTTCTGATGCTCTCACCAGGGAGCGTCTAATCATCAGGTATGGGTGACCTGCGGCTCCGTGAATGCCCAAGAAGAATGTTCTTCCATCTGACCTCAGCAAGCTTTTGAGTTGGGGAGGTGGAAAGCAGCTTAGTTTAAAAGTGCATCCAGGGAGGGTCGCCTTGGCTCAGTGGGTTAAGCCTCTGCCTTCAGCTCAGTCATGATCTCAGGGTCCTCGGATCGAGCCCCGCATCGGGCTCTGTGCTCTGTGAGGAGCCTGCTTCCCCCTCTCTCTCTGCCTGCCTGTCTGCCTACTTGTGATCTCTGTCTGTCATATAAATAAGATAAAAAATCTTAAAAAAAAGAAAAAGTGCATCCAGGGAATAAATGGCTAACCCACATGGGGTCCCCCAGCAGACAGCTTAGTTCTTGTCTCCTCTCTTTGATTCTATGTCTCCAGGCCCCTGCCTCCCCGCTTCTGTTCCATACCTGGCCACACTCGGCTCTCAGCCTGGAAAATAAGGCTCAAGATTGATACGTAGGTGCCAGCCCAGGTTACCTGCGTGATCCCTTCACGGCCCCACCCCTGCTCCCTCCTGCCCCGGTCAGTAGGGGGGTTCCCAAACATGCCTGGGATGTCCCCTGCCCAGATCTACCTGCCACTGGCAACAAAGAAACAGGCACTTAAGTGGACTCGAGCAGATCCGAGGCTCTCTGGCTGGGTCCCTCTGCCTCCGTGGGTCTCAGGAAGCTCTCTCGGCTTCGAAGGCTGTGGCACCCACACTCTCTTCCCGGAGAAGCCAACCCTGGCCTTCGTCCTGGAAGAACTAACCCCAGCCCTCACCATGAGGCCCCTGGGCGACTCTCGTGGGAAGACACAGTGTGACGATGAAACTCGTGACTACCGAAGCTTGGGGTCCCAGGCACGCCTTCAGGACGTCTATGACTTTGGACACGTCAGCTGAACCTCAGCCTCCCCCACGGCGGGACGGGAATAAGGGTCTCCCACGGGATGGCTCTGGAGATGGGAAGACATCACACACGAGCGTGACTGTGTGACTTCCGAGCTGAGTGTAACGCGTTGTAAGCGCTCGGCAGACACTGGCCGTGAGGACATGATCACGGTCTGACTTACGCTGCCGCGAGTGGCACATATGGCTCCCTCCTCTTCTAGGCTGCGAAGAACTTGACGTCAGGGACCATTCATGTCTCATTTTAGTCTTTCCTTCCCTCCCGTGCCTTCCTGCCCTCACACCCCCACTCCCTTGGGAGGAAGGAAGGAGGAAGTGGTACTAGAACAAAAAGGCAATGCCATTGCCAAGTCCCAGCCACGCAGCTGGTTTGTGTGGGGCCGTGCGCTCTGTAACCATCACCTGTACCCCCTGAAACTGTGCTATAGCCCCCTTGTTTGCCAACGAGGAAACTAGGCTCAGAGTTGTGAAGTCACTGGCCCGAGATCACCCAGCTGGTGGGAAGCGGCCTGCTGGGTCCCAAGGGGGTGCTCACGGCCACCACGGACAGTGGCTGCAGAGGGCGCTCCCACATGTTTGCAGGACCAAGGGCTCCTTGGTCCAAGGAGGTCCAAGGCCCAGCCAAGCAGGACCGAGGGCTCCCAGCCTGTGTTTCTTGTCTGAGACTCTCAAACCAGGTTGAACAGGAGTGGAGAGCGATGGAGAAGCAGTTCGGGGACCACCGTCCTAGGGGAAGCAGGACTCGACGTGGGCCACGGTGGACCAGCCCTGCTCCATTCTCCCCCATGATGCTCTTTTCACACGTGGTGGGAAAAAGGACTGTTTCATTCCCCTCTCCCGACCCAGCCCCAGAAGGGGTAGCTTGTAAACATATGGAGAGTGGGGAAGAGAGAGTCTGAGCCTTGACTCAAACATCATTCGTGTGCCAGTTTTCCGGGCAGAAGAAAACGAGAGCCGGCGGCAAAGCACACGGAGGGAAGCGAAACTTGGAGAAACGGAACAGCAACTGCGCGGCTTCTCCTCCTGGTAACTCCTGCTCCCCTGGGCGTAAGGCTGCATCCCCTGGCAACAACACTCACACTTTGCTGAAATGAAGGCTCCGACCAGCTAGACCCGTCATTGAAGAGGAGCCCCAGGATCGGCACATTCCGTGTGAGAGCGGAGGGCCTGCGGCTGCCCCCCGCCGGCTGGACGGGCCTCCGGAGGCGCGGGGGCGCCCCCGAGGCAGAGTCGTGAGAAGCCTCACTCCGCCAGACCCCGCAGACTCTGTGGCCACTCCACCCAGAGTCTGTGACTGCCGCCAGACCAGGGTGCCTGAGGACACCGGGGGACCCCGAGACCTAAAAGTGGGTCCTACTGAGCCCGGGGGCCTGGGGATGGGGAAGAGTCGGGGAGAAAAAGCCAAGTTCAAAGAACTGGGTTGGCTAATACCCAACTATCAGACCTGGAATGGATCAATTCTCCTCTCTGTACTCAGTTTTCACATCTGTCAGATGGGTATAACAGCACACCCCACCAAGGGCTGCACACTGATCCAGCGAAGAGATTTATGCCGGCACATAGCACTTAGCACTTAGCACGCAGCACTTAGTTAGCATGCAGCACGCAGCACACAGTACGCAGTCCACACATCCCAGCTTTCTGGTTAGTTCTTCTAGAGAACCACAGCTAACTTCTCAGGAACATACCCGTTTTATTAAGGGAGCTATTATTTGACCATCTGATGCTCTGTGAACACTTTTCCTGCAGGCCCAGTGCTAAATATGGCATTAAGCTGTGTATGTGAGTACGTGGTGTGTGTTTGTGCATGTGTGAGAGAGTGTGCGTGTGGCAGTCACAGTGCGGATGGAGGGGAGGAAGATTCAGGGCCAGAGCGATGGGGTTTGAGTGGGGCTTCCTCATTTACCGAGTGTCCTGGGAGAGTCACTTCACGTCTGCTCCCTGCCTCCTCTCCTCTCCGGGGCGGTGATAAAGTCTCTCTGTCTTAGAGTCATTGAGATTAAAATGACTGCTGTGCAGGAACCTGTCATTGGCCAGCCTCACGACAGGCAGAACGGCTGGGCCCGAATGCAAAGCCAGGTTCCAGAGCAGAAAAAGGACGTCAGCAGAAAAACGGGTGAAACCCTTGACCAGCTCTGTGCCAGCACTAATTTCTGTGTTTTGACCAGTGCGTCATGGTTACTCAGGATGCTGACACCGGGAGAAACTAGGTGAAGGGCCTGGAGAACCTCTCTGCATTGTCTTTGCAACTTTTCTGTAAATCTAGAATTTTTCCAAAATTAAAAAAAAGATATATGTCTTCGTAATTTTTAAGGGCTGAGCCACTGGTCTTAGGGGCCCTAAAGATGAGGCAGCACAACCCGACTCAGCGTGGGTTGCTGGATTGGATCCCACGCCAAGGAAAAGAAGGAAATCACCAGAAGGAACAGCGCTGTGGAAATTAGCAAAATGTGCACACGGGCCGTGTAGCGGGGTAGAGCTCCATCGGTGGGAAATTCCTGCCCTGATCACCATCCTGAGGCGACAAAAGGGAGCAGCCCTCAGAAGGCAGGCTGGTGCCGCCGGGACTGGGGAGGAGACTGGGAGCGATCCCGTCGTGGTTACAGGTTTGAGGTTGGGCTGCTGGAAATGTTCCGGACTAGACACTGGGTGTGCTGAGCACCACGAAATTGTTCACTTTGGAATGGTCCGTTTTAGGGGACACACATTTCACCTCTGTGCATTCAAAAATATATGGGAAAAAGAGAGAGAAAGCGTCTCTATTCTTAGGAGACACAAACTGCAAGTGATTGGTGGTGAAGGGCACAACGTCCACAGACTTACTCCTAAATGATTCAGCAAAACACCACCACCAAGGCCAGCACTCTGGGGCGGCGGGGGCGGGGTGGGGATACAGGGCACGTGGGGAGCAGCGGAGTCCAGGCGAAGGCTATACTTTACTATTCTTGCAGAGGTCTGAAATTTTTTCGGATTAAAAAGCAGAAAATAGAAAACAAGGACACTTAATTTAAAGCAGGCGCGTGCTGGCTGCGTCGCAGGGAGCTCTTTCAATAATGCGGTTACCATCGCTGTGCGCCCACGCAATAGTAGAAGTTCACCCTCATAGTTATGATTTATTTTCGCGGTAGCTTCTGAAACCTCCTCTGGGTGCGATCGGAGCGGAGGCAGGGGTGAGTCAGCAGCACCCACCCCCGGGGGCTCGGGGGCAGGGTGGGGGGGAAGGTCTTGTTGGGACTGTAGTCAGGGGACAGCAGGTTTCCGCTGCCGTGCCCTGGTCCTGGCAGCGTGCCCGCACAAGAGAGATGTCCGCCAGAGAGCAACAGGCTGAGCGCACAAGATGAACCAGCAGGTCCTGGACCCAAAGACTGTAGGTACCGCAAAGCGGTCCAAGGGGCCTTGTCCGAGTGGTGGGGGTTCTGGGGGCTGTGTTACCTCACCCGTCCTTCGCGGCCACTAACAGGTGGACTAGAAGTCACTTGGGAGAGTTCAGTGGTGGCCGAGTCTCCAGGGGCTGCTGCCTGGGGCTAGGGGCTGGTCTGCGGGGCCCTGCCCCGACCCACCAAGGGGGGGAGGGAAGTGGGCGTGGGGGTCACATCCGTCACCGCAGCTCACCAGCGCTGGCTCCTGTAGAGCCCCATCAACACGTGAGTCACCACGTCCTGCATTAATGATAGCAATCAGGTTAGGAGCGCATAATTAGATAATTCAATTGCTTTCCAGGGAGAGCTGCCGTTTAATTAAAGAGGACTTGAACTGAAGGCAGAACCAGGGAGCCGGGGAAGACCAGCTTGATCGGCTGGATGGATTAAAGCAACCTGACAAGGTGAGGGGCGGCTGCGCCTGCAAATGCTGCCGCGGGCTGGTGGCTGCCCTGGGCATGGAGGCGGAGGGAGCACCAGCTCGCTTCCGTTTAAGGACTGGGAGCAGATCACGGCATAGCAAATCAGAGAAAGATCCTGTTAGCCTAGGTTCCGAATCAGTTTGCGTGGAAACAAGCACCGTAGCCTCTGGTCTGTCGGTTTCTAGCTCTGTGACCTTAAGAGCTTCCTTAACCTCTCTGAGCCTCAGTTCCCTGATCAAGGTCGGAAAGTGAGAAATGTGACTCTTGGGTAAAGTGAGGGAGTCTTTTTAACCTCTGATGCTTTGTAAACCCTTTTTATATTAGCCAATCGCTAAAATGGCCTGCAGCTCTGTGGCGGTGGGGTGTGCACGCGGCGGGGGCAGAGCAGATTGTCTCTTCTTTGGGACACACTGATTAGGAGCTCACCCAGCTGGAGAGTGAGGCTTCAGTCATACTACGTGTCCGAGGGTTACGTGAGCTCGTGAATGGAAACCGTCAGAGCAGGTCCAGGTGCATGCCCAGTGCTCAATAAATGTTACTTGCATTTAAAAAAAAATGGACTTATCTTGAACCCAGAGAAGAAAATTTCTGCTAAATTCCTGACATGAATAGATTTGTAAGGAAATACACGGTCAAGCAAAGCCACTCTTGGGGCACTGGGTGGCTCAGTCAGTTAAGCATCTGACTCTCAGTTTTGGCTCAGGTTGGGATCTCAGGGTCATGGGATCGAGCCCCGTGCTGGGCTCCACACTCAGCGTGAAGTCTGCTGGGGATTCTCTCTCCCTCTTCCTCTGCCTCTCCCACTCATGCTTGCTCTCTCTCTCTCTCAAATAAATAAATCTTTTTTTAAAAAGGAAAGAAAGCCCCTCCTAAGACAAGTAGAGATGTTCACATGTTCTCTGCCCCTCCCTCAATCATTCGCAGACAACTGAGAGTTGCTTTCAGTGCACTGGGGATATAATAATGTCATCATGATCATTCATTGAGGATTTTGAAAACGCATCTATGTGCTGGGCACCAGGGAGCACAGTGGGCAGGGTCCCTGCCCATAAGAGTTTTTAGTTGGGTCCACGCCATCACCTTTGGTCTTAGAGGTAGGAGACCCTAAGCGGTAGACCGATGATAAAAATGCTGCGAGGGCAGGAAACAGACACATACAAGAGGAAATCATTTTCACTCCAATAGGACAAACAAGACAAGGAACAAGATCAAGGTCGTGCCACTTCCTCCCCCAAGATCTTCCTCGGAGACCACAGCTGCTGCCCCTGCTGTGACCAGGCCCTGCACGCCGAGCCCTACCGGTGGGGTTTACATTTTTAATTGGCGTTTTCACCCCACTGCAGCTGCCCTGACACCGCTGGCTCCTGGGGAGGCTGCCCCATGGCTTTTCACTCTGCCCTCCTGGGAGTGAGTTTCGGTCTCTCTAATGAAGCGGCCCCGTCCTTCCATCTCTGTCATCTTTGCTGCCATCTTATTAGGGAAAGCTTAGCCCTGCCCCCCAGGGTCCGATATTGTCCTCCTCTTCCCAGAAACCACCATGGCTTTGAACTACAAAATAGAATGATTAAAAGGCACATAGTCCCTCCTTCCTGGCAGGAGTGGGGGGGATGCCCCTTTCTGAGCTGCCCGGCACCTGCAGCTGGGGGGTCAGGAAGACAACGGTCACCGTCCCTGAGTCAGTGGGTGGCAGAAATGCTGGCCATGTGCCCTCCAGAGAGGACAATTCTGGAAAGAGTCCAAGGTTTGGAGAGCTTGGGTAAGGGATGGGACCCGACTGTAGGAAGTGAAGAAATAAGGAGTAAGTGCCTGTATGCGAAGAATTTTTAAGGGTCATTAATATTAATAGCATCATTCCAAATAGAATAATGAGCAGGACTCTAATTAATCATTTTTAATGGCAGCTTTGCTCCCATTTTCATACTGCATTTTTAATCAACAAGTCTCCCAAAGGGCCTTTCGCCACTGGGAATATTAAGTGGCAGTGGCTGCTCCCCCCCCACAGAGGGACCCCAGGCCAGCCTGTGGTCCGGCGACTGTTCCCAGTTCAAAATATCCATGAGGCTGCCACCAAGACCTGGCAATTAAAGAGATGACGGTCATGTATTCATTCAGCAAACATTTTGGAAGTCCCTGTTGTGTATCTAGTCCCCGGCTAGGCTCTGAGGCTGCACTGTTAGCGACGACAATCCCAGCCACGTCCCCCCTCAGGGAAGACAGATGCGTGAGCAACCATAACCACATGTGGAAGGGCTTCCCAGGAGATCCTGGGTGCTACGGGAACCCCTGAGGAAGGGGACCACCCATCTGTCCGAGAGTAATAGGCAGGCTTCCTGGAGGAAGTGGCATGAAGCCGATCCCTGAAGTGTGGGTAGGAGTTAAAGAGGGGAGAGAGGACCTCAGGGATAGACAGGCACGTGCAAAGGCCCAGAGGCGGGAAGAGAGAAGTGACAGGTTTGAGGGCACCTCTGAGTGTCATCGATTGATAGCGAGGTGCACACCCATGTTCACAGCTGCGTGACTCACAGCCATCAAAACCGGAAGCAAACCAACTGTCCACCAACGGGCGATGGGTCGTGAGATGCATTAGGTCTGTACCATGGACTATTATCTGGGCTTGAGAAGGAATGGGCTGCCGACACCTGCTTCAAGGTGGATGAGCGTTGAAGTCATTGTGCTGAGTGCCAAGAGTCCGGCACGAGAGGCCATGCATTGTACGATTCCGTTATGTAAAGTGTGGGTCCACGGGGACGACAGATGATTGCCCCCAGGGGCTGAGGCAAGTAGTGGGGAGGGTAGCCCAAGGGTCCCGGGCTTTCCCTTGGGCTGATGTTTGGGGACGAAGTGGTGCTGAACAGCACTGGGAACATGCTAAATGCCCCTGAATTGTTCACTTTAAAACGGCTAATTTGTTACGTGAATTTTGCCTGAAAAAAACAAAACAAAACAAAAAACAAGTGAGAGAAGAAACAGAGCATGTGAGAAGCCAAGCCAGAGACAAAGCTGCATGTGGTCCATCTCCTTAAATGACCCCCAGCCAGGAGTCCTCGGTCACCTGCCCCCGCATTTCCAATCACGAGCCCCTTGCCAATCCTCCGCCCCCACCAAGAGAGAGCCTTCTCGACCCAGCACCAACACTGGTCAGATTCTCAGATTTGCAAGGACTTTTCTAGAAACTATGGTGATGACTGGCTGGCCATCCTATTATCCAGGATCCAAAGAATTAATGCACAGAAAAGTGCCTAAAACAGCATTTTGCACAGAAGCAATAGCACCAGCTAAAAAGGATCAGGTGTGTCCTTCGGCCCAGACATGAGGGCCAGACTCTTCTGTGTCATTCCATTCCACGCATGGTCCCCAGCCCCATCAATCAGGCACTATTACTATTCCCAATTTACAGATAAGGAAATCAATGGCTCAGAAATGTTAAGTCATTTGCCCAAAATCACACAGCTAAGAAGGAGAGACCTGGGTCTGGAATTCAGGTCTATCCAGGTCCAAAGTCTGTGTTCTTTTGCATTATGCTCTGTTGCTTCCTAAATGATAAATTATTAAGAAAATTGAAACCATGGGGGCCCTGGGTGGCTCAGTGAGTTAAAACCTCTGCCTTTGGCTCAGGTCATGGTCCCAGAGTCTTAGGATCGAGCCCCACATCAGGCTCTCTGCTCAGCCGGGAGCCTGGTTCCCCCTCTCTCTCTGCCTGCCTCTCCGCCTACTTGTGATCTCTGTCTGTCAAATAAATAAATAAAATCTTTTAAAAAAGGAAAAGAAAAAGAAAACCATGACCTTTCGCAGACCTGGTTGCACTCTGCCCCCTTTGCCAAATCCTCAGGATGCTTTCTCTCTGTTTTGAAAGCCTGGACACTCATTTCTTTCATCCCCGTCGCACCATCCCCTGGGGGATGTTGGTGGGAGCAAGGTCAGGGCTCCCTGTCTCCAGCGTACATCTTAGAGACCCTGTCACAGCGTCCCTTACGTGGGTGCCTAAATCCAGCCTGCACACACCTGTGTCCCCTTCCCAGACGTGGGGGGCATGCTGTCCGCTGCGGAAGCGGCTCTAGGCCCAGTACAAAGTTGGAGATGACTGTCGTCTTTACCACTTTATCGATGGCCGGAGCAGGAGCTATTCGAACATGTGAAGTGACCACATACCTTGCATATCGATTGGCCATCAGGAATATTACATGTACCCAGAAAAGGCATCTTCTCATCCCAGACCGGCCAGGAATGGGCAAATTCAGCCTCATTGGTGTGCCATGAGTTGGGCAGCTGCCCAGGAGCCGTCAAGATGTCCCCTCCGGGGTGGTTCCAGAAAGTACCACACACACCTGCAAAGACCGGAGGCTGCTGCAAAGTGCTTGTGACCAACAGACGCAGAGCACAGAGGGTTGGACGTGTGGTCCCCGAAGGCCGCCGGGAAGGTTAACGGGGCTGAAACAGAGGCGGACATGGAAATCGTATAAATAAAAGATGTGGCCCTATGCGAAAAAGATTGGACTTGTGTTACCGGCGACTTCCCTGGGTCCATCTCAGAACCAGCCGTTTTTAGTACTGCACTTTTTTGCAACTCATCGGAGGGTAACCGACGGGCTTCGGGCCTCACATTGATCTGAAACATAAATGCTAAACAGAGGAGGGTGAGGTGACATTTTTATTGACTTGGTTGTAAAGGAAGTCAGAGAACCCAAGGCAGGTGGCCAGCGAAAGGCACCAAATTGTCGAGAGTTAGAATCCATAGCAACTGACGGCCCCAAACCACCATCATTCCCCCAAGCCATGGTGGAATGTTTAGAAACACATTTTTGGGGAGTTCTTCGGTAACAATGGGAAAGGCGGTCTCCGTGCTGTGGCAAGGCTACCCCCATTCGAGGGCCCACACTCCCCGGGACCCGGGAGGGATGGAAAGAGAGGCTCCGAGGACTTGACCCAACACGGCAGTCGCCAAATAGCCAGGAACCTCTAGGACAAGGAGCTCAGTTGCCAGCCATCTCCCGTGACAGTTAGGGGTTCCGGGCCCTGGCACTGCCCCCCTTCCCGGGACAGCAACCTGGCTTGTCTGTGAGAAGCGTCTTCAGCGTGGAGGGCCAGGAAGGAGGCCCGAAGCAGCCTCGGCCCAGAGGGATGGGGGCTGGGGGAGGGGAGGCCAGCGGAAAGCACAGAAGAATCCCATTAAAGAACAAAGCTAATCAATATTTACCGCAACCAGGAAGGTTTAAAAGCCTCTCCACAAAGCCTGCTCCCCCATCAGTGGGGGGGACAAGTGGCAGGAGAGCTGTCTGGATCCTTCTCTGGGAAGAAGCTCTGTGTCTGGCAGGGAGTGGGGGAGGGGCGGACCACGTCTGAATCACAGACTGTGGGGGCGGGCTGAGGTGGTGGGTCAGCTGCCCCTCAGGGATCTGAGGGCATCGGACAGTCCGAGGGAGCCCTTCCTAGAATCTTCACTGTGCCTGTGCTGGACGGGACTTTGGAAACCTCCTCAGGGCCCTTCCCTCCCATTTTACAAATGGGGACACTGAGTCCCTAGAGGGGAAAAGAGTGCCTGAGGCCACGTGGCTAGAAGGTTCCAGGCCTCTGTCTCTTGGCACAAGTGAATTTCCTCTTCAAGGCCTATTAACAAGACTGTCCTTCTCACTCTTCTTTATTATCGTTAATGATGCCAGCCGTCTTAGAACCTGCTATTAACTGATTGAAGCCCGTTACCTGGGTGTCTGCTCCGGCTGATGAGTGCGCTGGCCGCTGGGTGTGTATTAGGTGAGTGGATGTGAAGGCAGCGAGGCCGGAGCCTTCAGAACGCTGTGAAGCCGTCTCCTTGCCACCCTAGTCTGGAGCGGAGACAGACCCTCCTAGGTTCCATGACCGCCTTGGGGCTGATCTCCATCCCCTGGGCTCCAGAGCTCTAGCTCCCAGAGGCTGCACGTGGTGCTGGCCTTGGAAGTCAAGGACCAGTTGAGATGTGACCAACGGCAGAGCTAGGAGAGGGGAGGCCCTCCTCTGACGCTTCTGTGGCCTCAGGGTTTGTGGGGTCCATTAAGTCAGCCACCCCCTAGCTTAGCTGCCTCTCCTGACAGCTGCCTGGGCTGAGCGGGACCAGTGGGCTGAGAGTGTGGGTGGCTCCCCCTGAGTGGGTCCCCAGAGTCGGCAGAGGAGAGAGGGGCTCTCATAGCAGGGTCAAGGCCACTAGGAAAGGGAGGCCCCTGTGTCCTCATGGTCCCCAAGTTCTCCCAGCTCCGTCATTCTTCATGTCAGCTCCACTTACAGACACGACTGTCTGAACACCGTGACCGTTCATGGAGGGCTCCGGATGGGCCAAGCCCTGGACGAAGAACGTGACATGCCCCCCACCTCCCTAGGAGGTAAGTAAGTGCCCTGATAATTCCCATTTCACAGGGGACCGTACTGAAGCCCAGCACAGCTGAAGAAAGAGCTCAGGGTTTCCCACCAGTAAGTGGGGGGACCCAGATCAGTGTGCCTCTGGGGTGCAATGACAGAAGTACTGCCCCGCAGGAGTAGGTGGGGGGCTGGTGGTTCCTTAGAAATCTAAACACAGAATCACTTGTAGGACCCAGCAGTTCCACTCCTAGGCACAGACCCGAAGGAACTGAAAACAGGCATGGAAACCAGTCCCCAGCGCAGGCGTTCACGGCAGCACGTTCATTGCGGCCAGCAGGTGCAAGAGGATGGATCCAGACGTGGTGAAGTCACACAGTGGATTCGTTGTATTATCCAGCCACAAAAAGAAACAAAGTACTGATACATGTCGCAGTGTGAAAACATATGCTAAGGGATCAAATATTGTAAGATTCCGCTTATAGGAGATCCCTGGAGTGAACAGATCTCTAGACACAAAACACAGCCCGGTGGTCACCAGGGGCTCGGTTGGGGGAAGAGTACATAGTGGGTGGGGAGTTCTACTTTGGGATAGCAGAATTGTTTTGGGACCGGATAGGGTAGTGGCTGTACAACATTGTAATCGCTCTGAATGCCACTTTACGGTATTTAATTTTATGTCATGTGAGTTTCACCCAAATAAATTATGTTTTAAAGAAAAGAATAGTGTGGGTTTTATTGCTGTTGAGCATCCCCTAATCATGGGGCGGGGGAGAGAAGAGCTAAAGGTCTAAGTGAGAGCATGGAGGGAGCAAGACCTTGGAGAAATCTTGATCTCACCTCATTTCTGTTCCCACACCTCCCGAATGTGGCTCAGAGAGGACCACAGGACATTTGCTTCTGAAATGGGGTGAGCAGAAGGCATGGATCCACAGCCCAGAGACTGTTCACACAAGGCGGGAGGAAAACAGCACGCACACCTTCACGGCAGGCTCACGAAATCCCCAGCTGCCAAGGGAAAAGCTACAAGAAGCATGGCTGCTCCTCTCAGCCCCATCTCAAAATCTGTAAAAGTTCTACAACCTGTTCCCTGGGAGGGGAAGAAAAAAAGTAAAAAAAGCTCTGGTGTGTAGAGTTGGCCAATTTCCACGGTGTAAATGTTCCTGCCATGGTTGATTTCACACTGAATGTGAACTTGGGACTAGACGCTCAGCGGCCATCCTTGGGCGCCCCTCCACCACACAAACAACAGCGCAAGGAAGGGACTAGCGGAATGTGGTGAAATAATTAGGAGGGAGGAGTTTTGAATATTTAATGCGTTTAATATAATTTATTTAATTATAAGTTTAAGATTTTATTTATTTATTTGACAGACAGAGATCACAAGTAGGCAGGAGGCAGGCAGAGGAGGAAGCAGGCTCTCCGAGGAGCAGAGAGTCCGATGTGGGGCTCGATCCCAGGACCCTGGGATCATGACCTGAGCCGAAGGCAGAGGCTTTAACCCACTGAGCCACCCAGGCGCCCCGGGAGCAAGAGAGTCTTAAGCAGACTTCTTGCTGAAACCAAGAGTCAGACACTTAGCCGACCCTTACATAATTTAATTTTTAATAATGGGTGTGTTCAGAACTCCTGGTTTCGGCTCAGGATGTGATCTCAGGGTCTTGGGATAGAGCCCCGTGTTAGGCTCTGTGCTTAGCGGGGAGTCTGCTTATGGATAATAGCTTGTTATTAGATAATAATAATAATAACCTAATAATCTAATTTAATCTTATAATCTAATGTGTTTAACAACCAGCTCACCAAATTCTTTAACATTTAATGACCAGCTCTGGAGATCGGCCCCTCCAGCACAAAGCAGACCCCTCCCTCATCCACTGACACTTCTCCCCTCCCTCATTCCTGGTTTCTTCAATCCTTTTAATGTGGAGTAAAATTTTTCCTTTCCCAGGCATGGCTCAGGTGTAAGGTGTAGGCTTAGCTCACGCCCCTGGAAGGAAAGAGCCACGGATTCAATGCAGATCGTTCCCCTAAAGCAGACCCGATGTATGGGGGTCACCAAAAGCTGGACCCTGCAGAGGGCTCTGTGGAGTTGCGGGGGCTGTGCTGATGGAGGGGGAGGGGCATAGAGTGAACACAAGGGAGCAGGGGGCGGGGCACTGGGAACCAAGATGCCTGCAGGGCCCCTGACTCTCTTGCCAAATTTTAACCCCAAACTGCCAACAGCACCCTTGAGCCGAGTCACCTAACCATGTGCAACAGATTTCTCCAGAGCCTAGTGGCTTCAACTGTGACTGTTCCTCCCACAGCAGGGGCCTGACTCGGCTCTGCGGGGCGGTTCTGGCTCAGGGTCCTTCTCGTGCTTGCAGCTAGACAGTGGCTACAGCCGGAATCTGCCAGAGGCGAAGGCACAGCAGTGGGGGAGCCTATCTCTCCGCGCGCTCCATTCATCTCCTCAGCTGGGCAGCTTCAGAGCCCACAGATTTCGTACAGGGCAGCTCAGCGCTCCAAGGCCCATGTGCACATGTGAGGGGAGGGAGAGAGGGAGAGTGGAGAGAGGAGAGAGCGAGCCCCTTTGCTAACCTAGCCTCAGAAGTCACGTCCGCACCGAGGCAATCCATCGGCTGGAAGTGGGTCAGGAAATCCAGCCCATATTCAGGGACCGGAATTGTTACGGGAGGAGCGTCAGAGGACTAGAGGACTTGGTCACGAGTCACCATGGGTCACTTGCTCGGATGCATCCCGTTCCCCCGCTGAGAAGGGTCATTGTCGGGCTTGCCCATCTCTCCCAGGTTGGGTCAGTCTTCGTGGCCATCCTGGCCTGGGCGGCACCAAACTCAGCCCTTCCCGAGACCACCTGAGAGTTGCTAAACCCAAAAGGTTTGCTTGGTGTTTGCCACGGCTGGTTGCCTCTTCCTGAAAGTCTGCATCTCCCCCCAACCCCGGCAGAGTCTGGTGCTGTGCCCCTGACCACCTGCCAGCCTGGCCGGCAGCTCTTCTCCCCTCATAGCATCTTGGTATCCTTCCCACTGTCTCCCGGCTCTGTTCCCTCCCCTGGTTCTACCTCCCCTCACCCCATGGCCTCCTCTTCACCTGAGTGGTTGACCCTCGAACTCTGTCTCAAGCCCCTGTTTGCTCCACCTTTGGCCCCTATCTGCCAGTTCTGCCCTCCCCCCGACCCCAAACTGAGCCCATCCTTAGCCACATCTCCCCATTCTTTTGTTAGCCCCACAAACTCTGCATTACAGACATCCCTACACTTAGACTCTGATCGCATTTCTTCTGGGCCTTCCCCCACACAGAACAGAGGGGCCGAATCACGGGTGTCCCTCTGCAGGATTTCTCGTCCCCCTCTACCCCTTCCCTCTGCACTCCTCTTGACTTCACCTCCCACCAGAGCTCTTGGCAACATCTCTCCAGGGCCACTGCAAATCCTCCCTGCTCCAGAGAATCCCGGAATGGTCCCCTTGCGGGTGGAGACGGCTCTGGGGTCAGGCAGACCGAGTTCAAATCCCCCATGAACTTCTCACTAACTATAGCCTCCAAGTGCTAGTAAACCTTCAGAAACCCAAGTCCACATCTATAGAATGGGAATTAGAAGCTGCTTTGTGCACTTAGGTGGGAACTAAATGAGGCCGTTTGTAAATTCCTGCCTGTGGTTGGCTGAGTACTGCTTGCCCCCCAAAGATGTCCGCGTCCTCATCTCCAGACCTTGTAAATATGCTATTTTACATGACAAAAGCAACTTTGCTGATGTCTTTCAATGAAGAATTTTGAGATGGGGAGATTATCCTGGATTATTTGGATGGGCCAGTGTAATTACCAAGGTCCTTATAAAAGGGAGGAAGGAAGGTCAGAGCCAGAGGAGGAAACACAAGGATGGAAGCAGAGGTCATGGCAATGTGGGGCCCTGGGGCACAGGTGCAGGTAGCCTATGGAAGCTGGAAAGGCAGGAACAGGCTCTCCCCTGGAGAATGTCCAGAAGGAACCCAGCCTTGCCAACACCTTGACTTGTCAGAAGCCGATTTTGGACTTCAGGCTTCCAGAACCATAAAATAACATGTTTGTATTGTCTTAAGCCAGTAAGTGTAAGGTAACGTGTTACAGCAGCTACCGGAAACTAATACACTGCCCTAGACTAGACGCCCAGTAGGAGCAACTTTCCTTCTCTCCTTACCGAACAATCCACCTGCTTCCTGTCACCACTTATGGCCCCACCCCCTGCCACCCCGCCTCTGATTCTACCTAGAGTCGAGTGCCATGTTCCCAGGGCAGCTCTCTCTGTCCCCTCCGAAGCTGGCACCCAAGAAGGGCTCTGTCTGGACCTTTCTCATGACTCATCACAGCTGACCCAGGGAGAGCTTTCTATTTCCAGCGCCGCTCCACCTACCAGATTGCTAGTGTCTCCAGGCGGGGACACCCCTTGTTCAGGTGCAGATATCTCACAATGCCTGACTCTGAGCCCAGCACGAGGGTGCTTTGATCACCTGTGCGACCAGACTGAAAGGGGAGATGGTGGAAGGAGGTGGGGGGCGGGTGTCCACGGGCATGGCTGGTCACCATTCTGCCCACTTCCTCATCTTCCTGGAAAAGCACAGAGCCAGGAAGCTGAAAGAAGGCCAGGGCCAGGGCTGAGCAGTGTGAGTACTTTATAATGTAGATTTTACACAAATCAGCAGAATCTCCATCTAAAGGGAGGTGATGGGGTCCATTGGTCAAAGGAAGGGAGGTCTGCTTAGGGCAGGATGGAAAATTCTGAAAGGGCTTAGGGAGCTCCAGACGTATTTCTGGGTTGAAATTAGCCAAATGCCTGAGCAGACAGAACAAGGCGAGGGAGTCAGCTGTCTATGGGGCTGGCTGTGGCTGCCCTTCGTGGCCCAGCCCTGCTCAGGACCTGGGTGCAGAAGATAAGTTGGAACAGAAGCAGTGGGGTGAGCATGTCCCCCACCATCACTGACGTGTGGTGGGAGGGGAAGATGCCGGCCAGGAGCTGTCTGGCCTTTTCAATCTACCTGAGAGCTCTACCTGCCTGGAGCTCAGCCATGGGCGTGGTGAGACGCTTAGAACCTTCAAGAAGACACAGATGATAACGAAGGGGGGTAGACCAAGGCTGGCGTTGCTGGCAAAATGCAAAGGTCTGAGCATCAGTTGGGGGGTTGGGCTACGGGGGCGTACAGGGAAGAGTTTCTGAAGCGGAAACTCATCCCTCAGGCTCGGCTTGAGGGGCTTAGCTCGTGGAGGGTACGTGGTATCGAGGATTGAGGTGAGAACACGCTTCCAGCCACGATGATAGGAAGATGCTACAAATCCGAGGTCTCTGCCAGGAGCTGTGGGCGCCAGGCTGAATTTCACGCAATCCCCGCCTTCCTGGGTCTATCTTTGGGGAGTGCGTGGGGAAGGGGCCGGGGATGCTGGAGGGAGGCCATCCTTTGGTCGGCCCCAAGCAAGGAGAGCCAGTCTGAGAGCAGAGTGGGACCCATTGCCTTTACTGTCAGTCTCTCTGGACTTCATTCCTGAGGGATTTCTGCCCACAGTGTTCACTGCTGTGCTCCAGTGCCTGGAACCGTGCTTAGCACCTAAGAAGGGCTTAGTATATACTGCAGACGAAAGAGAGGGGATGACTATTTATCGAAGCAAGTGTTGGATGTGAAGTGTCTTACGCCGTGATTTCACTTCTCACCAGTGGTGCCGCATCCCCCTCACACCCCAGGCGAGGAAAACAGGAGACTCAGAGAGGCTAAGAAACGGGCTGAGCTCACCAGCTAGAGAGTGGTTCAGGCAGGAATGATATCCAGGTCTGCCTGTGCCCTGGACCACAGGTTTCCCCAGTAAAGTGGGGCTGAACGTACCTGAGCCCATCTCCATCACCAAAGGCAGGTCAAAAATACCCAAAGCAGGAAAGAATAGGGCAGGTGGCTGCCCAGGTACGCCCTGTATGAGGGACCCTATATTATATTACCAGGGCAGCTGTAATACACACTGCGGCCAGGGGTGAGGGCTGATGGGGGAGTTAAACTGCAGAAAGTTATTTCTCACAGCTCTGGACGTTGGAAGTTCAAGAGCAAGGTGCGGGGAGGGTTGGTTTCTCCTGAGTCCTCTCTGGCTTGTAGATGGCCGTCCTCTCCCTGCCTGTCTGTGTCCTAACCTCTTTTTATAAAAACACCAGTCATATTGGCTCAGGGCAAGCCAATGAGCTCATTTTATCTCTTGAAAGACCCTCATCTCCAAATACAACCACATTCTGAAGTCTTGGGGTTTAGGATTTCAACATACAGATTTGGGGGGGCGGGCACAATTCACCCCCCATAGCAGGGCTTAAAGGGTGCCTTCTGCTCCTCAAAACAGCTAGCACACTGCGACGTCCAGAAGTGAGGGCAGCTGCAGGAGGGGAGGGTCGTCATCCCTGCACAGGGAAAGACTGCACTTAGGGCTGTCCTGGTGCCTGAAACAGGCCTTCTCGTGCAGCACTCACTTCTTTCTGTGGTAGTTTAAGGACCTGCCCCCAGACCCTCAAAATCTAGAGCGAGCATGCTCAGTGAGCCTGCAGCCCCCTAGGCTCTACCCCCGCCCGCCTCTCTAACCTTGGGGGGTGGGGCTCATTAGGGCCATGGCGCCACACTTTGGATATATGGTCCACGCCCCAAGCCTATCCCTCTCGGAAACATGGGTCCTCTGGGTAGCACTGAGAGTAATCCAGTGCAAACCCACCCTCCCTACTCAAGAAGGAAAGTAATCAGCTCGCATGTTCGAAACTGGTGAGCTCTGCACTCTGAGAACCAGGGCAAGCACTGTGGTCCCCAGTCTTTCCAGGAGCGCCCCGGCTGATGGACTGAGTCCCTGGATGGTCCTGCTCTCATCATTCCAGAAACGATGGGTTAGCTTCCAAGGCACGCTGTCCAAAAGGCCGTCAGGCGCCACAGTGAGGGAGAGGGAGCTGCCGGTGTCTTCGTGCGTTCCGCGGTGTGCCCTCTGCATGCGGGACTTTGACAGGGATGCAGCAGCTCCCAGATGGCCAGGGTCCTGACCCCTCTCTGTGTCCAGCCCACCCCCAGCGGCACACCACACACATCACTCTGCCTCTCCAGTTCCCTCCAACCCTCCTGCTGCTGTCAGAAATCGGACACCTTAGTGCCATGCAGGTGACCCTTTCTACTGCAGAGGCAGCAGAGGAAAACTCGTGGTCCCCTCGCCTGGCTGGCATTCTGATAGTCCTTCATCTATCCGTTCATTTATTCAGCTCTGATGAGCCAGACTGGGGATCCAGGCACGAGCGAGATGGATATGGCCCCTGCCTTGGGGGCTTCCATTCCAGCGGGAGAGACAGAAAACTCAGAAGCGAGTAAGCAGAATCATTATGGCTTGTAAGAACACCTACATGAAATACACAATTCCCAGGCTCCCACTCTAGAGCTAAGGCTTCAGCAAGCCTAGGACGGGGCCCGGAAATCTGTACTGTTACCAAGTCCGCCAGGGCACTGGGATGCCCAGGCAGACATGGGTACCCCTGGTCTGAGCCGTTTGACTGCCTACAGACACTCTCCATAATGTTCCCTTTCACCCAAGAATCGCATGTCTGGGAATCTATCTACGGGTCCTTCTGCACAAATAAGAAATGATGGACAAGACATCTTGCATTGTGCTATTTATAAGAACAAATGGTAAGACACGATTCTGGTGTCTCGTGTGAGTGTCTGGTTGGATATGGGACACTCAGCTGCCCAGTGGAAGAGTACGTAGCTGCGAAGAATGAGAGCAGCGGCACGCGTCACTGCTGGGGACTCCCCGGGACACATCGCTCAATGAAACGGCCACAGAGGGAAGGGTCCATGCTCACAGCATGCTACTCTTGTGTGGAGAAGCAAAATAAGAATATGTATATTAGATATAATATATATCTCTCTATTTGTGTCTGCAGAGAGAACCTAGAAGGGGAGCTAGGGAGGTAACGAGATGCTTGTCTGCAGGGTGGGGTGGTCGGGGGAGGAAGACCCCTGGAAACAGGCGTCTCAGTGTGTGTACTCTTTCCTGTGTGGTTTTGATTTGGAAATCATGCAATTGTTGCTGGTAAGAAGATCAGGCAGGAAGGTGTTGGGTGTAGGAAGGCAGGTTTGGCAGAGAATCCTGGGCTGTGAGCCCGGGCTCCCAGGTAATTCTCCTGCCTTCTCCACACCTCTGTTCCGCCTTTACCTGAGGGTGAGGACGGCCCCCTTCACCTCCGAGGGCTGGGAAGGTGAGTGAGCATGTCTAAAAGCCTCTGCACAGAGCGTGGCATGAGTGAGAGCCCATCAGCATCTCCCAAGTCTCCCTCCTTTGGGAGGAAGCTGGGTCCAGGGGTTCACGGGGAAAGGCAATAAAACGTATGACATCATTAACCATACCCCTTACCTTTTTATAGCAATTTCCCTATGTTTAGAACTTTCCCAAACCGTTCTCATTTGCTCTTGATGTAACCTAAATATCCCTATTTATAGGTAGGGAAGCGGAGGAGGTCCCTGTCCTCTGCTCGCCGCCCCCCACCCTGGCCTCGCCTCCCACGCCAGCCGGGACTAGACCTGTGCCCGGGGCCCAGCCTGGCAGAGTTCCCGCTCTGCTCGGGGAAAGAGCCATGGGGACCCAGGCTGGAGAGAGAGGCGGGGAGGGGCGGAGGCCCAAGGCCAGGCTGGGTCTGTGCTGGGGCCCTCTGGCTTGTGGCCCACGTTCAGCAGCGGGCTCACCCGTGTGGGACTTGGAGTCACGTGGCCCTGTTTGGGTCCTCTTTCTGTCATGTACTAGTGACCCCAGGCAAGTCCCCAAACTTCATAAATCGTGTTTTACAGCCTTCATTTGCAAAATATGGGTAAGAAAACCCCATTTCTAGTCCTCTTGAAAGGACTCCCCCAGATCCCACACGCTGAGCCCTTGGAACCATGCCTGACCTTCTGTAAATGGCAAAGTGCTATTACTCGCTTCTCCCCATCATCCGTGTTCTTTAGGAAGTGACACAACATACCTACGCGTCGCCTGAACCGTGTCTACAAGGGGACCACCAGGGCAGAGGTCTGGAGTTAATATATTAATTAATACATTAATAACTGACTTACTGAAATTCTCTGTGCCTCAGTTTCCTCACCTATAAAACAGGGATCACATCCATCTCGCGGGCTGGTATGAAGATTTGGCGAGACAAGGCTTGTGTATGTGCGGGACAGATCCTGGCGCCTTATGAGGGAATGGGAAGTGTCCGTTACTAATTTTTATTATGATTAGTTAAGGAAGCAACCGTCTGGTTCTGTTTTTCCAAACTGCTTTCCGCAGGCTGATCCCCTCAGCCCGCATCTTGGCATCCCGCAGGCCCAGCCCTCATATCCTGCTTTCTCTCGCGGACACAGAAAAGGGGTGGAAAGACCGTGAAAAATCTCAGTCTTGGTAGGAGTGAAGGTCAAGGCGCTGAGACGTGACTGGTCAGTGAGACTTCACTGAGGACCATCATGAGACGAATACCCCAGGGGGGCTCAAAGGAGAATTAGCCCCTCTGCCGAGCTCCTCCTTCCCCCACCTCAGGGACCCCCCACGCCAAATCCAGCTGCCTGTTCTTCCGGCACACGAGCCGCAAGTTCTCAGCTCTGCCCTCGCATGTGCTGTTCCTCTGCCTGGAACACCGTTCCCTTCCCTGCCGTCATCTGCACGTTTAAATTCTATGCAACGTAAAAGACCCAGGTCGAAAGGGTCACTGCCACCAGCTCCCGTCACCTGTAGCCGAGGCCCCTCAGGTCCTGGAGTCATCTCCCTTAGGTCAAGGACCCAAGGACCTGCTGGCAGAGGCACCGGAAGTGACCCAGCCAGCCATGGGGGTCGAGGGCTGCCTGCGGCGGCGCTGATCTGGAGAGAAGCGTTCGCACAGATTGCCTCAACTCCCCAAGGACGCCAATAACCATGATACCAGTTGGGGCTCTTAAAATCTATTTTTTTTTTTTTTGCAATTTTACTTATTTATTTGTCAGAGAGAGAGAAAGAGCGCACAAGCAGGGGGAGGGACGGAGGGAGGAGAAGCAGACTCCCTGCAGAGCAGGAAGCCCGATGTGGGGCTCCATCCCAGGACCCTGGGAATGACTCATCTACCCTCTGT